>NC_139964.1:25007110-25519610 GCF_963993115.1 Abramis brama | reverse complement strand
AATTTCCTTAATTGTCACAATGCAAGTTTTTTTTTTACTTATTAGTATTATTAGCAGTTTCCTCTCTGTTGCGGTGGAATGTGTCCTCACCCCTTGTGAACGATCTCCAGCTTGATGCCTTTGGCCTGTACGATCCTCTTAAAGCCTCTGTGATCTCGCTTGATGTTCAGCTTGAACTGCTCCTTAAACTCTGAAACACACAGAGACTGTCATCTAATGCTGCCACCTGTTTAACAGACAGACCGTGTGTGTGTGTGTGTGTGTGTGTGTGTGTGAGTGTGTGTACCTGGACAGTTGGTGTTTTTCACAGTGCTGGTTTTGTCTTTCTGAGCTTCTTCCTGAGAAAACAATACACACAATAGACATGTTTCAAAATTGTGCAAAACTGCAATATCACATAAAACATTTGAGAATAAAGCAGCGTTTCCATCTGTGTTCAAAAAAACAAAATCATCACTTCCTGGGAAACACAAAATATCTGTAATAAAATGGAAGTTGCTGCAATCGAGGAAGAAACTGTGGCCCTTTTGTCATCCATCATAAATGAGTTGTGTTCAGAGAGTCAGACATGTGTGTGTGAAAGAGTGTGAGTGTGTGAGAGAGTGTGTTGGAGTGTGTGTGTGGCGTACCGCACTGGGGAAGGGAAACTCGAAGCGCACACTTGCATCCAGATCGCTGGCAGAAACTCCTGGAGAAAACACCAAAACAACATTTGCAGGATTTTGTCACAGAATATCATTATTTATTTATTTCCTCAGACTATATTTAGACTATATAACATTCAAGAGTTTGGGGTCAGTAAAATTATATATTCTTAACAAATTAATATTGGATCAAGCTGCACACACACACACACACACACACACCTGGAGGAGTGGGCAGGTTGATTCCTTTGACGATGGTCAGCACCATGTCATTGGACGTCAGGTTAGGAAAGATCCTATAAACACAGAGATGAAGACATTTAGGGACTCTGTGCAGGACGTCCTCATGGACACACGTGTGTGTGTGTGTTTGTGTGTGTTCTTACTTGACGGTGTTGAGGGTGCGCTCCTCCGTGTGGTACTTGGGTACTGGTCGGCCTTTAGCATGAGCTTTCTTCAGCACTTCAATGTTACTCATGCATTCCTCTGCCAGCTTCTCAAACCTACAACACAAACCAAGTCTTCCTCATGGGACTGTTCGCTGCTCACACTGTGTGTGTCATTTCAGGCTTTACTGTCCACGTGGGACATTCGGTCTCTACAACGCTAGCAAAATCTGACAGATCCACTTTATTAAGACTAGATCAAGATTTGATATTTCACTTTAAGATTTATATTAGTATTTACGCTTAGAACTTTCATTCTGACAGATTTTAAATATTTCTTTAATTACTTTTTTTTATGAATTCAATTTAATTTATATAATGGTTAACTTTTTACATTATTAATGTGTAAAAAATATGTTTGTATCAATCACAAAAAATGTACTTAACAACAACAACAGTACTTAAAAAAAACCTGCACATTAATTTATTAAAATTTTATGTTTAAAATTGCACTTTTAGTGCTTAGTTACATAAACAGGACAAAATCTTTCCGTTTTGTTTTATATTTTATACACAACTATTCAAAAGTTTGGGGTCGACAAGATTTCTAAACTGTCTTCTGCTCACCAAGGCTGCATTTATTTGATCAAAAATACAGTAAAAAAAAAGTAGTAAAATTCATATTTTGGTTGAAATCTTGATACATTATTTTTTCAGGGCTCTTTAATGAAGAGAAAGTTCAAAAGAACAGCATTTATTTTAAATAAAATCTTCTGTAACATTATAAATGTCTTCACTGTCACTTTTGATCAATTTAATGCGTCCTTGCTGAATAAAAGTATTAATTTCTTAATTTCTCAAACTTTTCTAACAGTAGTGCACATTCATCACTCAAAACACACCTGAAAACTCAGCTTACCGAATGTAAAAGTCTAAACAGACATTCACTAACACAAACACACAGCATCAAGATGAATGAAAACACACACCTGGCAGTTTCAGCTACATTCCCCATATGAGTGAACTGCTGCGAGTAGGCCAGGCATTTCTGGAAACATCAATCGTTAGATAGTTAATAAGCCAAGCGTCTGTGGTTAACGCTCTACAGGAGTCAGATGTACGAGTCGCTGTGTGACACTGACCTCGTGCTGCAGTTTGAGCTGCTCCAAGAGTTGTGTGTACTGTTCAGTCGAGCGCGGGGACACTGCAGACGAGCGAGACTGAGACAGTCTGTAGTCCTCCTCACTGACCGGAGCGCCCGGCACCTGCACACACACACACACACACCACTGTGACAAAGGCATTGAATAGAGATAGATCTTGTTGGTGAGCAGACGCTACAGTTTAGATGAGCGATGAGCTCGGAGGCTGAAAATAATCAACTTTTTCTCAAACACTTATTTCACACTAGTGATGACAGAAATTTATTTTTTACTTAAGTTTTCATTTAGCCAAAAACTATTACCAAAAATAAAGTTTATTTAATAACCAATCAATTACTCAAATTATTAAACACTCAAATAAAAACTGTGATGACAGGTTTCCACAGTTAATAACATTGTTAATGATCTAACCTTAGCATTAAAATACAGAAAACTAGTTAAAATCAGCATGAAATCAAAATGGACAATTCTTGATTTTTATGGAATATTGCAATATTTATTATTAATGATTTATCTGTGATTTAACATATTGTGTCAAATTCATATTCCTCATAATCTTGAATCAGAATAATTTCCCCTTCCTCTTGCAGCATCTCTTCTCTTCTCTGATGACGAGGGCGGGGCTTTATTTTGTCCGTGAGGAATTGATTGGATGGTTGTGGTTTGCTATTGGTGGATCTGATGTGAGTGACAGGTTGCCCCGCCCACCCAACATTTGTTCATGTTTGTGAGGCCGTTTCACTAGGATATACGTCACAATAGGGAAGAAAAGACCATCGCAACTTCCTTTCATGCCGACATTTATCGCGTTTATCATATAGTGCTTGTAATACAACAGCTGAGGGAGTGACATGGAAACCCTGTCGTGGATTTTTCTTTTTCTATTGGAGCAAATGATAACACAAAAAAGATATTTGTTGTAGTTTTTGTTCGCCACTACAGAAGTCTACCCAACTATGATGATTTTCTGAGAACCCTGGAAATGTGAAAAGCATCATAAATTCGCAAACCTTGGTGATGTCAACAGGAAGTCCGGACTTGGCGGCATTGATCATGGCATCGAGTCCTTTAGCGTGTCTGAGGTGTTGCGCGGCTCCCTGCATGTCCTTCATCTCTTTAGAGCGCAACGCCGCCTTCACAAACTGCTGTCTGCGCATCATCAGGAAATCCAGCTGCTGCTGGGCTGCAAAACACAACACACACACACACATTACACATCAGCGCATGCACATCAATGCCTTTGCATGAACTCTGCCTACCTTTCCCTCCTGGTTTGGGTGTGTTTGTGGAGCCAGTGGGCGTCCCTGCGGCGGACGGGGCTTTCGGAGGAGCGGGAGCTCTTGATTTCTGAACGGCAGGCGGAGCTGATGGCTACACGGAAACAGAGCGATGAAGAATCAGGCTGAAACACACTTTCTAGATCAGGGATGGGCATCTTCGGTCCTGGAGGGAGTCAGGGACGCTGTCCTGAGGAGTTCAGCTCCATCGCTGATTTAACTCCTGCCTGCAGTTTCCAGGGCTGTGTCTGAAATCGCCCCCTAAACCCTTAGATACGGCACTATTTGACAGGACAGTTATTTGTAGTGGTGTCCGAAACCATAGTGGACGTTATCGAGTGCACTCATTCAATCCCACAATGCACCGCAATAAGGAGAAGATGTCACCCGCAGCTGAATCAATCATCCATCCATTTAACAAACCGCTGGTCCAATGTGGGTACAGCGTAATATCACACAGGTATAAAGTCCTTTTTAATTAATTATTAATTAGTTTAATTACGGTTTATACATGCTAGTTTCCATAGAGTTCAAGAATCTTTTCATTACTCCTAGAGCTGCCAGTTTGATTAGTTTAAAATGATTATTAAACAGCACAATCTATGCAAAAGCGGCAGCCCTTCCGGCACTCAGCGTCTGAATTCCCTCCTTCCGGTGGACTATATCAGTGGAGTGATATAGGGAATAGTGAATGAGGGTATAGCGGGGCGATTTCGAACACAGCTCATCCTGAAGATGTTGATTAGCTTGTTCGGGTGTGTTTGATTAGAGTTGGAGCCAAACTCTGCAGGACTGAAGTTGCCCATCTCTGTTCTAGATGCTTCACTGACCTTGTGTGTCTCCTCGTCTTCATCCGCGTCAGCATCTTCGTCCTGATTGGCCAGTTTCATGGCTGTCTCCAGGACGCCCATAAAGTTCTGGTTGCCTCCCTCGGTGCCCTGCAGCGGAGGACAACCTGACACACACACACACACACACACACACACACACACACACACACACACACACACACACAACGTTAAAAAAGAGGCATACAAACCATCTACAACTATGATTGTGAGGACTTTCCTGTGATCTCTAATTTTTCTGCTGTATATTGTCCCTCGAGGGCCACTGTCAAGTCACATACAGATAGTTTTAAAGCAGCTTTACAGAGATAACAGGAAAATAATGCAACAAAGTTTGTTTCTAGAAGAAAATAGCGTCATAGTTCAACTTAAGTAAGTTCAGTGATAGTTCATTTTTGTTGTAGAAATGTTATTAATTTAGTTCATATATAGCCGCTCTGGAGTAATCAGTGATGTCATCGTCCAGCTCAGTTCAGGTCTCATATAATGTTGTCAATGCAGGCAGAGCAATAATATTGTTGGATATTAAATGTCCCCAACTAAGCAAGCCAAAAGCCAAGGCGAGAAAGGCCACTGTCCAGCAGAGTTTAGCTCCAAACCCTAATCAAACACAATCGAGGTCTTCAGGATTACTAGAAAGCCACAGGCAGGTGTGTGTGATCAGGGCTGAAGCCAAACTCTGCAGGCAAGTGGCCCTCGCTGCAAACAAGCACACAAGCATTACCTGGTGGAACAGGAAGATCTGCCAGATTCACAGGCCGTCCTGCTTTTTGAGCTTTAATGGCGTCTTGATATTGCTGAAGTGAAGAACACACACACAAAAGAAGTTAAAGAAATGGCTTTTTGTATTATTGTTATACACATGTGACTCTTCACGTGTGTTACCTTGATAATGCGCTGGTGCATGCGTGCTTTGCGGTCATCTCCTTTGCTCTTGGCGCTCTCTGCAGCTTCTTTGTATTTGTCCATGCGCTGCTGTAAGGCCTCGGCGACGCTCCGGGGAGCAGAGAGAGCTGAAACACACACACACACACACACACACATCCGTTCATATACAGTGTAACTGATATCTAGACCGCGCTTCATCAACGACACACTCGTTCTCACCTGGTTCTGGGGCAGCAGGAGGGGCGTCTGGTTTAGTGGACAGCTGGGGGGGGTTTGAACGTGGCACTTCGACCTCAGCTGAAACAGAGAGACTCTCATCAATATCTGAATAAACTAACCAGGATGCAGCTGGGGCGAGTGATGATCTGTGAGGTAAGGCTGTACCAGGAGGGGGCGGCAGTGAGCTGAGGTCCACAAACTCCCCTCGGTCAACAGTCTCCACCAGCGAGTCTAATCTCTGTGGGAAACGCAGAGACACACAGCAAATGAGTGTCATAGTTGTTGTGGTGGTTAATTGTGACCTAGTGTTGTGTAAATCTACAGTCCACAATAATAGACCTACACTTGGGGTCGGTAAAATGTTTTAATGTTTTTGAAAGATGTCTCTCCTGCTCACAAAGGCTGCATTTATTTGACCAAAAATACAGTAAAACACAGTAATATTGTGAAATATTATTACTATTCAAAATAGCTGTTTTCTATGTGAATGTATATTAAAATGTAATCTATTCCTGTGATCAAAGCTGAATTTCATTACACTACATATTCATTACATAAAGCAGTATCATTACATTATTTATGATTATTATCAATGTTGAAAAGAGTTCTGCTGATAATTATTTTTGTTGAAACCACGATACATTTGATTTCAGGACTTTTAAAGAATAGAAAGTTAAAAGAACAGCATTTGAAATAAAATCTTTTGTAACATGTCTTTACAAATATACAATTTTAGTATCACTGAGATCACTTTTAGTTTTTTGGTTTCATTTTAATTTGAAAGTTTTAGTCATTTTATAGTGCTTTTGTTATTTTTTATTAAATGTCTCCATCTTTTTTTCAGTTTTATATCAAGCTCAACAAAATGAAAAACTAGCTGAAATAAAATAATGTAATGTTTTTAATATTTGATTTTATTTCAGTTAACATTTATTTTATTTCATGAAACTATTTTTTAATGCTTTTTGTTTTATTATAATAATATCGCTGGTCTTTACTGTCACTTTAGATCAATTTAATGCATCCTTGCTGAATAAAACTATTAATTTCTTTCCAAATAAATGATAGCGCTCTTGCATAAAATGAGAAGAGAAACAAACAAACGAATGTAAACGTGGCCTAAATGACACGTACTAATCATGAATCGGTGAGACGCTCTTACCTTGGACACTGAGTAGAGTTGTTTGGCTTGGTCAGTGTTTCCGCTCTGTTTGGCCTTTATGGCTGCCAGCTTATACTCTCTCTGTCTGCTTAATATACTCGCTTTGAGCTCTGAAACGCACACAAATGTGACTAATGTGTACAGTAACAGCTTTCCAAATAGTTTTATAAGAGTTAAATGAGATATTCAGTGTGTGTGTGTGTGTGTGTGTGTACCTGAGTGCTGTGTGTTGGGCTGGCTGGGCGTGAGGGGTGATATGGCTGGTGTATCGGGCGTTACGGCAGTCAGTCTCTGTGATGGAGGCTGTAGAAACTGAGGTTTGGATGGAGCGATTGGCTTCACGCTGGCCGTCTGAGGTGGTGTGCTTGCTGGAGGAGGTTTTTCCTGCTCTCCGATTGGCTCTGTCTGCGAATCAGCGGAGGGTTTTCCACCAGTGGCCACAGGAGGAGGAATCTCCTCTTCATTGATGGGTTTCCCCTTTTTAACTGACGTCAGCATTGACTGTAGAGTCTAAAAACAAGGAGAACATGTTACAGACCAATACTCAAACATGAGGAAAAATTAGCAGGACAGAAAGTTTGACATGGCGTTCGACAGATATCTATATCGCCAAGATATTTGGTCAATTTAAATTATTGCATCAGCTGAAAAGGTTTGACAGATAAGTGAGCTAAGCGGGACTTTTATTTTGACAGCAGCCACCCTGCTCTCTCAGATATTGGCAGTGGCCATCAAAAAAAATCTCTCTTTAGTCTCAGATATGGTCCACCTTCAGTCCACGGTCGTATCTCCGAGCTTTGCTGGTCTCCCCCGATGCCTTGGCGTTGGTAATGGCGGTTTGGTACATGTCTAAGCGCTCTCTCAGGCGAGACTCCAGGCTGGTTGTGGACTGGGGCGTTGCATTTGAGCGTTGAGGAGGTGCTGGTGACGGAGGGGCTTTCCTGACCACTTGCTCCTCATCGTCTTCCAACACCTCATTCAGCTCGGCCTGAAAAACGACTTTAGTGAAAATCTCTTCATGCGAGAAACATCATATCCCATGCAGTGGACGTAAAAGACAAGAAGGTTTTTGCCTAACCAGGAGATCAGCATCGTTCTCCAAATCACCATCATCGTCTCCGTCCTCGTCCAGATCTTTCATACACAGAGCGGCCATCCGATCAATGTCCTCCATGGGCAGCGGAGCTACATGATGCAAAAAAGAAAGAAAAATGATGGAAAGATGCCATGGTTATAATTGTTTAAGTCCCCCTGTGGTGAAAATCAAGTTTTTATTGTTGTTTTTGTGTCTATGTGGTGTTTTTAATGTGCTTTAAGACAAACCATGTGTAAATTCATAAGTCGACACCATTGCTGAGTATTTTCTCCTTAAAACTGCAGTGAACCAAAGACAGTCTCAAAAACAGTTTGAAATCGCTGCTGTTTCTGACGTCACAAACTACCTTGTAACCAATCAGATCAACGTGTGATCGTCAACATGTAGATCTCTGAGCTGAGTGAGTGAGTGAGTGGAGGTGGGGTTAATTTGCATATTCATGGATGAGTTTTAAGGGATAAAATGATTACGGAGGACTTTAATAGATGTCATATCTACATAATGTTTGGTGTCCTCACCTTTTCCTCCAGGTTTCCTGCCCGCTGGTCCGCCCCTCCCTCCTCCTCCTCCTCCTCCCCCTCCCCCCATCAAGGCCAGAAGCTCCGCCTCTAACTCCGCCTCATTTCCCCCGGAGTCATCCAGCCCGCCATCAGGAGCCAAATCCAACAGCAGGCCCATCTGATTACACGTGAGGACGGAGAGCCAGTGTTATTTTGGTAGAATTGAGATACTATTATATCTTTTATTATTATTTTGAAGTTTTTATTTTCTATTGCCCAATTTTATTTGAACTTTTGTTAGCTTTAGTCATTTTGATGTGTCTTTTTAGTGTTTTTTAATGTGTCTATGAAGTTTTATGCATTTAAGACATATTAATTAAACATTCCGAGGTCAAAATAGTTTTGAAAAATAATAAAAAACATGATCGGATTAATTGTTCACTATTAGATCTAAACTGCCTGGCCACAAAAAAAGTGGATTTAAATAGGCAAATGCTTAAGAGTCTATGATCATTGCAGTGATTATTATTTTTCTTGCATGCTATATGTTTGGCAACAGTTTTTCTAACCCTAATTGATGGAGTGTGTAGCGTTTCATTTCTTAAACAATCATGTAGGAAGACACATCATGGCCATATTCCAGGATGACAATGTCAGGATTCATCCGGCTCAGATTGTGAAAGAATGGTTGTGAGGAGCATGAAGAATCATTTCCACACATGAATTGTCTCCTCTGAGTCCAGACTTTAAAGTCATTGAAAGTCTTTGGGATGTGCTGGAGGAGACTTTACAGAGTGATGGACTCTGTCATTGACTGTCACTGTCACTGACATTGTCCATACAAGATTTTGACCAAAATTGTATGCACCTCTTGATGTTGTTTGCCTATTTAAATCAAAACAGCGGCTTTTTTTGTTGCTCAGGCAGTGTATAACATGCATTTTTAAAATAAATAGGGTGAATTTCCATTTATAAGCTGACTTTAAAGCTGAGATTTCATGATTCTGGACACAGTACTGGCTCTCATCTTGTGTTTTACCTGTTTGGCCCTGGCGGCCCCCTGGCCCTTCTGCGGAGGGTTACGGCTTTTGCTCATTTTCTTCACAGATGCCTCAAACCTGGAGTGAGAACAAGAAAGATTCATTTATAAAGCTACAATGCCACTGCCCTTCAGTAACACCATAGACAACAAGACCTGAAAGTGACAGGCTTGGTCAAGGCACATTCCGGAATCACGACGTGAATAAGGACGTTTATATTTTCATAGACAAAATCAACGCCAAATGTTTATTTAATTGTGCTATATACCTTCTAGACCTCCATCAGATTACATTACCTGACTATGAGCTCAACAGCTAATGTTTCAACAGTATTTAACCTGCTAGTGTTTAAACATGGGAATCGAAAGCTGATTTTGCACCAGAAACTGTTGGAGGCAAAGCTGAATGAAGCTATGAAATACATTTCAGCTCATTCACAATATAAATGAAAAAAGTAAACAACTAATTGAGTCAAAGTGCAAGCTAGCGAGGCTAGTTCGTACATCAGACTCTCTTTACTAATAATTTGAACACGATACCTCGATCATATGTTCCTCCTTCGAGGGCGGGTTACGTGGTCAATATCTGTTCCGTTGAGAAGAATAAGCTGTCTGTCATTAAGTTATCGGACTAGAGTGTCATAAATACAGAAGTAAACACAAATCTGCACTGCTGTCAATGACAATTCAGCACTTCCTGCTTTTCGCCAGGTTTCCCATAGCAACGGCAGAGCCTCGCGCTTTACGGCACGCGGGAATGCCCCACAGACTCTGAGGACTTGTAATTCAACCGCTGGGTGTGTCGATGTATTGAATTTTTAAATAATATATTACGCTTTCTGGTATTTTGTCGCGTTGAAATTGGTTTTCTCTGAGAAAAGGTGCAAAAATGTTTTGGTTTTTTTTTCTAACTATGCTACCACGAATAGCGTCACGAATCTTTCGCGCGCGCATTTGAATCGACAGTTAATGTCTGTCAGATAAATTATACGTGGTTTACTTAAGCATAAAAGGTTTATTTTGTTTGTTGAACGTTTTATAATATTTCAAAATATATATTTTATGAACGTGGGTTAGATGAGAATTAAATTAATACATTTAAACAAGCAAGCTACAAGATATGAAATGTGTCAAGTGTGCCATGAATTTGTTTTAACTTGTTTCTTTTTATTCACTTAGTTAAATCTGGACTAAAACAGGACAATGACCAAAAGAAAATCAAAGACTACAGGTAGTTTGAACCCATGAAAACATTATTATCAGTTATTCACTCAACAAGCTTGATTTTAGCTATATTGACTTTTTAATTTACAAGATACATGTTGATGTAAATGTATTTTTGCAGAGTTCAAACCTCCTAAAAGAACAAAGTCCAGTACAAAACGGCAGAGAAGCACTGAAGAAACAAATCTGCTGTCTGCAGATAAAACTCAGGTGGATTTGTCTTTCAATTAGGCTACACAAAGAACATTTAGAAGATTTTCTATGCTTTGATGCTGTTATATTTGTGTTTCTTTAGCTAATTCCAGAACTCTTCTCCTTAATATCTAGATTCAGACACCAAATCCAGAAAACAACAACTCCCATAATGCATCATGCTCAGAGAAACTGGATGAGCATCAGCCTGGACAGATCACATTACAAATCTGTCAGACAACAGAGTTCCCTGTTGACCCTTGTTGTCCTCTGGAAGAAAAAACATGCAATGATGAGGGTGGAAATGGCACAAACCCACCTGAGATTGAACAAACTGCAGAGATCGCAGTACAAACCCCAGAACCTATCAATAGCGACAAGTACACGCTCTCTGAACCTTTAAATGTCGAAGTCACCAAGGAAGATCAGCCTGATGCAGAGCTGGATGATGAAAAGAGTGAAATCACAAGCAATTCAAACCATGAATCCCAGAAGGTCCCGGATGACTGTGACTCTGAATTACCATCAGATGAGTGTCAAACCGAGAGAGAATTATCACATGAGGATAGTTTAGCCACTGAACATAAGATGGGCGAACGATTAGGGTCTTCGGGCATCAAAGATGAGACCTCAGTTGACGAGACAGGAATTCATATGACTGAAGATGCAGATCCTCTAGTAAAGAGGAAAATAAGAAAGAGGATGGGAATGTGTCGGCTTGGAGATAGGAAGAAGATGCTCAAGGAACAGTCGACTAGAGGGAATGTGTTTGGAGAAGGACTGGAGAACGAGGCAGGTCAAGATATTAACAAGGAGTCTGTGATGATCAGTGAAGATTTAAAGAAGGATGGCTCAATCTCTCTTGAAGAGGAGGGAACTGAGTCAGAGGTTTCAGGATCCTCCTTCCCAACCTCTTGCCCATTAGAAGATATACCTGAACTGGAAAAACAGGAGGAGCTTAATGTGGAGAATGGGAATGAAGTTCAAGTTCAGATGTTGGTTGAATGCATATCAAGCGAGCAAGATATTACTCATGAAACTGACAATACACTCCTGTCCCATGCTAAGTTTGACAATCCTCTTGAGGACATTGAAACTGGATGTGTGGAGCGTAGCAATAATGAAAGCAACATTAAAAAAGATAATAATCCAGAAATGTGTGATGACTTCACAACTGAGATTGGTACCGAAGTGTCTGTAGATTTAGCTGATGATTACAAGGAATCGACCGATGTTTCGGCTCAAGATGCGGTTGTGATAGAGGGTCCACTTGAAGTCCTCAAAGAGACCAACGAAGAATCAGCAACCACTTCTGAGGTTGCTAATCATTTTGAAGAACTGGTATTGGGAGGCAATAAGATGGAGGATGAGGAGTGCTGTCCATCTGAACTTGACATGAACACTTCAATCAGTGGCCAAACCAATGAAGAGTGTGTGGAGTTCACAGATATCGCAGTCAATGAGAACGCCAGTGCACCTCCGGTAATCGACGAGATTAAAGATGAGAGTGAGGCTTTGGACTGTACTTTGGTTGCTGCATCTGTAACAGCTGAGACCACAGAGAACTGTGAGAACAGAGACTTGTGGAGTTGGTCCTCACCCGCAGCCCCACCTTGTGGTGAAGATAAAGATGTGCAAGTGAGTTATTCTTTTGAATGAAGAACATACACTTAAAGAAAAGTACAAATGTAAAATTCCTGACATTATTTACTCACTGTATCATGATATACTGCAGGATGTCCTAAGAGTGCTTTTAAGTTCTAGAAAGGACATAGAAGTATCATAAAAAGTAATACATTTCTATAAGAAAAGGCCATGATGTAAATTGTTACTCAATGAAAAACTTCTCAAATCGTATTTAAAGGGTTAGTTCAACCAAAATGTTTAATTCTGTCATAATTTACTCACCCTCATGTCGTTCCAAACCCATAAGATGTTCATTTATCTTCAGAACACAAAAGAAGATATTTTTAATGAAATCTGAGCGATTTCTGACCATCTATTGACAGCTACGCAACTACCACATTGAAGCTTCAAAAAGTTCGTAAAAGTAATCCATATGAATCGAGTGGTTTAGTCCAAATTTTCTGAAGAGACTTGATCGCTTTATATGATGACCAGACTGAATTTAGGCTTTTATTCACATATAAACACCGATTAGCAAACATAAACAGAAGCTCAACCTATGTAGTTCTTGCTATGACGCGTGAGAACAAACCTCTTGCGGAAGCAAGAATGAACCACGAGAATGAACCTCATTGGTTCTTGCTGAAGCTCAAACATGATGCGTAACACGAGAATGAACCTCATTGGTTCTCGCACGTCACGCAATCGTGCTTGAGCTTCAGTTTGCCATATCTGATGTGCGTTCATGAATGTCTGTCTATATGTGAATAAATGCTCAAATTAAATCTGTTCATCATATAAATGACTGTATGTAGGATTTTGGGTGAACCAACACTTTAACTAAAATATGACATATCAAGATTCATTGCACTACATTTGACAACAATGTCTAGACACGCAAAAATCAATGTTGTCTGACCTCAAATGTGGTGTGAAGTGCTTTACTTGAACTTGATTTGAGTTTAGCTGAAGGGGATGAAAGAAAGACTTCTAGCTTTATAATGGCATGAGAGATTAAGTATGATGACAGAATTGTCATTTTTCTGTTTGTAAAATTCCTTTGAAACACCAGAACCACTACTTTGGATTTGTATATTGACTGTTAGTTTGCCGTACCATAAGTTGACGAAATAATGTGGGTTTTAGTTTGATAATTAATAAGTGTACAAAACTCTCACATGTCCTTTAAAGTCAACATTAAGATACTAAAACTGAGCTGGATCATCAGTCGCTTTCAGAGCATGATGGTCTACCGAGTGAAACTCAGGAGCCTCATCCGAGTCCTGCTGAACCCGATCCCTCCAGCCCGTTATCCATCCACTCCGTGACAGATTCCCAGCTCAACAACATCCCTCTGAGGTGAGACGAGTGCCAGCGGTTCACTTGTGACTCCGTCTACTCTTGTTTAATTGGTTACATTTCAGAATTGTCTGTCTTGGACTCATTAATGTGCTGTACATTATAAGGCTTTTTTTTTTTAATTTTCATGGTTTACTTTTGTTTAGTTTGGAGGACTTCCCCATCATAGAAGACACTTGTGATCTGGAAGACGCCACAGACCTGGTGTGTGGCCTTATCAGAGATCTCACCTCTCTGAAGTAAGTCATGATTCGTAGAAGTCTTGAGCACTTCTACCACACACACGATTCTGATGTTGTGGTTTACACTGAAACCTTTGACTAAAAACCAACATAACTTTGTTTTCTTGCAGTTGGATAGTGAGGGATGCACACAGGAAAATTGGACCTCTGCAACAAGGCAGAAAACCTCCAAGACCACAGTTTCACAGCATCTATGGCCCTAAACACTAGAAGTATAGGCATCAGTTTCTGAATATGTTCTAACGAAGGATATGGTGAACAAAATGTTTTAGTGTTTTGACAAAAGAAAGAAAACTGGTTCAGAGTGATTTAGCTGTAGTAACAGTTAGCTTCCGACCACTTGTTCACATATTGTTCAGTTTCATGTGTTTGAAGTTTGTTCACATCTTTGTGTCTAAGAGCAAATGCTCAACTTGCATAGAGCGGTTTCATTTCAGTAAGCCAAAGTTAACTTTTTTCTTAAGATGTTCAAGCAAAGAAGTAAACATTGTAATTCTGTCAATCACAGGTTGTGACCCCTGGATTGAAGGGTCTGAAAGTTTTAGCCCTAAATCTGTCCATCCTTCTGTGCAAAACATACTATATACAGTAAATACTACATAATTAAATGACTCTTTCCATTGTTGTGCGTGTTTGAGCTTGTTTTGTAAAACTAGACCTCAAAAATGGTAAAATTGAGCTTGTTTCAATTAAAGTACTGTGATGGTACACACACAAAAATGGGTTCTAAAAATCTAGTGAAAAAGGTAAGTTTTTCATTTAACTTAATCCAATTTTTAGTGTAACTTGGTAATTAAAAACCACAAATTTCACAATATGACAAAACCTGATGATCATGATTTCCAGCACAATTAGAGAAATTATAAAGTGGAGAATGAGAGAAAGAAATAAAACAGAAGCTTTTGTAGATTGTTCCATGTAGTTTGTTATTGATGCAAACACAGGCATCTCAAGAGTAACACACACCTAATATTAACAGTAAAAGATTTTTTTTAAATAGTTATGAAGTCTCACAATAAAAAAGGTGTTATATAAAATACAAAATATTTTTCTTTATAAAAATAAAGAGCTTGTTTGTAGAGAAGAGTTGAAACGCGGTTGCACCTGTAGCAAGCCTAATGGCTGATGTACAAGTTTGTTCACAAGGGGGTAAAAAAAGAAAAAGTGAAACACACAAGACCAGTGCACACAACTGAAGGAAATCCAAAGAAAAAGTGCAAAATCAAACCGTGGAAGCACACATGCATGCAAACTCACACACAAGCCATTACGTATAAAACAAACAATTAAAAGTTAAAACTCAACATTAAAACCGTATGTAAAAAGTGTCCTTTCAAACGTCTCGTTCCTCCAGCTCCTCTGCGGGTCACAAATGTCCCGTTCGACATGTTTATTTCTTGGCGTACACGGAGCTGTATGTTTTCTCCACCAGCGGGCAGAACCTCTTCGTGTGCGCTTTGGCCCCGGTGGCCCCGCACAGCGGACACATGTACTGGCTCAAATACGGGCAGGTCACACTCCCGGCGCGGTCCTTAAGGTAGTGGGATCTGAACACGACCTCACTCTCGCCGTTGTGCTTGCAGAAACTGCAAAACATCCTCTCATGTTGGTCGCTTGAGTTCTTGCAGGGTTCCTCGCTCGTCTCTGTCGTGCGCGCGCGCGCTGGTCCGCTTGGAAACTCCACGGGCGCGGCGGTTGTTTGACTTTTGCCCTCATCCGAGCCTGATTGCTGTCCCGACCGATGCATTCTTCTGACCAGGTCTGCCAAACCCAGGTAGTCATTCCAGGGCTGGAAATAATCGTTTTTAAACTCCATGGATCTATGAGCTGACCAGATGTAACGGAGGAGAGGAAAAGGCCATGTCACACTCGCCACCAAAACAACTTGCACGCGCTGAACACGCGTGGGGTTTAAAGGGCAGACGTCACAGCACGAGACCAATTAGGGCATGATTGGTTTGCCAATTGTGTCCTCTGAAAAAAAAAGAAAAAAAAAAGACTGATAAGTGAAATAAATTTCATTTGAATTCCTCTGGGATTACTATTGTAACACCATATGGGGTAAGTTTTCGCAACGAGAAACCGTTGTTTATTGAAACTGGTTGGAGAAGAAGCGTTTTTGTAATATGAAATACTCTATGGCGTTTTAAAAAGGCCTTGTACGATCGTAACATACAAAAAAAAGAAAGAAAAAAGTATAGAACCTTTATTTTGCCAAACAAACCAAAAAATATTCATATATGAATTTTGTCTATTCCTCGCAAGAAACACAAGACTATAAATATAAAATAATACACAATAATGGACAATAACCAGTAATAATTATAATAAACAATACATTTTTATATATATATATATATATATATATATATATATATATGTATGTGTGTATATATATAAATAATACTGTAAGAGAAAATACAAACAGTTTAAGAAGCAATAAGAAAAATCAAAAATAAGAAACAAATGTCAATGTAAATTATGTACAATTTTGAATACCTGCAAAGCATTTTATGAAATCCTGATTGTAAATGTGTTTTGGTTACCCATTTTATACCACAAATATTACATTCAAATTAAATATTCTCATTTTAACATTTTAATATTTAACAAAAATTGTTTTAAGACATTTTTGAACTAGTATTTAAAACCAACATACAAAAAAAAAAGCATATTTTTGAATAGAAATCTTTGGTTTCACAGACAGGGCTTAAGATTAAGCCAGAATTTGGCCTTATAACTATAAGATAGTTTAAACTTAAACTATCAATTAGATCATTTAAGTTACTTTTATAAACAAAAAAACATTATTGGTGTACATCTTGAGCCGTTTTAACTGAAATCAACTTGTTTTGTCTCAAACATGCATTTTAGTCGAGGACTAGCTTAAGCCTCGTCTGTGAAACCGGCCATAGAGCCTGTGACAACTAGCCCCGGTCTCAGCTTACAAAACAATATATACAATTGTGAATATGAAGTGTGCATTTGTGAGAGATGCGATATACTGGAAAGAGAAAACACAAGGAAATCCCACATATATAATGCATATCCTTTATTTAATTTATTCAAAAAAGACTGAATCTTTACAAAACACGTAGTATTTCCTTGAAGTGTGTGAACTAAAAGGGCCAGTCGGTGTTGTGTTCCTCAGGGGACAGAAGGATCCGCCGAGACCTGAGAGACAGAGAAAAGGACAGCACTGAGTCCGACTGTATCATTCACCTCTCGTTTCAGCACGTGACAGAGATATTACACAGATATTAGAGATATTAAAGAGATATTAGACCTGCGGTAGGGCAGTTTAAGAGCGGAGTACAGCTCAGGGGTGTTGGGGGTCATGACCCCGTTCTGACGGGACCCTGGCGTGACCCCTGACCTCTCAGATGACGGAGTGACACATGGAGAGAGAGATAGCTGATCCGGAGCTGCTGCACCTGCACACACACACAGGGCTGTGTTAGTGTGATGCTGTAATGTTGATCTGTGTGTGTTTGCGTGCATGCGTGTGTGTGCATGTACGGGGGTCGCTGAGCGCTGTGCTCTCTCTCCTGTTCCACTGACAGCTTTTCTTGACGGGAGAAGAACTGAGGAACTCGGACTTCAAACGGGAGGCTTTCTGCTGCTCAAACTCGCTTCTCTGAAACACACACACACACACACACTGCTGAGGGACAATGTAGATTATTAAGCTGCATATAAGGAGAAATTCAGCCAAGATATTCACACACAAATTCTTTGTGTGTGTAAACATACTTGGCAATAAAGCTCATTCTGATTCTGAAAATTAAATCCTTTTATTTACTCAATATGCCGTTATTGTTTTCTATAGAAGACTAAATGAAAATGCAAGCCTTCACTCAGTTTGTTCACATAACAAAAGTTGATTATACTATTTTTTATTATACTTCATGGTGATTTTATTTTTTATTTTAAATTCTCGACAATTCCCTGGTCACTGTAAACGGTCCATGTAGCAAAAATCTGTGTAACTATTCTTCAAAACGTCTCTTTTGTGCTCTGCAAAGTGCGCTGGGTGATATGTAGTCCGATTTCTGTCAATATTTGAAGGATCCCAAGATTTTTCTGGTACTTCTGCTGTAATGACAAAGCTGATCATTGTCAAACTTTATTTCCAGAACAATGAGTGTCAATTTAAATTTAATATTAAAATATTTATATAAAATATATTCTAAATTATATTTATAATTATGTAAAAAATTAGTTAAACTATATTTAAAATATATTTTTTTAAGTTAAGTTTCACTAACTGAATTAGTTCAATAAATTAATTCAGTTTGTAAATAATTTTTTACTCACAAATAACAATTTATCTTTTAGAGCATAACTAGATTTTTTTTAGTATTATAAAATAAAAATAAAACACCCATGACTTTAAGATTTTATTAATTCCCATGACTTTTCCAGATCTAGACTTTAAAAATACTGCATATATCCAGGTTTTCCAAGACCGTGAGAACTCTGGTTTTTAAAATAAAAATAACAGGTGTTGAGGGAGTGACTTCTAATTAGAAATACCTCGAGTTTATTTGTTTTAGTTCATTTTAAAGCTTGTTTTTTATTATAATTTTTAATCACCCCTTGGAAGTGTGCTTGGTTGAGAATTAGGGTACGTTTACATGACAATGATGTACCGAAAACAGAAAACTCCTTTTGTGTTTTTGAAAAGTTTCACGTACAGACGACAAAGTTGTCAAAACGATCCCGTTCACACCGATCCGTGAAAAACATTTAAAATACTGTATTTTTAAATCCTGGCCAGTAGATTGCGATGCCACTTTGTATATAAACAACACGCCTATAGACTGAACACGTAATGTGCATGACGTCACCGTTTTCACAAAAACTTGCACTTTGAAACCAGTTTTCAAAAGTTTGCACTTTCAGTCCCCCAAAGCGCCGTTGACGTGCAAATAAATCGGCCAAAATTCATAAAAAGTTTTCAGTTTTTAGTTGAAAGTGTCATGTAAACACCCGCCTTAGTGGATCATGTTGATAATTTGATGTGATTCTCTACACCTGTGGTTCCTCTGCCCGTGTAAACTTGAGGAGAACTGACTTCATCCACTAAAAACACCAGCTGATTCAAACAAAATGAGCAAAAATGACAAAGAAAAGTTAGTTCAGAGAGATAAACAGGCGCATAAATCAAGTGTCTCTCACCTCGTGACCCAATCGGATAGCCGCCTCAGTGAAGGCCCGCCTCTCTCGCTGGAAGCTCCGCCTCTGCCGGTTAAGCTCCTCCCAGCGGTCCTGTAGCCGCTCCCACTCCTCCAGATAGTAGCAGTCCATCAGCACCGCGGGGAGAGGCGGAGTCACACTGTCCTGAGAGAACACACTCACTTTACTGTGGTAAACACAGAGTTGGACGGGACATCAGGGCTGCGTTCAGCCCCGAGAAAAAGTTGCAAAACGTTTTTTTAAACGGAAACGGTGGTGCGTTGAACACCCTGTTCTGATGACGCAAGAGTTGCATCTACGGCAGCTGAGAAGGACATTCTTTGTGTTCTTTGAAAACATTCTTTGTGTTCTTTTTGAAGAATTTTCGGGAGCCTGATGAAATCGGTATAAATACGTGTTTAATACTGCAAAATACGCTCAATGTTACAGTCACTGCCCTCGCCGTCCAGATTAAAAGAGAACATCTCAATCGAGTGAAGGGATTCCTGTGGTTCCTAATTATTGTGATCCAACATTTGCCTCGCATTTCAGCATGAAATGACAAACATGTCTTGTAATATCTTCAATTGTTGCATCTACCGAGCTGCAGCGGACACATTTGTAAACGACTCGGAACCCATTGTGCGAGCTGTCTCTTTAATGCACGTTGCTGCTGATTGGGCTGACATTTTTGACACCCTCCAAACAAGAGAAAACGTATCTGAAACCCCGTTGCACACCGTTTCCAGGAAACTTGCCATTCAACCCGGAAACCGGTTTGAGCTCGTGCGAACCCCAGCTCTGGTGTCTGACCTGCAGTAACTCCTGCTGTGCTCGGATCAGCTCCCGGCTCTGCTCCAGTTCCTCCTCCAGATGAGCCAGCAGCTTCTCCTGGTCCGTTCCCTGAGCGACAGCACCTGATGAACACACACATATACAGTCAAACCAACACTTATCCAGACACCTTCAACATTTCTCACATTATCACAGTTTATTCGCTATAGTTTAGAAAATGGTTATAAAATATGACAAGAAGAGTTATTAAATCAGTTGATATTTCTCTGGTTTTGTCCATCCTTCTGTTAGACTGTCTCATAAATGAATTATGTTGAATATCTGTCAGCTGTTAAATTTAACTACACTATTAGATAATACCAGTTTAGCTCAACCGATTACCAAGCAATGCTTCATTTAGTTCAGTCTGTGTGTGAAAAGGTCACATTAGCAATTAAAGAAAAAACACTTCAGCAAAACATGGTCAGCTCAAAGTGTCTGAATAATTTTACTGGTAGTCACTGTGTGAAGAATTTTTGGGTATAATATGTCACAGTTTACTTTATTTTGCTATCCTCACTTACATAAATGAACTATAGTGTCCTGATCACACTCGTAAAAAAATATACAAAATAATATCTGGTGTCTGAATAATTTTTGGTTTGACTGTATATATAGATAATCGTTGACTTCAGTCCATAAAACCTCTTCTAACTGGTCAATTTCATGCAGTTCTTACTCTGAGACACGAGCTCCCGGAGTCTCTTCTGGACTTGCATCCACTCCTGGACCACACCTCCGGTCACATGATCACCAAGGCCCTGCTCTGATTGGACCAGCACATTGCCTTTGTCCTCATCCCCCAGTCCTGTATGGTCATCTTGTAGTATCTAATTAGAAAGATTATACTATATGATACACCCAATTTGCATACTTCATATCCTAAATAGTATGCAAGTATGTAAATAATAGTAAGTGTGCATCACATATTACACTGAAAGAGGCAGACTTTGCAATTCGGAGGCCCCTCATCCCCAATAAGGAAAGTCAGCTAAAAGTAACTTCTTGTTCACTGAACTGTTGTATAAAATCAATAGACTATCACAAAACAGCACTCTATATCCTGTTATAAGTATTAAAAACAAGATCTTATGCAGGGACATTTTTGCCCTGTATATCTTGATTTTTGGGGGGCATTTTTATTAATTTTGGTGGCATTTTTGCCCCAAACCCCCGTTAATTTCCATGATGGCGGTGGGACAGAGGCCACTTCTGTTGCAAGGCCCGTTTCATGTGAAACATTGCAAGGCTGCTACTGAACAGGTTTCGGATCACTTTTACTTTTTCAGTTTAATAAAAATCACGAGAGTTTGAAGCCTCAGCAGTTTGCATGAACTTTAAAGTTCAGTAGGAACAGTATGTTGCAAAGGGGTCTGTGGTGTCAAGACATGTTTTAATTGATGAAGTAGGATGTTTTTCTGCACTCTCAGAATTACACATTTGCCCAATACCGGTGAAGAACATCCTTTTAGAGTATAGTTTGTGCAAACTCTGCCGTACATTTTGTTAATAGGAGATCTTTCCAGTGCATGTGCGGGGGTCTCTCTCACCTGTGCCATGTTATTTCTGAGCATGTGCAGTAGTGTGGTGAGCGCGTGCCGGAGTTTCATGGCCTCTCTGAGCTCAGCTTCTCTCCGGTCCAGCAGCAGACGCAGTGCTTCTTCCGTCCTGCAGGGGGAAACACAAAGCGCTCGAGCCAAAAGACATTTTTTTGGGGGGGAATAGGCAAATATTTTCTATACTTTTCTCTCCACAAATAATTCCTGTTCCTCAAATTTTACATAAAAGATGCTTAAAGTCCACAATAAAGCACATTATTGCAAATTACACAAATGTTTCTGATGGATTAAAGCGCGTTGTACAGTATATCGGGTCATTGGTTGTACCTCCCATCAGCCTTTGCGGGCTTGAAGCCAGGCTCTCTCCGTCCTGTCCGCTTTGGCAACACATTTATGATCTCCATGGCTATAGATGGGGAATATTGTTGTCACTGTTCAGTTTGTGGGTTTCATGCATGCATGCATCCTAATTTAATGTTTCGTGGCTTTTTAGTCTGCAAGTTAATGCACTCAAACTTGAGGAAAAAACGCACAAAAATACTGATGCCATCATCTTGCACTCAGGGGAGTTTCCCAGACAGCAACAGTGTCGCCCAGATCCGGGCCACATCTGGTACAGTACATGTGGATTCCACGCCTACCTGATGTGGGCGACACTATTTGCTGTCTGGGTTGTGTAATATAAACTTTTAATATACTAATATAAACTCAGAATAATAGCATGTGTGACACATTATTGTAAGTTAACGAGGGCAAATGTTTCAAAAAGGGAAAGGACAGAATATTAAGGTAGTGAATGAAGTCGCTAGAAGTTGAACATGAAACCGTGTTGTGACCGCGGGCCGTGAGTCTCACACACTCCGCGCTGCTTGTGTCTGTCGGAGAGCTGAGAGAGTTTCTCCCTCATGCGGCTGATGTTCTGCTCTCTGCGCCTCAGTTCCGCCCCCTGCTGGTGACAGCGACACTGCAGCCGCGCGCACTACACACACGACACACACACACACACACGACCGTCGTCTGGTGCGCTCTACTGCAGGAATTATAACCCATCATAACACAACCTTCTCTCTTTCAGAGGTCAGAGCATCTTGTAGCCTGGAGATGTGCAGGTCCTTCTCCATAAGCTGCTCCTGTGAAAGACAATAAGTCCAGTCAGTCTTTAATAATATAATATAAAGGAAGTAATATAATAATATTAACATAATTAAATATTAATTAGTAATATTATTTCTATTTTGGGATAAACCTCTTGAGATTTACATCTCATTTTTGATGGGGTCCTATAATATAATATAATATAATATAAATCCTGAATTAAAAGGCAGTAAAATAAATACTGCCATGATGTGTCAGGAAATAAGCATAAATAATGTGAAAATAATATCACAGCCTTGTTCATTATTTAGAGGTTCTTGACATGATTTGCCGTGGCTCGTGATGTGAAGTGTAGTGTAGTGTAGTGAGGCTCAGGTGTGGCACATCATGCACCTGTAACGAGTTGATCGGGTCTCTGTGCTCTTCTCTGGAGATCCTGCTGTGTGTGAAGTGGATTGTGGTTTCATCATGATGAGGCACACACACTGAGTTCAGCATCTCTGACAAACACAGGACAAACTCAGGCTGCTCTTTCTGACCGTTACATATCACGTGTGTATGTGTGTGTGTGATCACACTTACCTGAGCAGTCTTGAGCTCGGATATGAGACGATGGTGATCTCGAGAGATGTTTGTGTGCCATAACCCTGCAGAAATACTACCAGCACAACATTAGATATCACGGCTACAGAAAACACTGATGCCTTGTGCAACTTCTCCTTTTCAGTGCATGCAAAATAAGTGGAAGTGATTGTGAAATCCGTAAACCACAGCAAATTTGCTCGTCTTTTTTGGTGATTTCAATGTAATTTAAATAACATTAAGTAATTTATCTAAAACACATGTTAGCATAAATTAAATATCTGATAGATATATAAGCAAATATGTTAACCTAACATGTCTTACCAGAGCAAAGAAATCTGTTGTGCCTTCTCAAAAGTTAGATAAAAACATTAAAGCGTGTTACAGAGCAAACGAGAGCTCCAGTGACTTGTTTCCTTCAATCATCTCATCAGTGATCGACAGCTTCGGTCTATTTAACAGCTAACACACATTCCTAAGTGTTGAGAAATACTTACAATATTAAAGGTTAATATGCACTTTAAAGTCAACACAACAGACAAATGATCAATAACACTTTATTTTAAAGGCAAAAAGACATTGAAAAAGATTTAAACGTAACATGTTCATCCAGTAGGCGATCGTGTAGATCAGGATCTCCCTCATCAAACACACCTGAATCAACTGATCAGCTGATGAGGGTCAGATACAGGGAGACGTCCGTGCAATGTTTAGTGTGAACACTGAATCTGAACACAAATGCTTGTTTAAAATGACCTTCAAGCCAAATTCTGCTGGCTATAAATTAGTAAAACACTATAGTAAAAATCTGTCTCTTTAAGTCAGCTAATTCTTCAATTCCTTCCTCATAAACCAGGGAAACCTTCATACAATCTTCAACAAACTGTTTTATACACATCACAAATAAAATAGTGTTTAGTACATGAAGTTTGAACGGAATTGCTTTTTAAAACACAGGGCGTGTTGTGGGTAATGCATGTTCAGAAACGTTAATACAGTAACTGATCGTACCATGCCATACAGTGTAAATTCAGCATAATCAAAGTATTATTATACATAATACAGTTCATACAAACAAACAATTTTTCTAGTGTTTGTGTGGGTCTTTATGTAGTAGTGTAAAGGTAGAAACAGACGCTCGAGGACAGACGCATCATCAGAAACGGCTTCATCGGCTCTGAAATAACAGATATAACATAAATATTAATATATGGAATCATGACAAAGACAAACGAGAGCATTTAGTGCATGCATTAGCATTAGCTGAGAGGAGGTCAGGAGGCTGCTGTAACCTCTGCGGGATCAGCTCAGAGGAGCCCGCAGGATTTGGGCGGGCGGAAGGGGTTGTCGCTGGACGGGACGCCCATCAGAAGAGGGTCTTTATGGGCGTTTTGCAGGCAGAAGTTCTTCAGGTCTGTGGCAGCTTGAGAAACCTGCAGAGATCGCAGTGAAGACGACATGTTAAATGATATAAATGAGTCCAGATACCCCTGATAAACACAGCAGAATGTAAAATCGCATTATTTCCGCTCTGACCAAAGTCTGCACTGATGCAGTGTGTCGTTCACACAACTTCATGAATGAACTCGGTGACATTATTCTGACGTTTTCTCTTCTCCGAAACGCTAAACTGTCAACACAACTCACTCTGCTGCGCATCTTCAACCAGAGTGCGATCAGTGTAGGCACTGCGACGTTCATCCCGCGCCGAATAATATTCACAAAAACGAATTTCGAATTTGATGTGAGAAGATTAAAACAATGGCCGGTAACATGCATATCTGAGTGTGGAATAACCATACTTATAAGCGAATAATCAGAATAATGAAACTTGCATGTAAACTGGAGCGAGTTCTGCTCATGTCATGTAAACATCTTACTGCGATTAAAAGGATACTCCACTTTTTTTGGAAATAGGCTCATTTTACAACTCAGTTAAACTCAGTTAGGCTCAGTTAAACAGATGAGTTTTACCGTTTTCGAATCCATTCAGCCGAACTCCGGGTCTGGCGTTACCACTTTTAGCATAGCTTAGCATAGATCATTGAATCGGACAGGACCATTAGCATCTCTCTCAAAAATATGAACAAAGAGTTTCGATATTTTTCCTATTTAAAACTTGACTCTTCTGTAGTTACATCGTGTACTAAGACCGACGGAAAATGTAAAGTTGCGATTTTCTAGGCTGATGAACTATACTCTCATTCCTGCGTAATAATCAAGAAACTTTGCTGCCGTACCATGGGTCCAGCAGGCGTAATGATATGATGCAGCACCTGAAAATAGTCCACAGCTCGGTAGACTACAGGGTCGACTATTTTCAGGTGCTGCGTCATATCATTACGCCTGCTGGAACTCTATCGAAACTCTTTGGTCATTTTTTTGAGAGAGATGCTAATGGTCTTGTCCGATTCAATGATCTATGCTAAGCTATGCTAAAAGTGGTACCGCCAGACCCGGAGTTCGGCTGAATGGATTCGAAAACGGTAAAACTCAACTGTTTAACTCTGGGGGAGTTGTAAAATGAGCCTATTTCCAAAAAAAGTGGAGTATCCCTTTAAGACCTTACTCTGATTACTGGAAATAATCGCATTATTGGTGCACACGTAAACACAGTCATAGTTGCAGACCAGGTGCACCCCTTCCTAAAAGTGTCCTCTTTCAGCAGGATAATGTATCCTGACACACACTGTTCAGGAATGGTTTCATGGTTTCAAACACTATGGTTTCAGGAACATGATGAAGAGTTCAAGGTGTTGCCCTGGCCTCCAAATTCCCCAGTCCTCAATCCAACTGAATGTGGGCCAACGCGTTCGATCCACGGCGGCTCCACCTCACAACCTACAGGACTCGAAGAATCTGCTAACGTCTCATGCCAGAGACCGCAGCTCACAGAGTCCATGCCTTGCGGGTCGGCGCTGTTTTGGCAGGACCGACAGCATATTAGGCAGGTGGACATAATGTTTTGACACATGTGCATATTTTTAAGGCAAGATATTACAGACAAAACCATTGTTATTTCATGCACTGGTCAATTTTGAGGGCTATTTTGCTTCGGAATAGTGAAAAGAAAACATCCAAAATACATATTTAACCATGTATTTTCTTATTTATTTATTTGCATATTTAGAGTTATATAACAATACATCAATGCAGTTTTTGAACCTGGCTTTATCCAAAGTTCATATTTCCGTTCTGGAAATTATATGCAAATTACTGCAGATGTAATTAGATAATGGATCACATATTTAAACAACATTTAAAAAAAAACTTGTAATAAAAAGCAATTGTCTTAATGTCCTGTGATTAATCAACTGCGGTATTTGAGAAGAGTATCTATTTATCGATTTTTTTTTACCTAATTACCTGTGGTATCTTGACTTAAATTTATGGTTGAAATAAGTTATTATATAATCTCTATTAAACAAATGTAGGCCTTCATCTATTTTTATCAGACAACACAGTGACATGATGAATATATGGGAAAGGATATAAACGCTAGTTAACTGAAAATTAGGTCAACAAACAGTACTTTAACATAATACAGTGTTATTATATAATTAAATATACTGCATGCATTATAGAGAAAATTTGGCATTTTCATATTAAAGTATCTTTGAGCTGGAAAAAAAAGTTTCTGTCACAGTAAAGAGTTGTTTTGTTTAGACACAAATGTATTTTTTAAAGTGCTATAGACAGTATTTAAAAAAGTACCATAATATTGCAATCTGATGCCATCACTGTACCCTATAGTACTAGCAGAGTCTCAGTTATAGCGCTGCTCTCTGTGCGTTTGCATTATTAATGAGCAGAGGGCATAACAACTAACTGTGCAGTCTAAAGTTTACGACTACAATGCAGATCTGACCGTATAAAACTATCATAAACACTTTAAAACATCTCCGAGTTGCCTTGACGTTAAAAAACGGATGTCATTTACCTATAAGTTAGTTTAAACGCGTTTAAATAGTTGTTTTGTCGGTTAGCGTTAGCGCTAGCAGTAACTCACACCGGTTAAACGCTTTTGTCCGTGTTCTTCCTCAACCCACAAACTCTTTCACCTTTAAAGTTGACGCCGACATACTTACGTTAATTCTTCGTATTTTCGCCTCTAGTCTGAGCTGTTTGACGGCTTTGGTCGCCACAGCCACACTACTGCTGCTAGCGTTATTGTTGGACATGATGACTGACCGAATGACTGAAAAGAGTTTGCGGAAGTTTGAGGAAGAGGAACGCGCGCAAGCGCACGCACACGCAACACGACTTCACTATCTAAATATGGACATAATACAGCCACTATTACTATATCTACTTATACTTTTTTACAAATGGAGGTTTTGTCAGATTTAACTGACGACAAATTTGTCTCCAAAGTATTTGAGAACGCCTGCAGTGTCTCAAAGACCAGACCGCAAAAAAAAAAAACAGTCTGTGGAACCAAGAAATAGGCCTATAACATCACTTTTGCAAGAGTAACAAGTCATTACAACTGGCAGATTGTCTTACTTTGTTATATTCTATTCTTTAAGCATTTGAATTATGTTCTAGAAACACAAAAATATGACAATCCAACACATTGTGGTCTAGATAGTTCTCGGATGGATCCCTCCTTCAGTGTACCTTTAAATCCTCCAGTAACACTTTATTTAGATAGTCCACTTTAGACATTCTACTAACTATAAGTAACTTTGCAGCTACATGTCAACTAACTGTCATTAGAGTATTAGTAGACTGTCTGCTTAATAGCCTACTTGCTAACACTTTATTGTGATGCTCCTCCAACAGACATTCTACTGACTATAAGTAACTTGGCAACTAAGTCAACATTCTCCTAACCCGAACCCTAACACCTAACCATAACCTATCAGTCTACTGACAGTCTACTACAGCCTTCTAATACTCTAAGGAGAATTAGTTGACATGTAGTTGAAAAGTTACTTATAGTTATGTCTAAAGTGGACTATCGAAATAAAGTGTAACCAAGCCTTATTTAAGTCTACTCAATTTGAGGCATCATTCATGTCCTTGTTAAAAACACTGTGGGACAATTTATGCATCATAAGCATGAGCAATACTAAGGCATCTTCAGAGCTACAGTATTTTCAGTAGTTATGACACCATTTACTAGCAGTGCAGTCAGCAGTTTTTTTTATTTATAACAACTCGAGTTCTCATGGTTTTAAGGGGAAGAGGGCAAGGCTACATTATTTCTGGTCTTTGGCCAGTTTCTCTTACGAAAGCGTTTGACTTCACTTTCTGCCGGCTGTTTTGATCGTCCCCATCATTGAAAGACTTCAGCATTATGGTATTATATTTCACTTCAAAATCTTTTGTTTAAATGCCTGAGATGGTTTTCTTGACAGTTATCTTAACCCGCTGAAGTTACTCTGCTTATTGCACTGCACTGTTTTAGCACGAGACGTACAGTAAGGAGCA
The DNA here is from genome assembly GCF_963993115.1 of Abramis brama. Lineage (NCBI taxonomy): Eukaryota > Metazoa > Chordata > Actinopteri > Cypriniformes > Leuciscidae > Abramis > Abramis brama. The sequence continues at coordinate 25,491,061 of NC_139964.1, read as the reverse complement.
GGTCATGCAATGGCTGAGTGCTTTAAATAAAGGCTTTCTGATAAATGTTAAGGAATAATGACAGAATTGAATACATATTAGTTTATATGGGTGATGTTGCTACTTCTGTCAATTTTCAGAGTGTGTAAAGACAGATCAGATATCTTAAAGATGTCATGGAGGTCCTGCTAAATCTCATATCTTGCAGGTGTGTCCAGCTGTACTGCTTCACTGCTTCATCTGGATCTCTCTGATGGCAACAGGTAACACAATATCTATAATATTGCTTAAAGTAACTTCTCTTTCAGCATCCTGGGTCACTTGAGCAAAAAGTCACAGCTTGCAGCTTTCTGTGATTGCAATAATGAATTAGTCTCCATTAAAGCAACACTAAGGAACATTTTTTACCTTAAAATGTTTCCAAAATCGTATCAGTGGTTCATCAAGTCGTAACAGGGTGAACGGCACTTCTGGATTTGCTTTGCAGCCCTATATCTGCTTTAACCACACTATGCAAGTTTGCCAAACCGGGTCGCGTTTCTGTAGTTCGAATGAGACATAAGAAAACTACAAATTTGACTTGCTTTACGTCAAGCGTTACAATAGTCATTATTTAGTTTTTCTTCGTTTCTGATGTCGCAATACATCATACTTTCATAAAATCATGCAACATACTCTACCTTGTCTGTGGACATCGTTCATTGCAAAGCCGGTGCTGGATAAACAGCGAGCGTGCGTGTGACGGTAGGCTGCGGGCGGCAAAATTATTTACGACAGCGGTAATGGACAATTCCGCTTCCAACCTGTAGGGCGACCGAAGAGGAAAAGTTCATTAGTGTTGCTTTAAAGCAGGGGGGCAATCCAGGACCCGAAAAGCGTACCACCCCCGGCGGCCGCCATTGGCTAACAAGCCATCACCTGCTGTAAGCATCCCATTGACTCCCATTCATTTTGGCGTCACTTTGACAGCGAATAACTTTACATCTGAGGCGTTTAAAAAGTCACTATTTGTCCATTGTTTATTTCTAAAGAAACACGACAATGTATAAAAGGCTCCATTACCTTGTATCTTATGTTATGGCCCCGTAGAAGCAGTTTTTGTAAAAATAGGCTAACGGTTGCGTCATAACCACGCGACTCTCTGGAAACTACTGTATAGACAGGAGAAGAAGCTCGCAGTCAATCAGGGGGACGTGGAGGCATAAAGTCCGATAAAGTCAAGGGAGAAGCCCATAGAGAGTCATAAAGTTGCTCCTGCTCCTAGCTCATGGACAGCTCCTACTCACACTCTCCGTCACTGCAAGATTCGGAAGGGAATGATTCAGATTTCGCTTGGCACAGCTACTAGAAGACTTACAACTGTCAGGCAGGCTGCTCACGTCACATCCACGTCGTCAAGCTCAGTTTGAGTCTGCGCAGTACGCTCAGCCATCAGGAAGTGAGTGCTTCTAATTTGCTTCACTTTTCTCCGTTGCAGTCTATGGGGTCCCTGTGTCCATTTCTTATACTGTCTATGCTTTAAAGAGGCATTCACACTGACAGCAATCTACAGTGACAAAGAAACTGGAAGTTTTATGAGAGTTCGCATTTTGAAGTGACATGAGCATTCATTATACTTCTTTTATAACATAAGAAACCAAATAGTGTCATCTATGAACATTTTTAAAGGGTTAGTTCACCCCAACAATTAAAATTCTGTCATTAATTACTCATGTTGTCCAAACCTGTAAGACATTAATTTATCTTCAGAAGACAGATTAACATATTTTTGATGAAATCCGAGAGCTTTCTGAAACCCCCATATACACTCTAAAAAGAGGTGTTAAAAATGACACATGTTGTGTCAGTTTTAACACATGTAGTGAGTGTGCTCAGGGACAACACATGTTGTGTCAAATTTAACACAATAAATGTGTAAGTAATTTTAACACACAAATTGTGTCATTTTAAAAAATAAAGCGAAAGGGCCAGATGCAAAAATATTAACCGTTTAATCAATAGTCGAGAACAGAATGCATGTGCACACAAAGTACAACACAATGTTTCAAGCTCAATGATTGGACAGACTCACTGTACTGGACATTATTCAGTTATTCACGCTTCAACCCCTAACTGATAATGCTGCTTTTGACAAAAGTTCATGAAGAGATAACAGTTAACAGAGTTTGCACTTTGAATTTAATTGAAATGTAGCAACTGACAAAATATTGTATATAAATAACTTGTATTTACACTGGCCTGTTAGTTTGAGAACATAGCAAACACTGCATACCATTCACAGTGATGGTGAGTGTCGGCACTCAAAATGATGAGTTGAAAACAACACAACCTGTAAAAAGAGATGTTAAAAATGACACATGTTGTGTCAAATTTAACACACAACCTGTGTCGATTCTTAACACATCTCTGTGTTTATAAGGACTACACATTTTGTATTACCTTTAACACAACTAATGTGTTATTCCTCTTACACAGAAGTGTGTTGAAACCTTTTACACACTAATGTGTTATAGTTACTCAACTTGTGTCAGATATGTGTCACATGTGACTGTAGTCGGTGTGTATTTGCCAGAGTTACTTCCTGTGTTTTTACAACTGAGTGTTTGGACGAACACTGAAACATATTGTTAACTTGTGTTTATGGAGTCCAGTGACATTTAATAAAGAGTTTGTTTGAACATTTTATTAGCTGGATGTTTTAGACATCATGAATCTACATAGACAAGCTCTTATTGAGAATTAACAGAGGTTTAGATGTTGATGTTTCATTGAATGTGTTATCTGAAGTCACCAGAATCGTGATTAATGGCTCCTTTATTTGAGCTCTTGACCCTTTACTCTTAGTTTTCCTCTTGCTGCTTTAATTGTATTTTAATAAAATACATTTGTTATGGCGAGTGAAAATATGATCAGACGTTTCTTGATGATGTCATAATCAGCAAGTGCTGATCTAATCAAGTTTATGAGTATATGGATGGTGAGCATTTAGTTTATTTATGTGCTGTTACTTATAATGATCTTGTGACACTACATCATGCTGTCCAGCAGAGCAGAATAATAAAATAAATGTTTTCTGAAAATTTTAATCTGCAGCAGAAATTAGTCAAACACAGACCTCAAGAATCAGCGCATGAATCTCAACAATGGTGACAAACTAAATGCTTCATGCCACAATGCATGCTGGGAGTCATGGATGAGATTTGCACTATGGTGGCACCCAGCATGCATTGCGGCATGAAGCATTTCGTTTGTCACCATTGTTGAGATTCATGTGCTGATTCTTGATATCTGTTTGATACCTTAGACTGTAAGATTCTATAGGAACTGTGTATTTAAAAATTAATTTTAAGCTAATTGCATTATGCTAATCTTTTATTACACTCATCTTTCAAATATTAAACTTTTTCTGAGCTTCTGCTGAACAATCTTACATGTTCATGATGATAATATTATCATCTGAGCATATTTTTCTCATGATTTTTTCTGCTGTTTCTAATGCACAGATTAAATACACATTTACAACAATCAGAGAAAACTAATGTTAAAGAGTCAAGGGTCAAGAGCCCAAATAAAGCTGACACTAATCATAATTCTGGTGACTTTAAATGAAACATTCAATGAATCGTCAACACCAAAACCTGTTAATTCTCAATAAGAGCTTCTGTAGAGTCTGACAGAAATAAAGTTAATCTGGTTATTAATAACAAGTGAAAGCAGCATTTGAAAAAGACATTGAAAAAGAGGCATGGTGTGATTGGCTGAAAAAAAACACCCTTTAAGTTTTCATGAATTAAGATTTAATTTATTTATTTGAATATATTGCTTTATTTATTTTAGAGCATTTTATGGGATACCATATAAAATATACCTATAATTTTTTTTTCATAAAAACAAACTCTCCTCCACCCAGTGCTATTCTATCCAGAGTTACATTTTAACACACATTGTGTGTTAAAAATATACACAACGTGTCAAAATGCCATCAACACATCTTGTGTGTTGTTTTTTAACACATCTCTTTTTAGAGTGTAGACAGCAACGCAACGACCACTTTCAAGGCCAAGAAAAGAGTAAAGACATCGTTAAAATAGTCCATGTGACTATGGTTCAACCTTAATGTTATAAAGCAACGAGAATACTTTTTGTGCACAAAATAACAACTTTATTCAACAATTTCTTCTCTTGGTTCACATTGTAAACAGTGCAATGCTTCATGGTTCTTCGTCAGAACGGTGGCTCATTATTGGCCAGCTCCTGCATCAGCATCACACACATGTGTCGTCGTGCTCACGTGAACAGCATCGGCCAATGCAGAGCTGGCGTTCTGACGTATGGTTCGAACTTCGAATGCGTTTTGACTTCCTGGAAGTGGACAAGCTCAAAACGCTTTAGACCCCGTTTACACCTGTATTTAGTGTCGTCCACTTGTGATCAGATCGACCAAAACGCATCTTATTACCAGGTGTAAACAGATGAACGTGATTTCACCAAGTACCACATGTTCAACACATGTTCACATGAACAACTTTCCAATCAACCAATCAGATTCGAGGGACACGTTTAAAGTTTATGTCAAGTTTAGGCTTAGAACCAGGGTGAGGTGCTTCACCATCAGTGTTATATACTCACCTATCATTTCCCTCTGATTTTAGGGAAAAGTTATGGGTAGGGTTAGGTTTAGGGGTAGGGATAGGGTAAGGACTACATTTTGGACTTCAAAATATGTTGATCCAGGAACATGTCTTACTTGGCAAAATCACAGTGACCGTGTAAACATGGCTAAAACATTAATTTTTTGTAATTTTTTAATAGTGGAAAAAGGCCCTTCAGATAAAAATGTTCTTCAAACTATGAAAAAACTGTTTCTTTTAAGAACTCTTCACTGAAAAGTTCATTTAATTGCTGTAAAACTAATAATAATACAAATTTTGGAACTTTTATTTTCAATAGTTCACGGTGGTCAGTGTATACACTTTATATGCAACTGAAATGCAAATCAGCATTTCAAGCATGCATTTGTTTGTATTCCAGGTGTGCAGGATGACGTTACTCATATTATCGGCAGTATGTGTGTTGTTCAGCAGTCGACGGTGCTCATACCCTGCAAATACATTCATCCTCAACATGAGCAGGTGAGCTCAGTGGAATGGCTCCATGAGAAATCACCGGAGGAGGAGGTCAGAGTTTCTCAGGACCCTGCGTTTGAAGGCCGCGTGGAGTTTGTGCAGTCTGACGCGAGGAACTGCTCGCTGATCCTGAGGGACGTGAGAAAGAGTGACGCAGGTATCTTCCGTCTTGTGCACAACACCTCTTCCGGCCAAATCAGGATGAACGCACAGGGAATCCGTCTCGACGTAACAGGTGAGTTGGATAATAGGTGTGAGAACTTAATTTTACTTAGAATTAAATTTAGAAAGTATGGTAGGCAATTTAAAAGTAGACCAATTCCGTGGGAAAACCGATTGAAAATTTGGCCAGAGAGGAGCATAAATGAATGTCACATCAGTTATTCACCTATCATTTTCCTCTGATTTTAGGGATGGTTAGGTTTAGGGGTAGGGTGTAACGGTTGGTTGATATAACCAAGCACCAACGAAGGATAATGAACTCTAGTATTATTTAATAGTAAATTCAGAGAACAACAAAGAATAAACACAACCAAACACTATCTCAAAGGAGGACTGGCCTTAAATGAACAGAGACAAACAAGATAATTAATAAACACAGGGGGAGACAAATTAAAGGCAGGGTAGGCAGGATTATTCTAAAAAACTTTTTACCAAGTTTGTTTAAACTGTCTTTATATACCAATACATAATTAAAATGTAAGTACTCTGAAAAAGAGAGTATAAAAATCGAGTGTCTGTAGTCCTATCAGGGCTGCAATAAACAGAGCTACTTATTTCCATTCGGAACGAATGAAATGATTGGCTGGGCGACTGTCACTCTCCCTCGCTACCATGGCTACCACCCCTGCTGCTACAGGAGCTGCCCACATGCGCGCACCAGTTTGACTCGAGGAGGGGAAGAGGCACGGAGAGAGGCACGGAAGCTAGGAAGAATCACAATTATGGCAGAGAAAGAGCAGTCAAAATTCCCAGTACCTGCATATACAGTCAGCGAAGGCAAACAAGGCAAAAAAAGGAACTAAGGTAGAAAGGTACTTGTCTCTGGAGTGTAGTCCTCATCAGAGCCAACAGTGCTTTCATCGTGGAAGCTCTTACATGCAAAACACCGTATATGTTATGAATCTTACACGAAATTCACCTTCATCACAGTGTAACTGATGGTAATTGGGAAAACGTGTATCAATGCAACCTGTTTTTAGCTTTGCCTTATGTCACTAGCTCGTTACCGAATCAAACTCAATATATTTTAAACTTTACCAGTATCGATATGCTAGCTTGATAGTGAGTACTAACAGCCATGTTAGTTGTTTATATTAATGATAAAGTTAGGTATTTTATTACATGTGATTCTGACATGATGTCACTACATGCACTGCGCTCCTCTCCGCTCGGCGCTGGCAAGCGCGTCCTCCTCCAGCTGAGCGGTCGGCATCGCGTGTTCATGTGTTTTGGGGGCGTGGCTTTGGAAGGAGCCCTGTGTTTATTGCAGCCCTGAGAGGACTACAGACACTCGACTTTTTACTCTCTTTTCCAGAGTACTTACATTTTAATTATGTATTGGTATATAAAGACAGATTGGTATTAAACAAATTTGGGAAAAAGTTTTTAGAAAAATCCTGCCTACCCTGCCTTTAACTAATCAAAACTAGGTCACAGAGGGCAGAAATGAAAACACAGGAAAGGCCAGACATGTTACATAGGGATAGGGTTGGGACAAAATGTTTGGACAGGAATGTTATTCCAGTATCAGCAAAATATGTTGATCCAGGAAAATGTCTTGGCAAAATCATTGTGACCTTGTAAAATGATTCACTGGTTTGAAACCCCACGTGCTGGTGACCCCAGCGGGCACCTTGATATCAATTTGACGTCAAAAGTTAGTCGAGACTTGATCAACATGCTGCATATCATTTTAATCATTATCAGTCTGGGAGGCAAAGTCTTGCATTGGTTATTAGGTGAAAAGAGAAAGTTAATACCCACACTGAAATTGGTTTAATGTACAGTATATGCAGGTCAATATGTTTGACATTCAGTCAAATCTCATGGTTTAGACGTCAGTTTGATAGGATATCACGGACACTGACATCAATGTGTTTGATTGACAGCCTATTTATTACATATGAATTCTTTGTCAGCCTTACATAGCATTTTTTTCTTAACGGAGGCATTGAAACTCATCCATTTGGCACATCTCCTTTTGAACTGTGTGTAGCCGTTGTGTGTGTGCCCAACTGTAAAATCACTGTGGGTGGACTTTAGCTTAATAAAAACGAACAATTTCGGACTGGTTTCTAATTTTATTTACATACCCACGCTTGCATGGAAGCAGTGGAGTGAGTATTACATTTATGATTTGTTGATTAACTACATTGAACTGTAATTCAATACAGCATTTTTGCCCACATAAAGTATTGTATATTATTCATATTTTTTATTTATAGTGAAACCATTATTATTATACATTGTAGTAGACCTAAAGATCAAAAGGTCCCTGTTCAATCCCCGGTGGCAGAGAATCGCTGAGCAATATATGGTGGTCGACTCAAGAAGTTTAGATTTTTTCAGCATTTTATTATTTTTGTGTCGTTATTTTGGTCGAGAATAGGACATCGGTGTGTGGATGTCAAATGGATGTCAAGTTTTTAACGTCGATTTGATTTGCATATTTGTCAAGTTTTTTGACGTCAATGTTGGATGTCAATTTTATGTCTTTTCAACATCAATTGCCCGCTGGGACGCCTGCTGGTCAGAATGGTGTAAATGCAGCACTCTCAGCTCAAACATAAACAAATCTATTCAATGCAACCAACAAATCATCTTATACCATTAAATATTAAGTGTATAATGTGTTATTTTTTTAAATGCAGGGCTTGTTTCGTTTGTTTTAATCAGATCAATAAGAGACTATCAACTACAACTTTTTCCTTTTTATTATGCAAATGTATCATTTGAAATGTCTACAAATGTATAAAAATGATCACTGATCATAGACACTGGTTCATAGAGATCATCGTCTCCTAGCGGCAAACCATTGAAATTTCAAAACAGTTATGTCAAAGCCTTGTTTACTGAAATCACATGACTTTGGCAGTTTTGATACACGCTCCGAATCACTGATTCAAAACAAACGATTCGCAATAGGTTTCAAAGCTTCATAAAGCAGTGGTTTGAAAGAGCCCATCACTATGTTTCACTCGGATATAGTCCCAGGGAAGAAAAGAAGATCACGTCTTCTGTTACATGACAACTTTAAGAAGGCTCAGAAATAGATCTTTACATTTACATGCCTTTGTGAGATGCTTATATCCAAAGTATGTTAAATTTACATTGAAACACTTGCAGTGTATTCAAAGTATGTTCTTTGGGAATCAAACACATGAATGTGGTGTTTAGTGCCATGCTTCACCAGTAAAGACTGTCATATTCATGTCGACTCTCTGCTGTATTTACACACTAAGCACATAAGGAGATTCTTCTTTCTGGTCCAGATGCGGAGGTGGAGGTACAGACCGAGTCTGACAATGTGACAGAGGGAGATTGGATTTTGTTTGTCTGCGGTTCATGCATCCCCTCCGTGACTGCAACCTACATCTGGAGGAAAGATGGGCGTCTGCACAGTCGTCATCATGGGGAAAACTTGCTTTATCTGGAGTCTGTCGGGCTGGAGGACAGAGGCCGATATTTATGCACCATAAGCGGCCATGAGGGACTCAACTCCACATCTGTTGACATCACTGTAAGACCCGTATGTAAGTGAGCTGAGAGCTTTTATAACTTTATTTTGAAACACCTCACATGTTCCTCAGAAAATGTAGAAATGTCTTTAGAATGAAATGTCTATGAAAGTTGTGAGAAGTGTAGTAGTGGCTCAGGAAACAATATTATGTAAAAACATGTTGAACTACATCCCAAACTCTTGAGTTTACAGCTAAGTGTGGTGAAAGAAATTCTTGATATTCTTTAGTGCACAGTTTATCCAAGCTGTCTTATTGGTCATCAAGTATCATCAGTCCCTTTCACTGTTGCAATTTTAAATAATGCTTGCAAAGTATAATGTCATTTAACCCTGAACATAATTGAATTGAGTTGAAATTTGCTGCATGTTTTCACACTCGTTTGTCTCTTTCAGCTCCACCAAAGAATGTCTCAGTGACCGTCAGTCCGTCTGGTGTAATAGTGGAGGGAGATTCAGTGACTCTGAACTGCAGCAGTGACTCAAACCCTCCTGCAGAAATCAGCTGGATTAAAGGAGGAATGATTCTGCAATCTGGCGACACATACAGCATCCCTAATATTAAATCTGAGGCCAGTGGAAACTATTATTGCTCTGCTAGAAATAAACATGGATCTCTGAACTCCTCTGCTGTGACTGTGAATGTCATGTGTAAGTCTGCCTTGATTTTAGATCAGTTCTGGATGATTATTTGCTCAATTACTGCATGTCATTTGACACTTTTTGTCTTTTCAGATCCTCCGAAGAGCGTCTCAGTGTCGGTCGGTCCGTCTGGTGTAATAGTGGAGGGAGATTCAGTGACTCTGAACTGCATCAGTGACTCAAACCCTCCTGCTCTGAACTTCAGCTGGTTTAAGGAGAATGAAACCTCAGCTGTTGGATCTGGACAGAGTTTCAGCATCTCCAGCTTTAACTCCAGTTTCAGTGGACGCTTCTACTGTGAGGCTCAGAATAAACATGGATCTCAGAGATCAGCGTCTGTTTCACTCACTGTTAAAGGTGAGAATCATCTGTGTTGGTCTCAGTTTTGGAGGTCATTGTCTGTATGTAGTGAGGTAAAGCACTGGTCTCAGAAGAGTTTCTCTTTCTCTCGTCTGCACGGCTGAAGAAAGCAGCTGGTCTTCAGTCACAGTGGGAATCACTGCATCTGTTGTCGTGACTGTGATACTGATTCTTGTCCTCTGGCTGTTCATCAGAAGGTGAGAGAGACTCTGTGTCTGTAGCGTCATAAAGATTCAGAGTCAGTTTGTGTTCATGTTCATTTCTTCTTCTCTCACAGGAAACGAGTGACTCCATCAGAAGAGCGAAACCACAGAGGATCACGACACCATAAAACAGTGAGACAATCTTCTCCTGCTTCTTCTCATGTGTGTCCTGTCAGTTATGAAGGGAGAATTGATTCTCTCATCATTGTGTGTCGTCAGGTCGAGTCTCCTGAGGACGCCTACATGACCCTTGACCCCAAGTCCAGATGTTCTGAGTACGACACACTGGATGTGAGTTATTCTGCTGTTGTTGTGAAGGTGTTACAGGAGATCTTATTTGTGATGCATATGTTCACTTCTTCTCTAGAATATGAAGAGATCCTGTGACACAAGTGACCCTGAAGATCAGGACCCCATTTATCATAATGCTGGCAATTGAATATTATACTAATATTAAAATGAGAGAACATCTCAACAGTCAAATGCATCAATCTTGTGCATGTTCACATTTAAAAACAAAATGCAGCATTGCATATAAACAAGACTTTATGTTTGTGAATGGTATCTACGTTCTGACCAAATGATTCAATATTGTAGCGTACAGAGAAAATGATAGACTCACTTAATGGTTTTAATGCCCCTTTATTAACATGAGCAACTGTGTGGCCGATGCTCTTGCCTCACACAGACCCGCGAACTTCAAACGTCTGGAACGTTTTACCCCAGATCCAGCCTACACATTACTCTGCAGGCTTGTTCTACAGAAGAACATCCCACGCCTTAAAGCCTCACACAAACAGAACTCATAACACACAAAAAGAATATACATGCACCTAGAACACACCGAATACAGAACATAAAACACTCTTTAGACCTGCTACACTTCTCCCCATTCACAAAGTACACCCACACCAGCTCTGCCGCTGCACTGTAAAAAATGATTTTATGTCAAAGTAAATAAAACAGGAAAAATCATGTATCTTTTGCTAAGAATCATTTTGTAAAAAAAAAACTTTAGTATATTAAGTAAATCCTAATTATATACTAATTGTTTACTTCACTGAAAAAAATGTGGAGTGACATTTACTTAAAAAAAGCTAGGCAACTTTTTCCACACAGAAAGTGCTTTAATCTTTACTCGGGCTATTTCAATTAGTAATTAATTGTAAAAGTAATTAAATTGAACAAATTATAATTGAGTAATAATTAATCAAATTAATTCCTTAAAAGTTAACCATTTAAAATTAGTAAAATTTACAAAATATCTTTTATTGCCAACATTGAAGACACCTGGTGTTAACAAGCAGAATCACTGAAGGAGAAAACCATAATTAAAGTCACCATTGTGGAGATCAGTGTGTGTTTTAGTTGGGCTCGACCCTTAAATTATTAACTTTAAGTTTTGTTTGGCTGCTGTACATGAGTTATAACAGCCAGATGAACAAAGAGAAAAGGTGATCTGATAGTGTTGGTTGTGTTTTAACATAATCATTATTTCACAATCATTTGACCTGAATCACTGAACTCATATAGAGTCCAATTTTTGAGTTAGGTTAACTTTATTAATTATAGCAGTATAATATTTTTAGCCTGTTCAATGCAATCCAAATGATCAAATCAATAATAAAAAAAAAATTATATATATATATATATACACTTTTTTTTTAGGCACACACACACACATCAAGATTTTGCGTATGAATCTCAGCAATGGTGACAAACAGATCACCTCTGATCATAAGCTCATTATTTATTCATGCAGCAATGCATGATGGGAGCCATGAATGAGTTTTGATTGGTGGCACCCAGAATGCACTGCAACATGCTTTATAAATGTCACCATTGTTGAGATTCACAGGCTGATTATTGATGTCTGTGTGTCTCTTTTTTGTAAAAGAGAAGCTTTTTGGAAATTATTTTTGTTTACATTGTAAAAGTTAAAAATATTCTGCCGTACAAGGACAGTGCTGCTATAATTAATATAACTAAATTGGACTCTATATGAGTTCAGTGATTCAGGTCTAATGATTGTGAAATAATGATTATGTTAAAACACAACCAACACCATCAGATCACCTTTTCTCTTTGTTCATCTGGCTGTTATAACTCAGGTACAGTAGCCAAACAAAACTTAAAGTTAATAATTTAAGGGTCAAGAGCCCAACTAAAACACACACTGATCTCCACAATGGTGACTTTAATTATGGTTTTCTCCTTCAGTGATTCTGCTTGTTAACACCAGGGGCCTCATTTATAAAACTTTGCGTAGGATTTGCGTCAGAAGTGGCGTACGGATGAAACATAGGACGTGCGTACGCACAGAAATATTCGGATTTATAAAACGCAGTCCTACGCAGTTTTCCCTTAATAAATCACAATCAATTCTAAATGTAGCGCAGCTTTTGCGGCTTCATGTCACGCCCATAGTTGCCCATAAATAGACCGTGAAACGCCCACAAGTTAATATTCATCGATTGCGAAATCATGGCAAACACAGAGGAAAACCAAGAAACGTAACTTCACTCACGCGCAAGCGTGAAGCGCATGATCAGCCATTGTGCGTCATTACGCATTGTGATGGCATCATGGCATTTTATTACCATCCATTTGATTGCATCTGACAAGCTACAGATGTGTTATGAGGATGAATTGCATAACATGCTAATATTATTGCAGAACATATTTATATCTTTTTGCAAATATGTGTTAAATTGCATTTCTGTTGTAATCTTCGTTTGATTTTGTTTGTTTTACACTGCAGATCGATCAAACGGGTGTTTGTGTAGGCTGTTAATTGTAAGACTTGCTTTGTGAAGTCTTCATGTTATTTATGAGAGGCAGTATTGCCATTTCTTTTACACAACGATCCTATGTGTTTCTTCCATCTGCCGACGGTGTCGCCATTTCTCATTTCACCCGTTTTTGTGCGTACGCCTGGGTCAGAGCTTGCGTGAAGGACTGCACATTTTCCCGTCAAGTTTGCTTTTTATAAATACCAATTATTGCGTAGAGAGCGGCGTACGCCGCCTTTTGTGCGTACGCAACGTTTATAAATGAGGCCCCTGGTGTCTTCAATGTTGGCAATAAAAGATATTTTGTAAATTTTACTCATTTTAAATGGTTAACTTTTAAGGAATTAATTTGATTAATTATTACTCAATTATAATTTGTTCAATTTAATTACTTTTACAATTAATTACTAATTGAAATAACCCGAGTAAAGATTACAAGCACTTTCTGTGTGGAAAAAGTTGCCTAGCTTTTTTTAAGTAAATGTCACTCCACATTTTTTTCAGTGTGTGAAATGCTGTCCTTTTGCTTCCAGGTCGTAATTTCACCTCTGCCGGGTCCCCGCTTTTAACACCTGATTCCTTGCAAAATTATGAGCGGCTTCCAATGAGTCCTGAAGCTTCCTAGCATCCTCAGGGCCCGGGGGCACAGTAGGCGCATCAGGTGGCCTCCTGAAAGCCATTTCCCCAAGTCTTCTGATCTCCCATCCCAACATCAAAAGGGCAGGTGTGCAAGAAGTCTTGCACTGTGGATAAATGGCAAGTGCGTATCCCAATCTCGCTGATGCTTGGCAGCCACAATGGCCAGCTGTTCCGCCAGCATCATGTTAAACCTCTCAACGAGGCCATGACTTTGGGGATGCAAAGGGGTGGTCCTTGTTTTGTGAATCCCTAATATTTCACACATCTCAGAGAAGACACGCGACTCAAAATTCCGGCCTTGATCACTGTGTATGGATTCTCCGACCCCGAACTGGCTGATCATGCCTTCTACCAATGCGTTCACCACTGTCTCAGCTTCTTGGTCAGGCAGTGTGTAAGCTTCTGACCATTTAGTGTAATAATCCATAGCCGCCAGCACAACCCTGTTCCCCCTTTCCGAACATGGAAAAGGACCCATTACATTCAGGGATTCAGGGACTAGCCAGACGGGCCCTTGTGGGCAGTGCAACCATCACACCGCTTTCAAAAATTCTTCACATCTCTCCTCACAAGCCCCCAGTAAAAACTCTGTCTGACATGTTTGGATGTTTTTGAAACCCCAAAGTGTCCAGACCCCACCGACCCGTGGGCAGTCCTAATAACCCCCTCCCGCAGTGACCTGGGCATCACCACCTACCACCCCACATAGCAACATTGTGTCGGCCCAGATCCGGCCCACATCTGGCACACGTGGAAAGATGATCTGGCCCACATGCAGCGTGGAATTACGGCACTTGGGTGGGCCACTCCTGTTTGCCAGATCTGGGCCACAAGCAGGCCATAGCAATGCCACATGTCAGCCAAGAGCAAAGAAATAAACCAGAACTGGACCTTATCTGAGCCACAAAATCTGTGTATATTAAATATGAAGTCATCTCAGCCTGTTAACAAAAAGAATCACTGAAAGAAAGAAGAGAACAGAAAAAAGAGACGAGCAGAAACACAAGAACTACAACTGACTTCAGCCACAGCCTCAGATGAAATCAACTGAAGATAAAAAACATTAAATCTGTGAAGATCTCAGCAGAGGAGGATTAAACAACTCCACAAACAGCATTACCAGCTTCACTTATTACTAACCAGACTGACTTTATTTCTGGCAGACGTCTACAAAAGTTTTATTGAGAATTAACAGAGGTTTAACTCTGGTTCATTTGAAGTCACCATAATAGTGAATAGTGTTTCTATTAGTTGGGCTCTTAACTCTTATTATATCTTTTGTCTTTTTTGGCCGCTGTGACAGTGTGTTTGTCAAACACATTTACTGCAGCAAAGAAAGCTAAAGTGAAATGAGATCAGGTGATGATGGTTACCTGTTGATGGTTTTATAATCATCATGAAATAGACTGATTCACTGATGTCTTCTGAATCTAATAACTGTGTTGTTCCATTAATATATTCTCATCACAAACCCTGTGTTACTGCAGCGTGAGGTCCAGCAATATTATAACAATCAGTTAGAAGATTTTATCGAACATGAACATGAAAAATGAATCCACAGTGACACACAGAGATATCAAAAATCAGCACATGAATCTCAACAAGGGTGACAATATATATATATTTTTAGATAAACAGATTAATTCAGAACATCACTGAAAAGCTACTAAATGTCACAAAAAAAAAAAAACAACAGCAAAAAATAAAAGCACATATTTAGAATTAAAATAATAGGACAATTCAGCTGCATAATTTATTCATGTTGCAATGCATGCTGGGAGTTTTGTACAATGATGGTACCCAGCATGCATTGCAGCAAGGTACTTTAGATTGTCACCATTGTTGAGATTCATACGTTGATTATTGATGTCTGTGTTTGTCATCGAATAGTAATTTTTTGTGCTCATGTTTGTTAAAATCTTCTAACTGATTGTTATAATATTGCTGGACCTCACGCTGCAGTAACACAGGGTTTGTGATGAGAACATATTAATGGTACAACACAACTGTTAGATTCAAATTACCTCAGTGAAACAGTCTATTTCATGATGATTATAAAACCATCATCACCTGATCTCGTTTCACTTTAGCTGTCTTTGCTGCTGCAAATGTGTTTGACAAACACACTGTCACAGTGGCCAAAAAAAATAAAAGATATAATACGAGTTAAGAGCCCAACTAATGGAAACACTATTCACTGTTATGGTGACTTCAAATGAAACACATTAGAGTTAAACCTCTGTTAATTCTCAATAAAAACTTTTGTAGACGTCTGCCAGAAATAAAGTCAGTCTGGTTAGTAATAAGTGAAGCTGGTAATGCTGTTTGTGGAGTTGTTTAATCCTCCTCTGCTGAGATCTTCACAGATTTAATGTTTTTTATCTTCAGTTGATTTCATCTAAGACTGTGGCTGAAGTCAGTTGTAGTTCTTGTGTTTCTGCTCGTCTCTTTTTTCTGTTCTCTTCTTTCTTTCAGTGATTCTTTTTGTTAACAGGCTGAAATGACTTCATATTTAATATACACAGATTTTGTGGCTCAGATAAGGTCCAGTTCTGGTTTATTTCTTTGCTCTTGGCTGAGATGTGGCATTGCTATGGCCTGCTTGTGGCCCAGATCTGGCAAACAGGAGTGGCCCACCCAAGTGCCGTAATTCCACACTGCATGTGGGCCAGATCATCTTTCCACGTGTGCCAGATGTGGGCCGGATCTGGGCCGACACAATGTTGCTATGTGGGACCTACCCTCCCCGTTGGTGGGGTCTATCCTCCCCCTTTCTAACACCCCGTCTCGCAGATGCAGGTCCTTGAATTTGGCCCATAAGTTTTTCGTGGACAAAGAGAGAATGGCCACTTCCTCCCACAGAGGTCGCTGCTGTGTTTGGACCCACTGGATAAAAAAATGACATTTCTCTGGGTGCAGCTTCAAGCCAGTTTCGCTTATGCGAACCAGCACATGCCTGAGGGCCTCCAGTGAGGACTTAAATGTTCTACCATGGACCAGGATGTCATCCAGGTTAGGGCTGGGCGATATATCGCACGATATTGTTATGCGCATCTCGTCAGTAAAGCCGGTTCCTTGATTAGTAGTAAATCGCCATCACCTGCTTTCAGATGGAGCAGAATTTACTACAAAGAGCCGTAGTTAACTGACAAGCTGAGCCATATCGCATTAATATCGCGGACGTATCGCCAGCGATATTTAATGTGATATGGCTCAGCTTGTCAGTTAACTACGGCTCTTTGTACACAGCAAAAACTCCAGTGTTAAATTAACACTCCTGGGAGTGTATGAGTCCACACTCAAGAGTGTTTAAGTTAATGAGATAATTAAGTGATTAATTTAGTGATGATTGAACATTATTGAAGACACCTGATGTTAACAAGCAGAATCACAGAAGGAGAAAATCACAAATTGTAAGCCACCGTTATGGTGATCAGTGTTTGCTTTAGTTGGACTCTTGAGCCTTATATGTTTACTTTAGATTTTGTTTGGCTGCTGTATCTGAGTTATAACCGCCAGTTAAACAAAGAGAAAATGCTAGATGAACAAAGAAAAACAGTGATCTGATGGTGTTGGTTTTATTATGACATTCATCATTTGAACTTGATCACTGAACTCATTAAGATTCTTCTTTCTGACTTCGATGTATGTTGTTGGTTACAGCATAACTGTGAATCTGCATAAATGCCCAGATTTTTTGATATAATATAAAGAATTTCTTAAAAGTTGTTTAAAAAAAAAAATCTTTATTTTAGGCACACACAGAGATCAAGATTCAGTCTATGCATCTCAACAATGGTGACGAGCAGAATATTCAATTAGGAAAAGTAAATTACATAGACAATTCAGATCATAATTTATTCATACCGCAATGCATGATGGGAGCCATTAATGAGTTGCGATTGGTGGCAGCCACTGCAACATGCTTTATTATTGTCACCATTGTTGAGATTCACAGGCTGATTATTGATGTCTGTGTTTTTCAATAAGTTCATTTGGAAGTCTTTTGATTAGAACAATGTTCATTAAATATTTAGAATTATAAGTAAAGTAATGATAATCGTAGGCTGAAAAAACACAAAACTTCTGTTAACAAATTAAACCAAACTATTTCAAGAAGTCTCATTTTTCAGATCACAGCATGATTATGTCAAAACATAACCAACACTATCAGATCACACTTTACTTTGTTCATTTAACTGTTATAAATCAATGACAGCAGACAAACAGCAGTAAATATTAAAATAAACAGATAGAGGTCTAGAGCCCAACTAAAGCAAACACCCATCACCACAATGGTAACTTACAATTTGTGATTTTCTCCTTCAGTGATTCTGCTTGTTAACATCAGGTGTCTTCAATAATGCTCAATCATCACTAAATTAATCACTTAATTATCTCATTAACTTTAACACTCTTGAGTGTTAATTTAACACTCATATTTTAACACTTTACACTCTTGAGTGTGGACTCATATACACTCCCAGGAGTGTTAATTTAACACCGCTCCATCTGAAAGCAGGTGATGGTGATTTACTACTAATCAAGGAACCGGCTTTACTGATGAGATGCGCATAACAATATCGTGCGATATATCGCCCAGCCCTAATCCAGGTAGACACTCTGACCGTGAAATACCCAATAATACACTGTCCATTAACCTGGCAAAAGTGGTTGGTGCATTGCAGAGGCCAAAGCAGAGTACCCTGAACTGTCATAGAGCCCTACTTGTACAAAAAGCAGTTTTCGGTCTGGCATCGGGAGCAAGTGGTACCTGCACATAGCCAGTGCGCATGTCCAGTGTAGTGAACCATGACGACCCAGTTACGAGATCCAGTGACTCATCCACATGAGGGATGAGTCCTTCCTGGTGACCTCATTAAGGCGCCTATAGTCAACGCAAAATCTCCACTGCTCCCCCCCCCCACACCTTCTTTAGCACCATGACCACCGGTGCGGGCCATGCGCTCTCGGACGGCTCAATAATCCACACTCGCTGCATGTCCAACAAGGCCTTATCAGCAGCGTCCTGATGGGCAAAAGGTAGTCTCCGGGCCACAGCCTAATGGACATGGCATCTCCAGTCTCAATTTTGTGCTGTGCCAGGTGTGTTCGCCCCACATCCCCTTTCCAAAATGCGAAACAATGTTGGAAATAAACCAACAAATCCATGCCCCTGCTGACTCTCATCCAAGCCCTCACAATTATTCAGCCACAACTCCCTCAAAGCAGCCAACCCCTCCCTCTCCTCGAGAGGCAGAAATGGAATGGCGTTCTCCTGCCCATCCCTGCTGGAGAGGCTCGAGGCTGGCTCTAACGGGGACTGTGTGGCCACCCAGGGGAAGATGTCATTTGGGGTGTGGGGTAAGGGAGTGAGGGAAACATCTACCTGTGGTGGACTGACAACAGCGCTGGGGTGGGCTCGCAAGTGCAGTGTGTGGTGCTCCAAACTAGGGTCCTCCGGAGCAGCTGCTGCATCCAGCAGACCTGTAAAAGACATATTAATGTTACTTACAGTGGACATGAAAACCTTAGGGCCCCCTTCAAAATGGAGCAGGCCATCTCTCAGGTTTAACTGGCAACCTGCACTTCTAAGGAAGTCCAGACCAATAAAACAACTGCAGCCACCCACACTGAATGGCGTAATGTCCCCCTACAGTCAACCCCACCAAGCCTTTACCCTTCATTGGCGCCAGTTCACCCGTCACGGTGCGTAGTCGGACAGTGGTGGGTTCTAGACTGGCATTGGGTGGAACTACCTCTGGTCTTATAACTGTCACAGTTGATCCCCTCAGGGGGGCGCCAGAGTTCACAGGGGGGGGGCGCGGGAGCGGATATGCTTTGAGGTGAATAAAGATGCATAAAATGTTCCACTAATAATTTTATATAAAAATATTTTTTCTAAGTTTTTTAAAAATCATATGCTTACAATGCCGATTTCAATTAGCCTACAATTTCGTTATTTCAAATGTAGGCGCGTTGCGCGTGGCAAGCGTGCTCATAATGTAAGAGACGCCGGCAAGACCACAACATTGCCCAACATCAAATGGCAAACGTAATGCAAGCGGAACGAAACTGATTGTTATTGTGTGGTTGAAGGACCGTTTATCAGTTTGGACCAGTGCAGCGCGAGCCGATCGTGATCATGCGACACTGTTTCTACACTGTAAAAAAGAATACATTGATTTTATTGATATCTAATCAATAAAATTGAGGCAACAGATTACAAGCAATATTATTAATTAAATTTAACAAATTATAATTGAGTAATAATTAATCAAATTAATTCCTTAAAAGTTAACCATTTAAAATGAGTAAAATTTACAAAATATCTTTTATTGCCAACATTGAAGACACCTGGTGTTAACAAGCAGAATCACTGAAGGAGAAAACCATAATTAAAGTCACCATTGTGGAGATCAGTGTGTGTTTTACTTGGGCTCTTGACCCTTAAATTATTAACTTTAAGTTTTGTTTGGTTGCTGTACATGAGTTATAACAGCCAGATGAACAAATAGAAAAGGTGGTCTGATGGTGTTGGTTGTGTTTTAACATAATCATTATTTCACAATCATTTGACCTGAATCACTGAACTCATTAGAGGTGGGCGGATCGATCCTAAAATATCGATACTTCGATACTGACGTGGTATCGAAAAGGATCGATCCTCACATAAAAATATCGATCCAAATGTGTGTTTTTTTTACCAGTAATTTTTATTAATTTAGCACGCAATTCAGTGCGTAAAATAAGCTTCTAAGTGGAAAAATAAGCGAATGTTAGCGGATAATTGTGTAGGATAGAACTTTTTCTCCTAGTCATCTGGATACAAGACGAAACCAATCAATCACAGAGAGCGTTCGATGCTGGTGCTTCACTGAGCTCACAGGCACGTTTGGGAAACGAAGCCTTGCTTAGATGACAGAGAAACAATCGGGAGTTATTTTGCAATAAACAAAGCAAAAGTGTATATAACGGTTCAAAATGTTGAGGACAGTAAGATTTTTTTTAATGAAATTAATATTTTTATTCAACAAGGATCGATGCATTAAATTGATCAAAAGTGACAGTCAAGGGTTTTTCACTGTTAAAAAAATCTACTTCATATAAATGTTGTTCTTTCAACTTGGTTCATCAAATAATTCTGCATCATGGTTTCCACAAAAAAATATGAAACTGTTTTCAACACTGATAATAAGAAATGTTTTCTGAGCTGTAAATCAGCATATTAAAATTAATTATCATCATAACTGGAGTAATGATGCCGAAAATTACGCTTTGATCAATTGAATAAATTACAGTTTAGTATGACATAGAAAACAGATAGCCTATGTTAAATTGTAATATTACACTTTTTACTGTATTTTTGATCAAATAAATGCAGAAGAGAATTAAAAATCTTACAGACCCCAAACTTTTGAACAGTAGGCTAGTGTACAATAGTATTTTTACTATAATTAGGGTAGTTTTGTAAAAGTCACTGACTAATAATTACAGGCGAGTTGAGAGCACAAATCACAAAATATGCTGTGATAACTCATGTACAGCAGCCAAACAAAACTTAAAGTTAATAATTTAAGGGTCAAGAGCCCAAGTAAAACACACACTGATCTCCACAATGGTGACTTTAATTATGGTTTTCTCCTTCAGTGATTCTGCTTGTTAACACCAGGTGTCTTCAATGTTGGCAATAAAAGATATTTTGTAAATTTTACTCATTTTAAATGGTTAACTTTTAAGGAATTAATTTGATTAATTATTACTCAATTCTAATTTGTTAAATTTAATTAATAATATTGCTTGTAATCTGTTGCCTCAATTTTATTGATTAGATACACTGTAAAACCTAACAGTAATATTAACTAAATACAATTGAGTTCACAGCACTCAAATATTACCGAAACTTGAATGACTGAAACAGAACTCAAACTGAATGAGTTATAGAACATTTCTAGATCCCAGAATGATAATTGTATAATTAAGTGATTAATTAAGGGATGATTGAGTATTAGTGATGAGCACCTGCTGTTAACAAGCAGAATCACTGAAGGAAAGAGAAACACAAGAACTACAACTGACTTCAGCCACAGCAAAATCAACTGGAAATAAAAGAAGACATTAAATATCTCAAGATCTCAGCAGAGGAGGATTAAACAACTCCACGAACAACATTACCAGCTTCACTTATTACTAAACAGTTTGACTTTATTACTGCCATTCGTCTACAGAAGTTCTTATTAGAATTAACAAAGGTTTAGAAGTTGATGATTTGAGTTTCATTTAAGGTCACCATGATGGAGATCAGTGTTTGCTTTAGTTGGGCTCTTGATCCTTGACTTTTGCACTTAAGATTTTCTTTGGCTGCTATAATTGAGTGTTTATAAAACATATTTGTTATGGCACAAAAGCCAAGGAAAAGTCTGATCTGGTGTTGATGGTGCAGAATTGTTGATGACAATCATCATTTCGTGACTTGATTCACTGATTTCATTCAGAGTCTGATCTCTGATTAAAAGGGCAACATATTAGTTTCACTCAAAACTGTGATTCTACAGCATAAGAGCTAGCCATGTTGAGACATCAGATAATATGAAGGATTTTACAAATAGTTGTGCACAAAAAGTTTCACAGAAAAGATATTGCATTATTAAGACTCACACAGACATCAAGAATCAGCATATGAATCTCAACAATGGTGACCATTAAAAAATGATGCATGCTGGGTACTAGCATAATATAAAACTTATCCATGGCTCCAGCATGTATTGCGGCATAAATCATTTTTTAATGGTCACCATTGTTGAGATTCATATGCTGATTCTTGATTACTGTGTAAGTCAGCATGATACCATAGAGGTTTTTAAAATCTGTTAATCACAACAATGGGTCTTACAGCAGAATCAGTTATACTATAATGAATAATACAAGTAATACATCACCTATCTAATCAGAGATTAGGCTCTGGGAATGATCAGAGAATCAAGTCACTAAATGATGATTTTTATCATCTTAACACAACCACATGCTCATATTTTCTTTTGGCGTATGTGCCATAACAAATGTGTTTTATAAACACTCAGTTACAGCAGCCAGAGGAAAAACTGGTGTTATAAAGTCAAGGGTCAAGAGCCCAACTAAAGCAAACACGGATCACTATGATGAAACTCAATAAATCATTATCATCTAACCCTCTGTTCATTCTCAATAACAACTTCTGTAGACGCATAACAAAAGTCAAACTGTTTAGTAATAAGTGAAGCTGGTAATGCTGTTTGTGTAGTGGTTTAATCCTCCTCTGCTGAGATCTTTAGAGATTTAAACGTCTTTTATCTTGAGCTGATTTCATCTAAGGCTGTGGTTGGAAGTCAGTTGTAGTTCTTGTGTTTCTCTTTCCTTCATTGATTCTGCTCGTTAACAGCAGGTGTTAATCACTAATGCTCAATAATCACTTAATTAATCACTTAATTTATTGACTGCAATGTATATCTACTTTTAGTAAACTCAACTGAAATAAGTTCAGAGTACTCATAACTATTGTTTTTATAAACTTAATTGAATTGAGGCAATCGGTTTCCTCAAATGAAATGAGTTAGCTTAACTTGTTGGGTTTTACAGTGTATCAATAAAATCAATGTATTCTTTTTTACAGTGTACACAGCGCTAAGAGATCCAGTAAAGAAAGCATTTGAATTCGCCACTGAAGTAATAACATCGCTGCGAGATCTAATGAGAAACATTCACATTTCTCCGTTATTAATGGATCAAACAGCGCTGACGTGGAAACCAGGAAGAAACATTGTGCCATGAATGACCTATCCAGTGTCCACAGATCTGCAACATTCACCATGGATTTACTGTAGTAACACTAACTGCAACCATGGAAGTTTGGCAGGAATAGTAGGCTATAATGCCTTCAAGTAACATTACATCGGTTTTATTTTTACATTATGAATAAAATTGCTGCCCTCAAATGTTAATCTGAAATAAAATAAACCTTTGTTTATAACTACTACAATATTACATTTAATTTTTTCCAAGGAGCTGTTTTGTTTTACATGCTCATAAGAAGAGTGAATTATAGCTCTAGAATTGCTCAAAGTAAAAAAAAATATCATGATGTTAGTTTTAATATAAAAAAGAATAAAAAAAATGAAATCAAGGAAATTTCTCTGGCATTTCTTTCTTTTTGCTGTATCAAAAACGTACCGAACCGAACCGTGACACAAGTGTATCGTATCGAACCGAACTGTGAATTTTGTGAACCGTTACACCCCTAATATATATATATATAAGGGGGGGGGGATTGTTAAATATGTACATGGGGGGGGCCCAAGGAAAAAGGTTGGGAACCACTGCTCTATCCTCCAAAATTGGCATGTGACAAAAATCACTAACACATGTTTGTCCCACCGCAACCTCAGACTCTTTTGGCCCACATTCACCCTCCCCCAACAGTCCTTGTTTGCCTTCCCCTTGTCCATCTCTCAAGACTCCCGCTGGTGATGACTCATATTGGAGATGTTAGTGTTAGGGGTCCGCATGGCTCTGATCATTCGTACCCCGTCCCATTTCCCTGGTTATCAGCTAGCTTAGGACACTGACGAACTAAATATCCAGTCTGCCCACAACCCCAACAAATTCTTGGTTGTGTGCGGGGACACAGATTCGTGCTGTCTCTCATCCAGCATGCAAGTTCCCCAAACAATCTCCCTCTCCAACATCATCTCCAAGACATCCTGGAGGGTTTGAGGGGCAGTTGTGTCTGTCTACGGAGCTCCACAGGGGTAAGGGTCTGTATGAATTTTGTCTCTTGCAAGCTCCCCTTGAACTGTTTAAAAAACAACAATAGAAAAACAGTTCAATACAAAAACGCGTTCTGTGTGAATTTTCCTTGCCATTTTTGCCTTCAAGTTGTTTGCAACAGAGGACTATTATAATCACTGCTTTAAAACTATATGAATTGTAAAAAAGTGCTTTAATTTTTTTTATTAAAACGACATTGTAAATCACTGTGGCTTTTTGAAACTATATCGTCTGTTTTCGGTTATGAATAGCGGCTGTGTTTTGTTGATATCCTTGTAACGCTGACCAAACAGAAAAGTTGTGTGTACTAGGCTATAGCTATGGTTAATATGTAATGTTAAATCTGTTACTATGGAATTTGGAGATTTTTAATACTGCATGCGACTGTTCACAGTGCGACCATCAGAATGTGGTCTCTATACGGTCCGCTTATGACGTCTACATCATATTATTGCCGTGAATCACCCCAGATTTTTCTTTTCTACTTTTGCATAAATAAAAATATCTGTGGCTGTATTTGTTGTTAGAAATATAGATTAAAAAGTGTGTTATTACCAGAGGTGGAAAGTCCAGGGGTCAGAAAGTAAAAGTCCTGCCATATATTTATTCCACCCATGAACTCACACAGCAAAAACTCCAGTTTTAAATGAACTCTCCTGGGAGTTTATTTGGCTCCAGACTCAAGAGTGTTAAAGTTAATGAGATAATTTAGTGATTGATTGAGTGATGATTGAGCATTATTGAAGACACCTGATGTTAACAAGCAGAATCACTGAAGGAGAAAAATCACAATTTTAGTCACCATTATGGATATCTGTGTTTGATTTAGTTGGGCAGTTGACCTTTAAATGTTTAACTTTAGATTTTGTTTGGCTGCTGTATCTGTGTTATAACAGCCAGATGAACAAAGAGAAAAGGTGAACAGGTGTTGGTTATATTTTAACATAATCATCATTTAACCTGAATCACTGAACTCATTTAGAGTCTAATCTTTGACTTAAATGTATATTGGTCATAACAGCATCAAAGTGATTCTACAGAATTATATCCAAATTTGTCATTATAATCCAAATGATTTCTTAAAAGTTGTTCTGATATAAAAAAATATATATATATATATATTTCTTTAAGGCGCACACAGACATCAAGAATCAGTGTATGAATCTCAACAATGGTGACAAAAAGAATATTCAATTAGGGAAAGGAAATTAGTAAAACAATTCAGATCATAATTTATTCATACCGCAATGCATGATGGGAGCCATGAATGAGTTTTGATTGGTGGTACCCAGAATGCACTGCAACATGCTTTATTATTGTCACCATTGTTGAGAATCACAGGCTGATTCTTGGTGTCAGTGTGTCCAAAAAAAAAAAAAAAAACTTTTCAAAGTGTTTTGATCAGGACAACTTTAAAGAAATCTTTTGGATTATTTTGAAAATGCTGATTATTATATTGATGAGAGTATACTGTAGAATCATAGACTGCTGTAATCAGTAAGGTAAACCTAACTCTCTGAATGAGCTTTGTGATTCAAGTCAAAAGATGATTATGTCGAAACACAACCAAAATGACCTGATCAGCTTTTCTCTTTGTTCATCTGAGAGTTATAACACTGATAGAACAGCCAAACAAAATCTAACGGTATTAGTTTAAGGTTCAAGAGCCCAACTAAAGCCAACACTGATCACCATAATGGCAACTTAAAAAAAGAGATTTTCTCCTTTGGTGATTCTGCTTGTTAACATCTGGTGTGTTCAATAATGCTCAATCATCACTCAATCAATCACTAAATTATCTCATTAACTTTAACACTCTTGAGTCTGGAGCCAAATAAACTCCCAGGAGAGTTCATTTAAAACTGGAGTTTTTGCTGTGTGAGTTCATGGGTGGAATAAATATATGGCAGGACTTTTACTTTCTGACCCCTGGACTTTCCACCTCTGCTGGTTATTACAACAAATGGTCTTGAAAACTGGGGGGGAAATGTGCATGCAGGTACATGTGTCTTCCTGTAGATGGCGCGTCAGGTCGGTGAGGCTGTAGGTGTGTGTGACGGCGCTGTCCAAGGTGCTGATAAAAAAAAATCCATCCACATGACATGAGTGTGTGTGTGTGTTAGTTTAACTATTATTTACTAAATTTTTTTGGTGAAACATTTTTAGATAAAAAAAAATTGAGTAAATTTTAAAGCTGTGAAATCAATTAAATATACTGTATGAATTGAGTAAATGCAAGTAAAAAAATTAAGTAAATCTGAGTAACTGCATCTGCACTGTAAATTTTTTTTGTAATTTTAACAGTAAAAAACTGTAAAAAAGCAACGGGAAAAAAATGTTAATTCCTTAACGGTATGTACCCTTACTATATACAGTGAAAAACTGTAATAGCTCTCACGGGACATTTCATGTAATTTTACATTAATATACTGTTAAATGTACGGATTTTGGAAGTACACTGTAAAAAAAAAACGTACTGTTGCATTTACCGTACCTTACCGTCAAAAATACGGCAGCAAATGTTTACTAATTTTACAAAGTTTTACATCATCGAACTAAAAATTACGGTGAAAAACTGGCAACTGGTTGCCAGTACTTTACCGTAAAAAATACGGTATAAATATTTATGTTTTACGGCCTTGAACTAAAGTTTACGGTAAAAAACTGGCAGCTGGTTGCAGGCGATTTACCGTAAAAAATATGGTAGTAATATTTTAGGTTTTATGGCATTGAACATTGAACTGAACTTTTATATAAAAAATAAAAAATAAAAACCTGCCAGCTGTGGTTTCCTGTAATCTTATTAGTGAGAATTACCAGAGGTTCAGACGTTGATGTTTTATTGAAAATAATAAAGTTTGAGTGTAAATAATAAGAGTGAAAATAATAAGATGAGTGTTTGCTTTAGTTGGGCTCTTGACCCTTGACTTTTTAACTTTAGATTTACTCTGACTGCCTTAACTGTGTGGTAACAGTTACACAAACGTTATGGCATGAAAATCAGAGAGAAAATGTGACCAGATGATGATGGCAGGTTAATGATGACATAATCGTCATATTGTGGCCTGATTCACTGATCTCATAAAGAGTCTTATCTCTCACTTTATGAGCAGTGATAATATTAATTATAATGTTAAAAAAAAATATTTCAAATTGTGTATAATATCTCTGTAAGCCAGCAGCGAGCAACAGATAATCTGAAAACCTTTAAAAATACATGGTGTAGAAAAAAGGTTTTGAACTATTGCTCAATTTAAACCAACACAGACATCAAGATTCAGCGTATGAATCTCAACAACGGTGACAATCAACACAATAATCAGATAAAACTCTGAACATCACAAAACAAGCTACTAAAAAGCTGCAACAAAAACAACATCAAAAATAAAAGCAGATATAATAATAAAAGAAAATACTAAGGCAATTCAGCATAATGTATTCCTGCTGCAATGCATGCTGGGAGATACTGATGAGTTTTGATTGGAGGCTCCATCAAGTGCACTGCACTTTTATCATCACCATTGTTGAGATTCATACGCTGACTCTTGATGTCTGTGTGTGTCTGAAAGATACAGCAGTTCAAACCTTTATTGTACACAATGTTTTAAAAATTCTTCTGATTATCACAGCAATGATGGATCACATGCTATAGAATCATAGGACTACTGAAATCAATAATGTAAAATGAGTAACACATATAATCAAAGATAAGACTCTATAAGAGCTCAGTGAGTCAAACATGGTGATTGCCATCACTGATACACAACCAACAACACAGGATTCATTTTCTCTCTGATTTTCTAGCCATAATCAACATGTCTTATAAACACAGAGTTACAGCAGGCAGAGAAAAACTAATGTCAGAAAGTCAAGGGTCAAGAGCCCAACTAAAGCAGTCACTGATCTCCATCATGGTGACTTCAAATGAAACAATAAATCATCAACATCTAAACCTCTGTTAATTCTCAAACAGAACTGTAGACGTGTGACAAAAATAAAGTCAGTCTGGTTAGTAATAAGTGAAGCTGGTAATGCTGTTTGTGGAGTTGTTTAATCCTCCTCTGCTGAGATCTTCACAGATTTAATGTTTTTTATCTTCAGTTGATTTCATCTGAGGCTGTGGCTGAAGTCAGTTGTAGTTCTTGTGTTTCTGCTCGTCTCTTTTTTCTGTTCCTGTTGTTTCTCTAAATGGACATTCCCAGAATTCCCTGTGTGACACTTCACATTTGATGCTATTTCATTTAAATAATTATGTTTCTTCTTGGTTTTTGTTATCAGTTTTATACATTTGGGGTTTATATTACATCATATATTGTTTAATGAATATTTATGGCATTATTTGGAGTCATGTGTGTGTCACCATGATGGTGTTTTGTGTTTGTGTGTATGACACTGTGCACCTTCTTAATATTAACATGTGCCTCAGTTTGTGAAAAACTAATGGTATACTTAAATCATCGTGTGCTTTTCTTTTTTACCACTTGTGTTATTATGATGGTTATCAGTATATTACAAAGATATAAAGCAGACTTTAATACTTTAGTGAAATTTAATGATAACATTTATTGGTTTATGTAATATAACGGTTGTCCCATGAAAACTAAAAGGTTCCTACTGTATTTTTTATGGTAAAATACTGGCAACCAAGCTGACGTTTTTTACCGTAAATTTCACAGGTTTTTTTTACATTGTGTTTTTTTGCCCGTAAATTTAAATCCCGTAAAACATAAAAGGTTGCTACCTTATTTTTTACGGTAAAATACTGGCAACCACAGCTGCCGTTTTTTTACCGTAAATTTCACAGTTTTTTTTTAACAGTGTGGTACATTAACAAATAAAATTGAGTAGAAATAATTTAACATTTAAACATTTAAAAAAACAATATTTATGAGTAATATTAACTGTTTTTATTAATGAGTAATATTAACTTTTTTATTTTCTCTAAACTTTTGTAAAATAGTATTCCATACAACCACCAGTATACATGACATTGGCCTTTATTGTCAGTAAGTACAGCAATACAGTACATTTTACACTGTTTTTAACATGTATACAATATTGCCTACATTTAAACTCATTTAAGAAATATTTTATAAGTAAAAATGAAATATTTAAACATTCAGGTAACTCAGGTAATTCAAGTGTAATCAACCAGTCTGTTATCCAATATCCACCGGATCAGCGCTGGTTCTCGTGCCGGAGACGGACTTGAGCTCTGCGGGTGAACTTCGAACTTCATATCGCCGTCCTGCATTTCACTCACAGCCGAAAGATACCGCGAGCGACTGACATAACCAGCCAATAAACAAAAAGTGACAGTTCTGAGGACATTTTATCATCCAAATGATAATAATTATATTCATTATCATTAGGAATAAAGTGTTTATGCAAAGCGTTTCAATCACGCAAAAAGACAGGCGCGACTCTCGTTTAGGTGTCAAATAGGCTATGTGCACAAGCGTCGCGACGAACTTCCGCTATTGTCAGAAGTCGGCATATCAGTTTCCGGTTTACGGCCGCTTCATCGGCATCCGCTGTAAACAAACAAGATGAGTGCTGCTGTTGTACGAAATAAAGAGATACTATGTGCGTGACACATCTAAGTTTCTAAGAACTGTAGGTGGATCTTACGGCCGTTTCCCACATACTCCGTGTGCAGTGTGTGTGTGCGGTGCAGGAGCAGCACGCGCTATAGTGCTTCACATATGATGCGTTTGCAGTGAATAACTGATTCACGGCTGTACCACAAACACTTACTATTTTTATTTAAAATCCAGAAGTTACGCTGCAACTTTTATTTAATAAAATGTTTTTTCAGCATTGCGATTCTCTTTGTACACATATAACCTACACTCTTTAATGGATGCATGTTTAAACACAATTTAAACAACGTAGGGCTATTATTCCATGCATTACTTATATTAAGTTGCTCAAGCAAGTGGTCAAATATTTAACTGTAAATTGACAAAAACAGCCGACTCTCATGCCTTTTCTTTTCCATTTAAATTTTAATAAAATAAATCTTGCATGTCACAAAGAACTTGTTTTTCCAATAAAATAAAAATAGTAAGTGTTTGTGGTACAGCCGTGAATCAGTTATTCACTGCAAACGCATCATATGTGAAGCACACACACACACACACACACTGCACACGGAGTATGTGGGAAACGGCCGTAAGATCCACCTACAGTTCTTAGAAACTTAGATGTGTCACGCACATAGTATCTCTATATTTCGTACAACAGCAGCACTCATCTTGTTTGTTTACAGCGGATGCCGATGAAGCGGCCGTAAACCGGAAACTGATATGCCGACTTCTGACAATAGCGGAAGTTCGTCGCGACGCTTGTGCACATAGCATATTACGCCTCTGTATGTTGTTTTGCATTAAATAAAATGATTTAAAGCACATTAATGATTTTATAGATAAAATAAAACATACACAAACCTGAATTTCACAGAGGAAATGCACCAATTCTGCGACGCTGAGAAGAGAACTGTTGTTCTGGAGACTGGAGAGTTCAAACAGCGCGCGCTCACTCAACCGTCGAGTTGTCGTCACGTCAGAGGGTGGGGGAGGGGTGAATTGTTTTAATTGAGTAAACTTACTCAATTTCTTAAGAGTGTTAAATATATTAATAATATTAATTTGAATTAAATAATATTTTTGTTTCTTGAAACAGATCAGTTTAATTCAACATTCTCAAATATTTGGATAGAAATTTCTCAAATATATTAAGTATATTATAAAGAAATAATTGGTTAGTCAAATACTAAATCATTTTATTGAAAAAAATAAATAAATATATCTAAATTTTAGATAAAATGAACTGTTGGATTTTTACTCAATTATTTTGGTATGTTTAACTCAAACAATCAAGTAAACGATATTCAGAGATTTTATTAAGTTAATAAAGTTAAAAATGTCTGTAATATTTACTAATTTACTGTAATTATTTTTTACAGTGTATGTAGCAAGGGGTAAACAATACAAATTTGTTTTTAAATAATAAAAAAACAAATTTAATAGTATGCAAGAAGAATGTCACTGCAACTCTGCCTTTCATCTCATTGTGTATTTTCTACATCTGTGCAACCTATAAAGGCCCAATGCCCTGTTCTGAAAAAGAAAGGAATTACAGTGAATTATCAATTATATGAAATCATCAAATCCTCTTGATTTTTGCCTTTTACTCTCTGGAAATGTAAGGTGTTACTCCTGCGTCAGAATAATTTATCAACTAAACTCTCAAACTCTTCCGCGTCTTAAAGGGGGCGTGTCAAATATGCGTGTCTATATGCAGGCGATGTGTGAATTATGGTTCAGTGATGTGTGAATGCATGTATCTTCCCCTACTACTGTTTGCAGAGTGGTTATTTTCGGTGATGAATAGCGGCTGTGTTTTGTTGATATCCTTGTGACGCTGACCAAACAGAAAAGTTGTTTCTGTGAAGAGTGTACTATTGCTATGGTTCATTTCCATATGGAATTTGGAGATTTTTAATACTGCATGCGACTGTTCCCAGTGCGACCATCAGGATGTGGTCTCTATATGGTCCGCTTATGACATCTACATCATATTATTGCCGTGAATCACCCCAGATTTGTCTTTTCTACTTTTGCATAAATCAAAATATCTGTGGCTGTATTTGTTGTTAGAAATCTAGATTATAAAGTGTATTATTACAACAAATGGTCTTAAAAACTGGGGGGAAAAAAGGGCTTTACTCTCACTAATATGATGTGCATGCAGTTACATGTATTTTCCTCTAGATGGCGTGTCAGGTCGGTGAGGCTGTATGTATGTTTGTGTGTGTGTGTGTGTGTGTGTGTGACGGCGCTGTCCGAGGTGCTGATAAAAAAATAAAAAAATCCATCAACAGTGACGTGTGTGGAATGTTCATTGTTCTAATGTTACAAAATAAAAGTGTTTGAGATGCCGAGTATCCCTATATGTAGCAAGAGGAAAACAATAGAAACATGTTTTTAAATAATAATAATAATAAAAAATTCAATATGCAAGAAGAATGTCACTGCAACTCTGCCTTTCATCTCATTGTGTGTTTGTACCATTTGTGCAACCTATAAAGGCCCAATGCCTTGTTCTAAAAAAAAAAAAAACCTGGGTAAACCTGGTAAAGAGGCTCGTCTTTGTGAGATTCAGGAATTACAGTGAATTATCAATTATGAAATCATCAAATCCTCTTGATTTTTGCCTTTTACTCTGTGTTTATGTGTATTATCTGTGGTGTTTTGTGTTTGTGTTGATGATATAAATGAAGTCAAAGAGAAGCTGTTTCTCAAGAGTATGATGTACATTTATCTTGCATCAGCATAGACTGAAAAGAGAAAAAGGAAGCGGTTCTACTGAAGTGTAATTTTTAGTGCCATGTGAATGTGACAATGACGTTTCAGTGACTTCAGTTCAGCTCCTCTGTGACTGAATATATGCATTAATACAGATTCAAAGAGGCTTGCGTGACTTCTAGGCATTTAATCATAATCAGACATTTTCATCTGGGTTTGCGGATTCATATTTCAAAAGAATTATACACAGCAAAATCCCCAGTGTTAAATTAACACTCCTCAGTGTATATGTGTCCACACTACAGGGTGTTAAAATGAACACTGAAGCAGTGTTGAAGTTAATAAGATAATTAAGTGATTAATTAAGTGATGATTGAGCATTATTGAAGATACCTGATGTTAATAAGCAGAATCATTGACGGAAAGAGAAAAAAAACAATAACAGAAAAAAGAGAAACACAAGAACTACAACTGACTTCGAGTCATTACACATTGTTGCACTTATTATTACCAGTTTGACTTTATTTCTGTCATACATCGACAAAAGTTCTTGAGATTCAACAGAAGTTTAGACGGTAATGTTTTATGGATTTTTTCTTTTCAAGTTACCATTTTGGTGGTCAGTGTTTTCTTTAGTTGGGCTCTTGACCCTTATCATTTTTTAATATTATTTTTTCTCTGACTGCTCCAACATTGTGTTTATAAAGCACATTTGTTACTGCAAGAGAAAACATGACCTGCTCACAATATGTTTTGATGACAATGACATTATCAGCATGAATCTTTGACTATATGCTTGATGTCTCATTTTAGTATTGGTGATTGTAGTTCTGAGATTCTACAGTTTGAGATCCAACAGCAATATGAACAACTTTGAAAATACTTTGTGCAAATAAGTTATTGTGTTTAAACACACAGACATCAAGAATCAGCATATGAATCTCAACAATGGTGACAATAAACAGACTAGTGACAAACAGATCAACTCTGAACATCACAAAACAAGCTACTAAAGTCAGAACAAAACAATAGCAAAATAAAAGCAAACAATGAAAATCACAGGACAATTCAGCTGCATAATTTATTCATGCTGCAATGCATGATGTGAGCCATTGATGCGTTCTGATTGGTGGCTCCCATCATGCACTGCAACATT
This sequence comes from Abramis brama, assembly GCF_963993115.1. Taxonomy (NCBI): domain Eukaryota; kingdom Metazoa; phylum Chordata; class Actinopteri; order Cypriniformes; family Leuciscidae; genus Abramis; species Abramis brama. The sequence goes on along the minus strand of NC_139964.1, from coordinate 25,457,313 downwards.
AAGCATTTGCTTGATTGCCACCATTGTTGAGATTCATATGTAGATTCTTGATGTCTGTGTGTGATTTTAAAACCTTCAGATTCCTAAAACATTCCTGGAAGTAGTTACTGTAGTGAAAAAATAATAAAGCATTTGGATAATCAGTTTATAATGATGGGTGACATTATTGAATCAGGTCACTAGTAATTTACATAACCAGGGCTGTGTTTCCCAAAAGCATCTTAAGCCTAACTTGATCTCAGACCAACTGCAACAAATGGTTTGTATGATCAAATTAGGCTTGCGATGCTTTCAGGAAACACAGCCCAAATAATAGTTTCTCTTGCCACAACACATATGCTCTATAAACACAGAGTTGGAGTAACCAGAGAAAAACCAATGTTCAAAATTAAAGGGTCAAGAGCCCAACTAAAGCAAACACTGGTCACTATAATGGTGACATGAAACGAAACATTCCATGAAACATTACCATCTAAACTTCTGTTAAATCTAAATAAGACCGTGTGTAGATGTATGACAGAAATAAAGTCAAACTGGTAAAATAATAAGTGCAATAATGGTTCAAAGTCAGTAGTTCTTGTGTTTCTCTTTTTTCTGTTCTTGTTTCTCTTTCCTTCAGTGAGTCTGCTTGTTATCATCAGGTGTCACCACTAATGGCCAATCATCACTTAATTAATCACTTAATTATCTCATTAACTTCAACACTGCTTCAGTGTTAATTTTAACACTCTGTAGTGTGGACACATATGTACACTGAGGAGTGTTAATTTAACACTGGGGATTTTGCTGTGTATTGTTGTGTGTGTAAATCTAGCACTTGTGTCGTTTGACTGGAGGAGGAGTGTTTTGCACTCATTCAGAGGAAGTGAAGAAAGACAGGATGTGTGTAAAGAGTTAACTCTTGCATAGAGATCATATGCAGTTTTTACACTCAGACCCTGCAGATTACAGTAAGGTAGGACACATATTTTACAATGCAAAAACTTGTTTCATCTTTAATAGAGAGATTATTGAATATAATATATTAAGTATACTTGTTTTATATGTATAAACACGCGTCAGTCATACATTTGTGTAATTGTAACAATCTTCCTCGTGTCTTCCAGAATGTTTGGTCTTTTCTCTCTGATTTCTCTGCTTGTGATTCCTGGTGAGTCTGAACCTAATCTTATTTTCACAGACACACACACACACACGCACACACACGCACACGCACGCACACGCTGAATAAATCTCCATCTTTCAGGATGTTTTGTCTGTATTTAAAGACAGTTTAATGTCTTTGTCAAGTGTAGTGTGTAATGTGTCAATGTGTAGTTTCCAGAGTTCTGCTAAACTGACACAGAAACCTTCGATATATATCACACATCAAATTAGTCTTTAGACACTTCCTGGAAATACTGGCTATTGGTGCCATGTTTGTGTTCATGTAAAGCGTTTGTTATTCTCTAGGTCGCATGTTACTAGAATATTTGGGATATATAGAGATCATAGATAGAGTCTATGATAGATCATATAGAGTAGGATCAGTGATCAAATGTTGATATTGTTGTATTTTGTCTTGTGGATGGTTACAAGAAGTAAAACTGAAGAGTAAAGCAGTTTTTTTTAACTATATAAAAACAATTAGCAAAACAAATACTGAAGAACTGCTTCTGTGTTGTAGTGAAAAGTAAAAACACAAAACCCTGTATTTTCCTGTTTTATGTTTTCCAGGGATTTGCGGTCAGGAATGGAAGGTTCAGTACCCAAATATGGTGAAATGTGTCCTAAAGGGTTCAACAACACGTTTATCAGGCACTTATAAACACCCAAATCATCTCACTGTGACAGAGGCATTTTGGGCCGTAAACCCATTTAAAGACGAAAACACCATCAATCTGTTGGATCTTCCAGATTACAGAGGCAGAGTTGAGTATCTCAATAAAGACAGAACAATGGTTCTCAAGCTCAGTAATGTGAGACGTGAGAATGAAGGAATGTACTGCATCAGAATCTTGACAAATGAAGAAAGAACAAGATTTCTGGGTTATCCTGGCATTCAGCTCAGTGTCACAGGTACAGTCAAACTAATATTGCACTGACAGATTTACTCTGTTCTTTCATATAAATATAAATTATGATTTGTGTGTGATTTCAGAGCTCAGAGTGGAGATTCCTGAAGAGGTCGTTGAGAAAGATTCCCCTGCTTTATTGTGTAAGAGCACCTGTAACCTCTCAGACAGAACAGACTTTATCTGGTATAAAAACGGCGAGTCTTTATCAGAGTCGAGCGTCGGGAATACGCTGACTCTGCGGTCGGTCAGCAGTGATGATACGGGAAACTACAGCTGTGCAGCGAGAGATCAGGAACATCTGCCGTCTCCTGCCGTCACTCTCAGCGTCAGATGTAACACACACTCTCAGCTTTCAGACAAATTCAGTCCAGACACATCAAATGATCAATCATCTGGTTATAGTAAGTTATCCAATAATGTTTTATTTTTGTCTCTTTCAGACCGACCAAGAAATGTCTCAGTGTCGGTCAGTCGGTCTGGTGTAATAGTGGAGGGAGATTCAGTGACTCTGAACTGCAGCAGTGACTCAAACCCTCCTGCTCTGAACTTCAGCTGGTTTAAGGAGAATGAAACCTCAGCTGTTGGATCTGGACAGAGTTTCAGCATCTCCAGCTTTAACTCCAGTTTCAGTGGACGCTTCTACTGTGAGGCTCAGAATAAACATGGATCTCAGAGATCAGCGTCTGTGTCTTTGTTCGTGTCTCCAACAGTTGCAGGTATTGATATGTGCCGTTGGCTCTTATGCTGGTGTCATTATCAGCCGTGTGAATGATGTTTCTCTTCGCTCAGGTGGCCAGAGCACAGGTGTGTACGCAGCTGCTGGGATCGGGGCGGCGCTCATCGGCATCTGCATTATTGTTGTAGTGATAACAATCCTCAGGTAAGAGAAAAGCTCTAAGTACGACGCAAGTGTGTTTTGCTAGTTTCAGCCTGAAGCAGTTTTCATTTTCACCTCCTGCGCCACTGTTACAGGAGAGGCTTCCTCTCCGCTTCCTCCAGATCACCAGAGGGAACTTTCACCACAATATTGACTGTTGCTATTTGGACTACAAATCCCATAGGCCCTCATACCTGAGACTGATTACACACACCCGCAGTTCATCACACAAACACTATTTAAACACACCATACACACACCACCGTTGCGTAGTCTTGATTTGCCGTGGTGATCATTTCTGAGTGTTTCTACTGTGGACTATATTCTGTGTTTGATCTTGGACTGTTTCTTGTTTGAGTCCTTGCCGCTCGGCACCGACCTTCTTTTGGATTGTGATTGTTTGCTACCTGCCCTGACCTCTTGCCTGTCCTCTGTTCTGTGAATGTTTGCTGCCTGCCTCGACCTTGTTTGTACCTGTTTTCGACTCTGAATTAATAAAGCTGCAGATGGATTCTCAATCCGATGACTCATCATTACAGCCATGTTGTTTAAATAGCAAATGCATTTGTGCCCATATTTGTACGCCGATGGGCTGCTGGTCTGAAAACGAGGTGTGTTCAGGCGCATTGATGGTAAATTAAACTGTGCCATTGACCAACTGAAACCTGGTCTACTGTCAATGGCAAAATACCGTTTGCTCTTTCACTTGCAAATTCCTCCATGTAAATAGCGAATCCGCCATGGCGCGAGCACAACTGGTTTTGAAAGGGAATGGGAAATTACACTATGATTGTTTTTTTGCACGTTACGCCTAAAACGCACCCATTACACATGAGAATAGGGACAATACTATTAGACGCCGCGCGCACAGACCATTTTTCCTGTCTAGCAAAAGTGGATTCAGACACAACCTAAGTGAACTTGCGCTGTGCGCTTTAGACCATCGCTTAGATCGTTAAAATAGGGCCCCGTGTCTGTAGCGTCATAAAGATTCAGAGTCAGTTTGTGTTCATGTTCATTTCTTCTTCTCTCACAGGAAACGAGTGACTCCATCAGAAGAGCGAAACCACAGAGGATCACGACACCATAAAACAGTGAGACAATCTTCTCCTGCTTCTTCTCATGTGTGTCCTGTCAGTTATGAAGGGAGAATTGATTCTCTCATCATTGTGTGTCGTCAGGCCGAGTCTCCTGAGGACGCCTACATGACCCTTGACCCCAAGTCCAGATGTTCTGAGTACGACACACTGGATGTGAGTTATTCTGCTGTTGTTGTGAAGGTGTTACAGGAGATCTTATTTGTGATGCATATGTTCACTTCTTCTCTAGAATATGAAGAGATCCTGTGACACAAGTGACCCTGAAGATCAGGATACTACATATTATAACATGGACAAATGATTAATCTCAGTGGCCATATCATGACTTTTTTATTATTATTTACTCTTCCCCTTTATTTCCACCCTCTCTCCGACTTAGAATTTAATGGTTGATATTTGTTTCTTTATTTATGGTGGTAAAGATGGTTTGTTCTTGAGCAACCTTAGTAAAGTCAGTTTACTGTTACTATCATAACCTCCAACTTTTAACAACTGCATGTTCATTGTTATTTGTAGAATTACGGTATTTATTTTTTGGATGCTGGTGTATGCAAAATTATTTGTATTCTTTTGATTAATGTATTTTATTTCTTTCTTTTATCAATTATTTATTTTTATGAATCTTATTAATTTCTTTTTTATGAATTCTAGTCATTGATGGTTATGTATTTATTTAATCATCATTAATTGTTTTATTCCTTATGTTGCATTATTTTACATGTTATTGAGTTCTTTAATCATTTACATATTTTCTATTATATGCTCTGATATGTTTGATTATCTCCAAATGTAAGATCTTCGGTGTCTCTTCTGTGTTGTAAGATCGAGTGGCTGTATTTTCCATCAGAGTTGATGTGCGTGAAGTCTCTCTAGTCCTTTGCCATTCCATCATGAACTACATTTCCCATAAACCTTTGCCTGGACTCATTATCATGTGATTACATCCACCTGTGTGTCATTAGCTTATTAATGTCTGTGTATATAAGCCCTGTTATATGGATTATGATTGTGGATTACTCTCAATAAAGATGCGTTAGGATCTCCAACCCGAGTCTCTCAGAGCAGTTACGTAACAATTTACCTTCATATCAGATATATTTATTTCCATCGCTGCAGACATGAGATAATGTAAGATCTGCAATATTCTCTTAAAGGTGTCAAAACAACACTTTGTACATCTATTTTCATCTATCTTTGATATCTGACCGGTCACGTCGACCTAGTCATTACACCAACTATGACCTATGATGGATAAATATGTTTGACCTTTTCTTATCAGACCAAAACATCCATTTAGGAGGAAGTACATTTCCTGCATATATATTTGTTGCTCTTATTTTCCTCTTCACTTCTTCTTCTACCTCCTTTCATTCTGCAAATATCTTACTACTTTTGGGTGACACTTTCTCTATACTCTGATCTTCACAAAGTCTAAGTTCTAATACTTCCTGTCCACGCATTTAAATACACAGGCCCTACTTATCCCAATTACGCATTCCCATAAAAGGATAACCAAATGAAGGGGGAATCCCGCACTACTACAATCTACCGCCCCCATTTTCTTATCGTCACCCCAACGATAAGTTAACCCCAATGAGAAACTTAGAGACAGAATTATGGTAACTCATTGAAACAACGCAAGGCTAGTTCCAAGGCCCGAACAAAGCCGAAACGGCCTGAGACGCAGGCGTAGGAGAACAAACAGTCCCATTAGCAACCCACTGCCCTGCCTGGGGGAGATGGTACAAATTGTAAAGCTGTAAAAGTCCGTCGTAAAGGTGTTTGAGTCACAGCATGCAAACTTACAGCTGAAGAGTAGGAGGGGTCCGCGGCCTCGTCTCCTGAACATCTGGGGTAACCGAGGCCGAGACTGGAACCTCTGCTGATGCAGAAACATTAGAGGAGGGAGAGATCGTAGGGGCAGAACTTGTACAGGAACAATTTGAGCTGATGGATACTAAAAGCCACAAATCATCACTAGCCTCTTCCTGGCTTGGCATAACTGTCGCCGATGGACTGTCTGGAGGAATGTCCTGGGGCTCCGGCTGCTTTCGGGCCTTCAGCATATTCCGATGCACATGTCGAATCTTCCCGAAGTCATTCACAGGTGCAATTATATACACAACTCCTTTCTCTTTAGGTGCCTTCAGTACTTGATACACAACAGAGCTACAAAGATCTTGAATTTAACGATGGCCCTTCACTCCAATATTACACAAGTACACTTGCTGGTCCTCGTACAGTGGATCCTCCTTCACACTCTTGTCATGATAGTCCTTGCGGTGTTAGGCAGCATTGGCCACAAAATGTCTGTCATGACCAGCACATTTTCCAGGCCATTGTGTGAAGTCTCCAGAATTGTAAAGTCCATGGCTTGGATTTCATTGGGCCAAGTCAAAAGATGTCCCATGAAATTATGAACAGCAGGGTTAGTGTCCTTGGCCACTTGACACCTCTCGCACTCTTGACATCAGAGCTTTACCGACACCTAAATATAAATTATGATTTGTGTGTGATTTCAGAGCTCAGAGTGGAGATTCCTGAAGAGGTCGTTGAGAAAGATTCCCCTGTTTTATTGTGTAAGAGCACCTGTAACCTCTCAGACAGAACAGACTTTATCTGGTATAAAAACGGTGAGTCTTTATCAGAGTCGAGCGTTGGGAATCGGCTGATTCTGCGGTCGGTCATAAAGATTCAGAGTCAGTTTGTGTTCATGTTCATTTCTTCTTCTCTCACAGGAAACGAGTGACTCCATCAGAAGAGCGAAACCACAGAGGATCACGACACCATAAAACAGTGAGACAATCTTCTCCTGCTTCTTCTCATGTGTGTCCTGTCAGTTATGAAGGGAGAATTGATTCTCTCATCATTGTGTGTCGTCAGGCCGAGTCTCCTGAGGACGCCTACATGACCCTTGACCCCAAGTCCAGATGTTCTGAGTACGACACACTGGATGTGAGTTATTCTGCTGTTGTTGTGAAGGTGTTACAGGAGATCTTATTTGTGATGCATATGTTCACTTCTTCTCTAGAATATGAAGAGATCCTGTGACACAGACGACCCTGAAGATCAGGACCCCATTTATCATAACACTGCCAATTGATTATTATACTAATATTAAAATGAGAGAACATCTCAACAGTCAAATACATCAATCTTGTGCATGTTCACATTTAAAAACAAAATGCAGCATTGCATATATAACAAGACTTTCTGTTTGTGAATGGTATCTACGTTCTGACCAAATGATTCAATATTGTAGCGTACAGAGAAAATGATAGACTCACTTAATGGTTTTAATGCTCCTTTATTAACATGAGCAACTGTTTGCTGCCCTGATATTGAACTGCTGTGTATCTCTTTAAGACCCTTTTACCTCCCAATATTATAATTTGCTCAGTGTATGTGCCACCCAGCGGGAATGCGGCCCGAGCTGCAGCTCAAGTCGCAGACTGTGTTCACCACCAACTGCAACGCACGCCGGGAGCCCCTGTCTTCATTCTTGGAGACTTCAATCACTGCAAATTGGAACTTTACCTTCCTGGATTCGAACAATACGTCAAGTGCGGCACCCGAGACAACAGAGTGTTGGACAAATGTTATGGTAATATAAAACATGCATACAGGGCCAGTCCAAAGCCCCCTTTGTCAAACTCTGACCATAATGCACTCCATCTTATACCTATATATAAGACTGTTTTGAAGAGCAGCAAACCAGTAACCAAGACAGTGACTGTATGGTCGAATGACAGTATTGAGACATTGAAGGGCTCATTTCTCTGTACTGACTGGGACATTTTTCATGATCTGGGTATTGACGAGGCCACTGACACTATTACGGATTATATTAAATTCTGTAAGGATTGTGTGGCCACTAAGAAGGTTATTACAATCTATCCTAACAATAAGCCATACATAACCAGAGAGTTAAAAATCTGTATCAACCAGAAAAAAATGGCTTTTAGGAATCGTGATAAGATGGGGGTGAAATCAGTTCAAAGGGAGCTTAATAAGTTATTAAGGGATGCAAGACGGAAACATAAAGATGTCATAGAACAGAATTTTGCCTCTATGGACTCTAAAAAACTTTGGGTTTCCATGAAATCTGCAACAAATATGATAACACATAAAAAGGGCCTCACAACATATGATGAGCAGAGTAATGCAGATGAACTGAATGATTTCTTTTTGAGGTTTGATACACATGACTTTTCATTGGAATGCAATAATGTTTTACAGTCATTAACAAGTGATCTGTGTTCTAGAATAGTTGTTGATCCCCTCATAATTCAGTCAATCTTTAGCCATGTATGTAAAAAAAAATCTGCAGGCCCGGTGTAACGATAACCAGCTGGAGTGCCCTTGAGAGCCACCAGAGGGCACTCCACACCTGACTCTCATGTTCACTCACAGACTACATCTCCCATCATTCTCTGCCTGGACTCATCAGCACTCATTATCACATTCACCTGTATCTCATCTTCTTGTTTAGTTCACCCCATATAAGCCTGGTTCACCCCATCACTCACTGCGAAGTTTTGTATGTTGTTGCACTGCACTTCTGAGCGGTTTTCCCTGGTTTTGTGTCTCTTGGTTTTTGGATATCTTGCCCTGTTCCCTGGATTACTCTCTTGCCTCTGGTCCCTGGATTACTCTCTTGCCTCTGGTCCCTGCCTGTTTTGTTTGTTTGTTTTGTTTGTTTGTTTGGACTGCCTTCCAGTGTATGACCTATTGCTTGTTCTTTGGATTACCCCTAAATAAAGCTGCGTTTGGATCTTTACCTTCGAGTCTCGGAGCAGATCGTAACAGAAAACTTCGCCATACCTAGATCCAGCAGCGATGCCATCAGATACAGCAGTACAAATCCTGCGTCTCCGTCAGGGGAATCGGCTAATTGAGAGGTATGTCGAGGAGTTTATTGAACTGGCAAATCTCACCTCAATGAACACAGAATGCCTTAAGATCTTTTTTCGGGGAGGGCTATCTGAACCGCTCAGTTCATTCATGCCCTTGCATGATCCTCACGAGACTTTGGAGCACTATATTGATCTGGCCCTTTTGTTAAGCGGATCATCATTTACTGTGGGCGGGGTAGAGGAGGAGCTCCGTGAGCCTGCAGTATCCCCTCAGCCTGAGCTTCTCCTCGTCAGCCCTGCTGAGCCTGCACTTCACGCCAGTCCAGCCGAGCCTGCACTTCACGCCAGTCCAGCCGAGCCCGCACTTCACGCCAGTCCAGCCGAGCCTGCACTTCACGCCAGTCCAGCCGAGCCCGCACTTCACGCCAGATCCGAAGCCAAGGCAGTATGCGTCATGCCCGCCGCCCCTGAGACTGAGAGCATCATGCCCGCCGCGCCTGAGACAGCAAGCGACATGCCCGCCAAGCTAGAGTCTTCACCGCTGGTCCCGTCCAGCACAGAGCCCTCTTCACCACTGGTCCCGTCCAGCACAGAGCCTTCTTCACCGCTGGTCCCGTCCAGCACAGAGCCTTCACTGCTGGTCCCATCCAGCACAGAGCCCTCTTCGCCGCTGGTCCTGCCCAGCACAGAGCCCTCTTCATCGCTGGTTCCGTCCAGCTCAGAGCCCTCTTCGCCGCTGGTCCTGCCCAGCTCAGAGCCCTCTTCGCCGCTGGTTCCGTCCAGTTCAGAGCCCTCTTCATCACTGGTCCTTTCCAGCTCAAAGCCCTCTTCATCGCTGGTCCTAACCAGCTCAGAGTCCTCTTCGCCGCTGGTCCTACCCAGCTCAAAGCCCTCGCCGCTGGTCCCGTCAAGCTCAGAGCGCGCTGATCCTGAGCCAGAGACTGTTCACGTCACTTCTGCCGAGCCAGAGACTGTTCACGTCACTTCTGCCGATCCAGAGACTGAGCTTCACGTCACTTCTGCCGATCCAGAGACTGAGCTTCACGTCACTTCTGCCGATCCAGAGACTGAGCTTCACGTCACTTCTGCCGATCCAGAGACTGAGCTTCACGTCACTTCTGCCGATCCAGAGACTGAGCTTCACGTCACTTCTGCCGATCCAGAGACTGAGCTTCACGTCACGTCAGCCGATCCAGAGACTGAGCTTCACGTCACGTCTGCCCGTCAAGAGTCTCGTCCCGCCGAGACTGAATCTGTTCCTGAGCCTGAATCTGATCCTGATACTGAGCCTGAATCTGTTCCTCTTCCTCTTTCTGCGCCTGTGTCTTCGGACAAGATGGCCGACTCCACGCCTGTGTCTTCGGACAAGATGGCCGAATCCTCGCCTGTGTCTTCGGACAAGATGGCCGACTCCACGCCTGTGTCTTCGGACAAGATGGCCGACTCCACGCCTGTGTCTTCGGACAAGATGGCCGACTCCACGCCTGTGTCTTCGGACAAGATGGCCGACTCCACGCCTGTGTCTTCGGACAAGATGGCTGAAACCACGCCTGTGTCTTCGGACAAGATGGCCACCGCCGAGCCAGTGTCTCAGGACAAGATGGTCTCCGCTGAGCCAGTGTCTCAGGACAAGATGGTCGCCGCCGAGCCAGTGTCTCAGGACAAGATGGTTTCCACCGAGCCAGTGTCTTCGGAAAAGATGGCCGCCGCTGAGCCGGTGTCTGTTCCTGAGCCGGTGTCTGTTCCTGAGCCGGTGTCTGTTCCTGAGCCGGTGTCTGTTCCTGTTCCTGAGCCGGTGTCTGTTCCTGTTCCTGAGCCGGTGTCTGTTCCTGAGCCGGTGTCTGTTCCTGTTCCTGAGCCGGTGTCTGTTCCTGTGCCATGGTCACCTCCCTGGCCGCCTGAAGGGCCGTCTCCTCCCTGGCCGCCTGCACGGGTCGTCTCCTCCCTGGTCGCCTGCACAGCCTGCTCCGCCCTGGTCGCCTGCACAGCCTGCTCCGCCCTGGCCGCCTGCTCCGCCCTGGTCGCCTGCACTGCCTGCTCCGTCCTGGCCTCCCGTATTACCGCAGTCTCAAGGTCCTCTTCCGCTCCACGGACCTGGCCCTCCATCCCGCCCCCGGATCCGCCTCCGGGCCACCTCCCACCTGGACAGTTTTGGAGCGTCTGGAAGCCGCTCTTTGGGGAGGGGCTATGTAACGATAACCAGCTGGAGTGCCCTTGAGAGCCACCAGAGGGCACTCCACACCTGACTCTCATGTTCACTCACAGACTACATCTCCCATCATTCTCTGCCTGGACTCATCAGCACTCATTATCACATTCACCTGTATCTCATCTTCTTGTTTAGTTCACCCCATATAAGCCTGGTTCACCCCATCACTCACTGCGAAGTTTTGTATGTTGTTGCACTGCACTTCTGAGCGTTTTTCCCTGGTTTTGTGTCTCTTGGTTTTTGGATATCTTGCCCTGTTCCCTGGATTACTCTCTTGCCTCTGGTCCCTGGATTACTCTCTTGCCTCTGGTCCCTGCCTGTTTTGTTTGTTTGTTTTGTTTGTTTGTTTGGACTGCCTTCCAGTGTATGACCTATTGCTTGTTCTTTGGATTACCCCTAAATAAAGCTGCGTTTGGATCTTTACCTTCGAGTCTCGGAGCAGATCGTAACACCCGGATGGCATCTCTGCTTTCCTCCTTAAAACTTTCGCTGCAGAGTTAACCCCTGCATGGTGCCCTGTGTTTCAGAGGTCTGTAGATTCCAATCTGGTCCCTGCCCTCTGGAAAAAATCCATCATTGTTCCCATTCCTAAGAAACCCTGTCCTACAGAAAACAACGACTATAGACCGGTGGCTTTAACGTCCGTTGTCATGAAATGTTTTGAAAAATACATGGTATCCTTACTGAAAGCTGAAGTCAACACAGAACTAGATCCACTACAGTTTGCGTATAGGCAGGGGAGGAGTACTGATGATGCAATTAATAGCATCACCCACCTAACTCTTAAACACCTGGAGGATCCTAAAGCTTATGTACGCCTTTTGTTCATTGATTTTAGCTCTGCTTTTAACACATTACAGCCTCATCTGCTTTTACAGAAAATGAGTCAGATGAATGTTAACTCTTTTATTATTAAATGGTTTTATTCTTTTTTAACAGAGAGAACTCAAACTGTTAGGATTAACAACTCGCTTTCGGAATCAAAACGCATCAGTACAGGCGCGCCTCAGGGTTGTGTAAGTTCACCCGTCCTGTTCACCCTTTATACTAACGACTGCACCAATACTGCCCTACAAAGGCAAAAGACCTTAAGTCGCTAGAGTGTGGAACTGAGAAAAATGACTTTAAAGATTTTTAGTTGTCCCGTCAAATTAATTATAGGTAGGACACTGGAAATCTGGCAAATAGATGTTTTAGTAATGGAAATTATATACATAAAAAAATCTTGAGCTCAAACTTGACTTTTGACCACTATTTTAAAGTTACTGTACTCTGCCTTTGTATTGTCAGCAAAAAGTGAGAAGTCATGCCAAGGCAAAAGGCAGTAACTTCCACATTATCAATATTTGGTTGCTGATCACCATTAACAAAATCATTATAGTAACACCTGTATAAAATCTAGTGATCATGGCATTTATTTTGTATGATTTACAATTATTTAGCCATCTACTTATTGCTATCATGGGCTTTGGTTGCATTCTGATGGCATTATTAATACATTTGACATGACAAAATACCTCCATATTAGTCCAGCATTGGCTCGACCGTGTTTAGGGCGGGGCTGAAGGCGCCGGCGAAGTTTTGGCACTCTGCCAGCTAGATGCATGTGTGTTTCAACCAGGTCCTGTACCCGAACTGAGTGGGGCGGGGCTTTAATTCTTGGTTGTATTCATCTGATACGGCAATGTGTAACGTTTTTCTGTCAACTCTGCATAATCCTTCGCGATCGATATCGCACGTTTGTCGACGGCGGGTTCAGACCATACGTTCTGACCGCAACTGTGCAGGACAAAGCTCTGAGGACATCAGAAGTTAGAGGGACTGATAAGCGTACAATCTGGTAGGTAGCATTATCTGATAGAACACCGGCACAGTAACTTCATATTGACGCGCGGCTAAACAAAGGCAGAGAACCGTAACTCCATTTCGAGCATTACAAAACAAAGCCAAAGAGCGGTAACTGATGTTACGGTGTTCTGCCTTTGTTTCTTATGGGCTTTTGGAAGTTACTGTTAAGACAATTCATTATTTTCTCGAAAAAACAACGGAATTGATTCAAGATACTTATCCACATGATAAAGGAGGTCTTGAATGTGCCAAAAATATAAATAACTCATTTTCGACCAAAAACGAAGTTACGGTCTTTTGCCTTTGCACGGCAGAATAGTCTCCCGGGCAACTTGTTTTTTAAATTTTCTGATGACACTGCCATTCTTAGTCTGCTTGACCAGAACTCAGATCCATCGCTGTACTGTATGGAAGTTAACAAATTTGTTTTGTGGTGTGACAAAAACTATCTTACAATCAACACAAAAAAAACAGAGGAGATGGTGTTTGACCCTCGGTCGGTGGGGGATCATACCCCTTTGACCATTCATAGAGAGGATATAAAACAGGTCACTTCATATAGGTATCTGGGTATCCACCTAGATAACCGCTTAAGCTGGAGTGACCATGTAGATTATGTTTGTTCCCGTTTACAGCAGAGACTGTATTTTTTACGCAGACTAAGGGTGTTTGGTGTCAGTCAGAATATTATGTTTTTATTTTATCAGGCAGTGATAGAAAGTGTCATCAGGTATGGGATGACAGCGTGGTTCGGCAATCTCTCCACACAGTCAAAATCAAAGTTGCAGCGCCTGGTACAGACTGCTATGAGGGTGATGGGGAGGACTGAAAAGCTCTCCCTTCAGTCCATTTATGAGCAGTCTGTACTTAAACAGGCGCAGAGAGTTCTGTCGGACCCGTCCCACATTCTTCGAAAAGAATATGAACTCTTGCCGTCTGGTAGAAGGTACAGAATACCAAAAACTAGATTGAACCGGTTTAAATACTCCTTCGTACCAGTTTCCACCAAAATTTTAAATCAAAATTTAAATTAGAAATTGTGTGATGATTTGTATGAGATAGGCCTGAGGTATGTGCAATAATCTTGTGTGCTGTACTTTTTATTAATTTTAACCTTAGCTATCTATATTTGTGTATGTATGTAGTTGTGTATTATTTCTATTTACTATGTGTATTTATTGTCTGTAAAGGCAGCAACGGCACTAAGCACTTTTGAGTCCACAACAAATTTCCCCCAGGGGACAATAAAGTATAAAGTCAAAGTCAAACTGTGTGGCCGATGCTCTTGCCTCACACAGACCCGCGGACTTCAAGCGTCTGGAACGTTTTACCCCAGATCCAGCCTACACATTACTCTGCAGGCTTGTTCTACAGAAGAACATCCCACGCCTTAAAGCCTCACACAAACAGAACTCATAACACACAAAAAGAATATACATGCACCTAGAACACACCTAATACAGAACATAAAACACTCTTTAGACCTGCTACACTTCTCCCCATTCACAAAGTACACCCACACCAGCTCTGCCGCTGTGAAATGCCGCCCTTTTGCTTCTATAAATCAAAATATCTGTGGCTGTGTTTGTTGTTAGAAATAAAGATTACAAAGTGTGTTATTACAGCAAATGGTCTTGTAAACTGGGAAAAAATGGGCTTTTCTCTCACTAATATGATGTGCATGCAGTTACATGTATCTTCCTGTAGATGGCGCGTCAGGTCGGTGAGGCTGTAGGCCTGTGTGTGTGTGTGTGTGTGTGTGTGTGTGTGTGTGTGTGTGTGTGTGTTGTGACAGCGCTGTCCAAGGTGCTGATAAAAAAAATCCATCAACAGTGAGGGGGTGTGTGTGTGGAATGTTGCAAAAAAGCGTTTGAGATGCTTAGTAGGCCTATTATGTAGCAAGGGGTAAAAAATAAAAAAAACATTTGTTTTTAAATAATGATAATAAAAAATTCTATAACTTTGCCTTTCATCTCATTGTGTATTCTCTCCATCTGTGCAACCTATAAAGGCCCAATGCCCTGTTCTGAAAAAGAAACTGTTCAAGAGGCATTTTACATTTACATTTACATTTATTCATTTAGCTGACGCTTTTATCCAAAGCGACTTACAATTGCTATATATGTCAGAGGTCGCACGCCTCTGGAGCAACTAGGGGTTAAGTGTCTTGCTCAGGGACACATTGGTGTCTCACAGTGGATTCGAACCCAGGTCTCTCACACCAAAGGCATGTGTCTTATCCATTGCGCCACCACCACCAAGAGTAAGAGGCTCGTCTTTGTGAGATTCAGGAATTACAGTGAATTATCAATTATGAAATCATCAAATCCTCTTGATTTCTGCCTTTTACTCTGTGTTTATGTGAAATATCTGTGGTGATTTGTGTTTGTGTTGATGATAGTTTAAATGAAGTCAAAGAGAAGCTGTTTCTCAAGAGTATGATGTACATTTATCTTGCATCAGCATAGACTGAAAATAGAAAAAGGAAGCGGTTCTACTGAAGTGTAATTTTTAGTGCCATGTGAATGTGACAATGACGTTTCAGTGACTTCAGTTCAGCTCCTCTGTGACTGAATATATGCATTAATACAGATTCAAAGAGACTTGAGTGACTTCTAGACATTTATTCATAATCAGACATTTTCTGTGGAATCATATTTCCAAAGAATTATATATATATTTGTGTGTGTGAGAGAGTGTTATAGCACTAGTGTCGTTTGACTGGAAGAGGAGTGTTTTGCACTCATTCAGAGGAAGTGAAGAAAGACAGGATATGTAAAAACTCTTGCAAACAGATCATATGCAGTTTTTACACTCAGACCCTGCAGATTACAGTAAGGTAGGACACATATTTTACAATGCAAAAACATGTTTCATCTTTAATAGAGAGATTATTGAATATGATATATTAAGTATACTTGTTTTATATATATCTATAGACACACGTCAGTCATACATTTGTGTAATTGTAACAATCTTCCGCGTGTCTTCCAGAATGTTTGGTCTTTTCTCTCTGATTTCTCTGCTTGTGATTCCTGGTGAGTCTGAACCTAATTCTTATTCACACACACACACACACACACACACACACACACACACACACACACACACACACACACACACACACACACACACACACACACACACACACACACACACACACACACACACACACACTGAAGAAACCTCCATCTTTCAGGATGTTTTGTCTGTATTTAAAGACAGTTTAATGTCTATGTCAAAAATCCGATATATATCACACATCAAATGAGTCTGTTTAGACACTTCCTGGAAACATTGGCTATTGGCGCCATGTTTGTGTTCATGTAAAGTGTTTGTTATCCTCTGGGTGGCATGTTACTAGAATATTTGGTATAGAGAGCATGAGTAGGATCGGTGTCTTGTTGTATTTTGTCTTGTGGTTAAAAGAAGTAAAACTGAAGAGTAAAGCAATGTTTTTTTTAAACTATATAAAAAACAAACAAAGCAAATACTGAAGTAGAAGCAAAATAAGTAAGAACTGCTTCTGTGTTGAAGAGAAAAGTAAAAACACACATATGGTCAAATTCAGTGTTTTCCTGTTTTATATTTTCCAGGGATTTGCGGTCAGGAATGGAAGATTCAGTACACAGATATGATGAAATGTGTCCTAAAGGGTTCAACAATACGTTTATCAGGCACTTATAAACACCCAAATCATCTCACTGTGACAGAGGCATTTTGGACCTTAAACCCAGTTAAAGACAAAATCAACATCAATCTGTTGAATCTTCCAGATTACGAAGGCAGAGTTGAGTATTTCCCCATTAAAGACCGAACATTCATTCTCAAACTCAGTAATGTGAGACGTGAGGATGAAGGAATGTACTGCATCAAAATCATTACAAATGTAGAAAAACAAAGTTATCTGTTTTTTCCTGGGATTCAGCTCAGTGTCACAGGTACAGTCAAACTAATATTGCACTGACAGATTTACTCTGTTCTTTCATATAAATATAAATTATGATTTGTGTGTGATTTCAGAGCTCAGAGTGGAGATTCCTGAAGAGGTCGTTGAGAAAGATTCCCCTGCTTTATTGTGTAAGAGCACCTGTAACCTCTCAGACAGAACAGACTTTATCTGGTATAAAAACGGCGAGTCTTTATCAGAGTCGAGCGTCGGGAATACGCTGACTCTGCGGTCGGTCAGCAGTGATGATACGGGAAACTACAGCTGTGCAGCGAGAGATCAGGAACATCTGCCGTCTCCTGCCGTCACTCTCAGCGTCAGATGTAACACACACTCTCAGCTTTCAGACAAATTCAGTCCAGACACATCAAATGATCAATCATCTGGTTATAGTAAGTTATCCAATAATGTTTTATTTTTGTCTCTTTCAGACCGACCAAGAAATGTCTCAGTGTCGGTCAGTCGGTCTGGTGTAATAGTGGAGGGAGATTCAGTGACTCTGAACTGCAGCAGTGACTCAAACCCTCCTGCTCTGAACTTCAGCTGGTTTAAGGAGAATGAAACCTCAGCTGTTGGATCTGGACAGAGTTTCAGCATCTCCAGCTTTAACTCCAGTTTCAGTGGACGCTTCTACTGTGAGGCTCAGAATAAACATGGATCTCAGAGATCAGCGTCTGTGTCTTTGTTCGTGTCTGAAACAGTTGCAGGTATTGATATGTGCCGTTGGCTCTTATGCTGGTGTCATTATCAGCCGTGTGAATGATGTTTCTCTTCGCTCAGGTGGCCAGAACACAGGTGTGTACGCAGCTGCTGGGATCGGGGCGGCGCTCATCGGCATCTGCATTATTGCTGTAGTGATAACAATCAAAAGGTAAGAGAAAACTGCTGTGGAAATATATGGTGTATTTATAACTCACAGGTCATATTAATCACTTTTATGACACATTTAATCCTGTATTTCCCTCTTTTAAGATGTGCATTTCCATGATATAGATACTGTATGTTTCCAATCTCTCTTCTCTCTGTTAGGAAAGCAGGAGATACTGGCGTCCAAGGTGGCGTATCAAAACAGGCAAGTCTAGAAAAGTGTCTATTTCAGCACATTTTAAGGCAATTATGATTCCAATGGTTGAACATGATTTCTCAAAGTACAACATGTTCCTGGATCAACATCTTTGTTGATCCTGGAACAACATTTCAATCAACCAATCAGATTTGAGGGACAAGTTTACAGTTTATGTCAAGTTTAGGCTTAAAATCAGGGTTAGATGCTTCTCAACAGTGTTATTCATCATCAAAGTTATGGGTAGTGGGACTAAATTTTCGGACAGGAATGCTGATCCAGGAACAGTGACCGATTGTAGTGTGATCATCTGGACTGTGTGTGTTCGTTCAGGGAAACATCAGCGCAGCGGGTACGAATCAGATGAGCACGAGTGATTCAGGCGTTCAGAATGACTCGATGTACGCAAGCATCGCTCACAAGAGACCCAGGAAGCCTCAGAGCGCTGGAGATGAAGACGAGGTTCAGTACGCCACCGTCCAGCACCACAGAAACACAGGGAACACGAGTGTGAAGGCTGAAGGTCAGTCTGGAGACGTGAGGGATTGTGGTCCTGCTGACTCTGCCAGGTGAGGCGCACTTCATTACTCACCGTTAAAGATTTGAACCAATCCCTAAAACTCTGCAGGCTGGCGCGGATTAATGCACAGGCTTGCCTAGGCTGCAGCCTAGGGGGCCCCACGTGTGCAGGGGCCTCGGATTGGCCAGACAATTTTTATTTTTATTTTTTTTATTTACTTAAGCGCAAAGGCACGGCGCCAGGATTCCAGTTTTGGATGGGCCAGACCAATTGTGGGTGGGCCTTAAATTAAAAACCTTATCGAATCACTGTTTAACCTAATAAAAATTACTGACTAATAGGCCTATACTGTTATATTATATGTGCGTATACATAATATAGATTTTAATAGCTTGATGCTCTTTAAATATTTTGTTGCATTGTAAAAAGTTTCGGTGCATAGGACGGACCTATCCGCGATCGCTCTCCATGGTTCTGACCAAAGAAGAGCGCTTTGGAATCTCCATTACGCATCATACGCATCATACCTGGGCTGCGTTTCCCGATAACACTGTCTCTTAGCGCGCTACGAAGACTCATAGGTATAACTTAACTAAAGGTATACTACCACTAAAGGTATACCATTGCTAGGCGTCTTCAGAGCTATCATCCACTCGCGAGGCAGAGACGCTGAGAGGCAGAGGCGCTGGCGCCCTCCTAGCAACGGTGCTGGTCACGCTAGCTGCGCTAGCCGCGCTAGTATCCTGGGGTGGCAGAGACGAAGATGCTAAGTGCTAGGTGATGTGGATCTCAGCTCTCTTCATCTCCTGGTTGCAGCGATGACTCCGAGACTGTACGTGCACTTCATTGAGTCTTGTTTTGTAGAAAGTCTCTTTTTAAAAGATTTTCGTTTTGTATAAATTGTATCTTAATTTTGATCAATGTTTTATCAACCAATTGCCTGTATTTACTAAATAAGAAGAAAATATATAGCAGACAATGAGAATAAGGCGCCAACACGATCACTTGCATTGCACGTGAACTGGAGGGCGCGAAACTCAGCTTGTGCCTCACAGATTTGAGAAATATAGGCTATCTATTATAGAAAGCTTGAAATGTCTACTTGCAAACGAAAATATTCAAAACCAACAAACCCGAACCTCACTGTCTGCTGAACTTGCACAGAAACATCAAAATGGACATAACCAGCTTTTTAAAATTGTTCTTAAAACTAAACATTTAGACTATTTTAGCACAAATTATGAGCTTATTGACGATTTTTTACAATTCTTGACAAATTAAAATATATTAAAAGTTTTTTTTTTTTTTGAAGAAAAACAAATCCATAACCGCGCCGCGAACAAAAAAAGACCCTAATTGGCCCATAAGAAAAAAAAAAAAAGAAAGGAAAAAAAAAACAAGTAGGTGATTGGGTAGATGTGAATTGGCCACCACTTGAAGGAATGTAAAGGAAACATTGTAGTGTTGGCTCTCTCTTACGCCAACATATACGCCCGTTTCTACGCAAGAATGATAAATGAGGGCCAATGTGTGTATGCCAGTTCACCGTAGTTGCGTGTGGACCATGCATGGCACTACTAAATAAATTTTTAGGGGGGGCCTCACACAAAGAGCAGCCTAGGGGCCCCTGACCACCTTAATCCGCCCCTGTCTGCAGGCGACTCAGAGAAACAAGGTTTTATGTGTATGATTAATCTTATTTTGTCTTTTTTACACTTACTGAACAGATCTGATGATTCCAGTGTGATCTACAGCAGCATCAATGTTGCAGGAAGATTTTGAGCATCTCACTCTAAAAAGAGATGTGTTAAAAAACAACACACAGCATGTGTTGATGGTATTTTGACACATGTTGTGTATATTTTTAACACACAATGTGTGTTAAAATGTAACTCTGGATAGAATAGCACTGGGTGGAGGAGAGTTTGTGTTTATGAAAAAAATTATAGGTATATTTTATATGGTATCCCATAAAATGCTCTAAAATAAATAAAACAATACATTCAAATAAATAAATTAAATCTTAATTCATGAAAACTTAAAGATTAACGGGTGTTTTTTGCAGCCAATCACATCATGCTTCTTCTTTTTCAAATGCTGCTTTCACTTGTTATTAATAACCAGATTAACGTTATTTCTGTCAGACTCTCCAGAAGCTCTTATTGAGAATTAACAGGTTTTGGTGTTGACGATTCATTGAATGTTTCATTTAAAGTCACCAGAATCGTGATTAGTGTCAGCTTTATTTGAGCTCTTGACCCTTGACTCTTTAACATTAGTTTTCTCTGATTGCTGTAAATGTGTATTTATTATAACACATTTGAAACAGCAGAAATAATCATGAAAAAAACATGCTCAGATGATAATGTTATCACCATGAACATGTAAAATTGTTAAGCTTAGCAAGAGTTAAACATTTGAAAGATTAATATAATTTTAAAAGATGACTTTTAAAAGGATTAGCATAATACAATTAGCTTCAAATTATTTTTAAATACAGTTCGTACAGGACTTTAGAGTCTATGGTATCAAACAGATATCAAGAATCAGCACATGAATCTCAACAATGGTGACAAACAAAAAGCTTCATGCCGCAATGCATGCTGGGTGCCACCATAGTACAAATCTCATCCATGAATCCCAGCATGCATTGCGGCATGAAGCTTTTCGTTTGTCACCATTGTTGAGATTCATACGCTGAATCTTGAGGTCTGTGTTTGACTAGTTTTTGTTGTAGATTAAAAATTTTAGAAAATATTTTTTATTATGTTGGACAGCATGATATAGTGTCACAACATTGTTATAACTAATAGCAAATAAATAAATTAAATGCACAGCATCCATATACTCAAAATGATGATTATGACATCAAGAAACATCTGATCATATTATCTCTTGCCACAACAAATGTACTGTATTAAAATACAGTTAATGTAGCAAGAGAAAAACTAAAAGAAGAGTAAAGGGTCAAGAGCTCAAATAAAGGAGCCATTAATCACGATTCTGGTGACTTCAAATAAAACATTCAACGAAACATCAACATCTAAACCTCTGTTAATTCTCAATAAGAGCTTGTCTATGTAGATTCATGATGTCTAAAACATCCAAATGTTCAAACAAACTCTTTATTAAACGTCACTGGACTCCAAAAAACAAGTAAACAATATGTTTCAGTGTTCGTCCAAACACTCAGTTGTAAAAACACAGGAAGTAACTCTGGCAAATACACACCGACTACAGTCACATGTGACACATATCTGACACAAGTTGTGTAACTATAACACACTAGTGTGTAAAAGGTTTCAACACACTCCCTGTGTTAAGAACAATAACACACTGGTTGAGTTAAAAGTAACACAAAATGTGTTGTCCTTAACTAGACACAGTAGTGTGTTAAGATATAACACAGGTTGTGTTGTTTTTAACACATCCGTTTTAAGAGTGATCACAAACACCTCAAATGCCATCATGTTAAGTTGCGAGTTGCAACCAACGTTACTACCATACTGTGATGTATTTCTGAGTTAATCTTGTGTGTGTGTGTGTGTGTGTGTTACTGTTTTGGATATATGAGCAATATGAGTCATATGAGTATGATATATGAAGTCTGTATAAATAGCGTTTTCCAGCAGAGTGTGTTGCTCATTCACAAGCTGCTTCATCACAGACACATGACTAATAGAATATTTGCGAGTTTTGTTTCATACTGTGAACTGCATGTGAATATCATTTCATCCATTGTTTTTCTGTGTAATAAAGTATCCAGTGTGGTGTATTTAATGTGAAGAAACATATTAAAGTATGTTCTTTTTGAATACTGCGTTGAAAAGACCATATGGCATAGATTGTTTATTAAGGAAGATTGTATTTACTGCATTCTGTTGTTGTATGTGTTAAAAAGAGAAGAGCATCAGTGCCTCCTCCTGGCGGAGGGCGAGTGTGTTTGCTTGATAACTGCTTGTTTTTTTGGGGCATGCCCATGAAGTGTGTTAATAAATGTTGTGTTTTATCTTCAACCTTGGCTTCATTGAGTATTTAAAAAATAACCTTTCTGCTTCTTCGAAATCCCAAGTGGTCGCTCAGCCACAACATCCCGATACAATATATATATTAAAAACCATTCAGTGCACGGTTGAACTGTCTAAAATAATGAATCAAACTGAAGCGCAAACTACAAGCAGAATCACTGAAGGAGAAAAAAATAATAAACATTAAGTCCTCATTATGGTAATCAGTGTTTGGTGTAAAAAGTGTCCTTTATTTGGGCTCTTGGCAAAATTTCTGATTTAGTTTGGCTGCTGTACCTGAGTTATAACTGCCAGGTGAACAAATAGCAAAAGCCTAACTTCTGAGTTAGATTTACTTTATTGATTATAGCAGTACTGTCCTTGTACAGCTTAATATTGTTAATATTATTAATCCAAATGATTTTTTAAAAGTTGTTATTAAATGTATTATTTAAACACACAGACATCAAGATTCAGCCTGTGAATCTCAACAATGGTGACGATTATAAAGCTTGGTGCGGTGCCACCAATCAAAACTCATTCATGGCTCCCATCATGCATTGCTGCATGAATAAATAATGAGCTTATGTTCAGAGTTGATCTGTCACTATTGCTGAGATGCATACGCTAATTCTTGATGTCTGTGTGTGCCTGCATAATATATTTCTTTTTTAGAAGTTTTTTATTTTTTGTAATTGAACAACTATTAAGTTTTTTTTTAACTATTAAGTTGCCCTCTCTTCCAGTTTTTCCAGTCTTACAATACGCGTTCGCACTATTTTTTGTGCAGTTTTTTGGTCAAAGGATAATCTGAGATGTTGGATTGGCGACACATTGACTGGCAGATGAAGCAAAATAACCAGCTATTGTCCTAAAGTTCCAGTATTTGGTTGGTGACGGGTGTTCATTTCCCATCCTGACTGTATAAAGCTTCATTCAGTTTACATATGTGCATTTTTTTAGTACAATATCTTTGTAATACATACATGAAGCACACATTAGCTTCTCCTATTTACATGATTGATTTATAAACGCCAGAGCCGGACAATAACGGAGTACATTTTTACATTTACTTGAGTACAGTACTTAAGTACAATTTTGAGGGATCTGTACTTTACTCGAGTATCATTTTTGGGGAGTACTCATGACTTTACTCAAGTACATTTGAGAGGCAAATATTGTACTCTTTACTCCACTACATTTCTATCCATAACTGTGAGTACCTGTTACTTCTAAAAAAAAAAATTAAAAAAAAGGAAAAAAGAAACATCTCGGAAACCCTCAAGTTGTTGTTTCCCTCTCAAATGTGAGTGGATTGTGCAGGCACCACTGTTTGGGACAGCCTATCAGCAATCACCTTCAGCTTTCCGCCAAAGTCAACTCCATGGTCAGATTTAGATAAGAGACGAAACCATGGATGAAGACGCAGCAGGTCCATCGCGGGAGTATTTTTTCCCAGGATGGTACCATCCTTTTTCCCAGGATGGTAGGGGAAGACTCATGAATATTCATTAGGGAAGTCATCCCTGATTGGTCTTAACCCCAGTGACGGGTAGGTTTAGGGGCGGTGTTAGGGAGGTCATAAGACCCCCAGTGACGGGTAGGTTTAGGGGTGGGGTTAGGGGTAGGTCATCAGACCAATCAGGGATGACTTCCCTAATGAATATTCATGAGTCTTCCCCTACCATCCTGGGAAAAAAAATATCGCTCCCGTGGCCCCACCTCGCCAGACTATTTCAATTTTCTGAACAAGTTAATGATAGTTTTCGCTTCAAGTGTTTGCTGTGTTTACCAATGTAAGCACTGTGGCAGTAGTAATGCAATATTTAGAAAATGTACTCTTGTACTCTTGATACTCAAGTACTTTTAAAAACAAGTACTTTAGTACTTTTACTTAAGTAGACATCTGACTGTAGTACTTTTACTTGTACTTGAGTAAAATTTAGCAAGGGGTATCTGTACTTTTACTCAAGTAATGAAGCTGTGTACTCTGTCCGCCTCTGATAAACGCATAGTGAACAATATAGAAAGACATACAACTTCAGCAACTTTCATAACTTCTAAAATCAACATGTCCAAGAGTCAGATGTAAAAGCTGCTGTAATGGCAGTAAAGTGCACTGGATCTTTTTGACCACTAGATGACAGTAAAGTCAATGGAAGTGCAGGAAAGATTTGAGTAATGGATGTAATTCCCATAGATATCATATAATAAAGACTAGATGTCTTACGGCGGAGTCACTTCTGGCATCACCGGTGGCCATCTTACACCAGGGATGCTGTGAATTAAGGTGAGTGATCAGCACGAACACAAATCCTCTTATCTCGCTGAAATCTTGACGGATTTACAAACGGATTGGTTTCTTACAAACGTTATTAACGTGGCTATAATTCTTTCATATGGAAGTCCATGGTTATAATTATTCATACGTATGAATTGTCATAACTACATCTCTGACGTTTGTAACAAACCAAACCGTTTGAAAATCGGTTGAAAATTGAGCAAGTTATGGTTATTTAAAAGTACATGCACCATGTTACGAGTGAGCGAGCACACTGTGGTAATATGGCCACCGTGTGCGGACGTCAACTTCCATTGGCCAGCAGCGCGGACGAGACATCTACACAGCAAAAACTCCAGTGTTAAATTAACACTCCTGGGAGTGTATATGAGTCCACACTCAAAAGTGTAAAGTGTTAAAATATGAGTGTTAAATTAACACTCAAGAGTGTTAAAGTTAATGAGATAATTAAGTGATTAATTTAGTGATGATTGAACATTATTGAAGACACCTAATGTTAACAAGCAGAATCACTGAAGGAGAAAATCACAAATTGTAAGCCACCGTTTTGGCGATCAGTGTTTGCTTTAGTTGGGCTCTAGACCATTATATGTTTACTTTAAATTTTGCTTGTCTGCTGTTATTGATTTATAACAGTAAGATGAACAAAGAGACAATGTGATCTGATGGTGTTGGTTATTTTTTGACATAATCATGTTGTGATCCGTAAAACAAAACTTATTGAGATGGCTTAACTTGTTAATTACAGCAACTTTGTGATTCTACAGCACATGATTATCAGTATTTTTCATATAATCCAAAAATAATTCATAACCGTTGTTCTGATCAAAAGACTTTCAAATGAATTTATTTAGAAACACAGACATCAATAATCAGCCTGTGAATCTCAACAATGGTGACAATAATAAAGCATGTTGCAGTGGCTGGCACCAATCACAACTCATTAATGGCTCCCATCATGCATTGCGGTATGAATAAATTATGATCTGAATTGTCTATTGTCTAAAAATGTACTTTTCCTAATTGAATATTCTGCTCATCACCATTGTTGAGATGCATAGACTGAATCTTGACGTCTGTGTGTGCCGAAAAGAAAGACTTTTTTTTTCAAAACAACTGTTAAGAAATCCTTTGTATTATATCAAAAATGCTGGATATTTATGCAGAATCACAGTTATTCTGTAACCAACAACATAAATCTAAGTCAGAAATAAGAATCTTAATGAGTTCAGTGATCAAGTTCAAATGATGATTGTCATAATATAACCAACACCATCAGATCACGTTTTTTCTTTGTTCATCTGGCAATTATAATTCAGATATAACAGCCAAACAAAATTTAAAGTAAACATATAATGGTCTAGAGCCCAACTAAAGCAAACACCCATCACCACAATGGTAACTTACAATTTGTGATTTTCTCCTTCAGTGATTCTGCTTGTTAACATCAGGTGTCTTCAATAATGTTCAATCATCACTAAATTTATCACTTAATTATCTCATTAACTTTAACACTCTTGAGTGTAAATTTAACACTCATATTTTAACACTTTACACTCTTGAGTGTGGACTCATATACACTCCCAGGAGTGTTAATTTAACACTGGAGTTTTTGCTGTGTAGCCTTTATATGATATCTATGGTAGTTCCTCTATTTTGAGAGGCTGTTCACTGCAGAGTCGTGGGTGGAGAGAGAAGTCCAGCTCTTCTCTCTGGATGTAATTTGGGTGTAATGGGTGGAGCGAGACGGTCCAACAACACCCTAACCGACCCATAACTCTCTCCCTCCACCCATTAGATCCACTGAGGAGGAGCTGGACGTCATTTGGCTCTGCAGTGAACATCACTGCTCCATTATTAGGAGTTATTAAATAGATCCATCAGTGATGTATTAGTGTTTATGAAGACCATTAAAACTGTTTCTCCTGTATCTGTCGTCGGTCTGGTCTCTGAGTGCTTGTGTGTGTGTGTGTGTGTGTGTTGCTTCATGTGTTAAACACAGAGTTTGTGTCAGAAAGAGGAAGTGAAGCTAAGAGCTGTAAAGATGCTGCTCAGACGCTCCTGCAGACATGATGAGCATCTTTACACTGTTCTTTCTCAAAGCAAACATCTTTCACATATTCTCTCACAAAGATCTGACAATACTGAGCTCTACAGAGATACATGTAAAGCTTATGTGTGTTTGACATCTGAGACGTTAACTTTCTTCACCAGTTGTTCTTGTGTAGTTAAGATGACGGTCACTCATAACCAGGAAGAGGAAGACCAACATTTAGATGCACTTTATAAAGTGTGAAAACTGCAGCGTCTGACGCCTTAAACTGCGGATGTTTTCCTCATTTGGGCGTCGACACTGAAACATTGACACTTCAGAGCCGTAAGACCATTTTACTGTTATTTAAAATAGTTCAGTAGAGCTACGATTGATGTTTGTTAAACTGTTTTAGGTGAATGTTGATTTGATGAAGTGATTTAAACTCCAGAAGCTCAATATCTGTTGTAGATTCATGTGTAAATATTGTGTGAAGCTCTTTAGACACACGAGGCCTGACATGAGAAACATCATCAGTTCACACATCAAGCCTTCAATGAGCCGTGAATTATTAATCATCATGTGCTTTATCAATAGAGTTTGTGATGTTGTATATAGATGATGCTCATAATGTCATAATTGTCAGTTTTATGATTGCAGAAGTCACTATGGTGTCGTCTCTCATAAAGTCTCTTCCTCTGATCGTAGTGATCATGACTGCGGGTGAGTCTTCAGTTTCACTCACTATACTGGTATTTGGTAACACTTTACAATAAGGTTCATTAGTTAATATGAACTAAGAATTAAGAATACTTATTCAGCATTTATTAATCTTAGTTAATATTCATTTTTATATTTACTAATACATTATTGAAATCAGAAGTTGTATTTGTTAACATTAGTTGATGCACTGTGAATTAACATGAACAAACAACAAACAGCTCTTTTTATTAACTAACATTATCAAATATATTAATAAATACTGTAACAAATGTATTGCTCATTGTTAGTTCATAGTTAATACATAATGAACCTTATTGTAACATGTTGTCAGATATTTTAACACTCTTTGAAAAGATGATTGAGCTCTTCACACTTTGTATTTTTTGTAAACTCAACTGACATGTACGGTGGCTGAGAGAGTTCAACATGCTGCAACTGAAGAAAACACATGCAAATAGAAAAAAACACCACTGAAGCAGTGATGAACTTAGGAGGATTAAATAACTCCACAAACAGCATTACCAGCTTCACTTATTACTAACCAGACTGACTATTTCTGTCAGATGTCTAAAAAATTCTTATTGAAAATGAACAGAGCTTTAGATGTTGATGATTTATTGAAAATAAGTTCTGGTTGAAGTCATCATTATGGTGATCAGTCTGTGCTTTAGTTGGGCAGTTTGACACTTGATTTTTTCAACATTACTCTGGCTATTGTAACTATGTTTGTTATGGAAAGAACAGTAAGAGAAAACATGATCAGAGAATGAGAGCCTCTTGATGATCATGTAATCATCATGTAATTGTCTCATTTACAGATCTCATTCAGAGTCTTGCGGCCGAGAAGGGTCACAACACAAACAAACGCCACAACAACTACATATGCAGAAAACACCTCCAAATTCAGAAAACACATACAAACGCCACAACAACTACATATTCAGAAAACAACTTCGTCGATTTCACATCACGTACGCTGCAAATTTAAAAAAACAAGGTTACCAAAGTGCTGCACAGAGAATACATATAAAATATAATAACACATTAAAACATATAAAATATGGGGGCCATTTTAATGTGTGGAGGCAAGTATTTACACAAAACACATATATGCTGCAAATATTCACAGCACGAGCAAATAGGGAATATAGCCGTCACTGATTATGGCCCCCCTTGAAACATTTCCGTTCTGTCTTTGCAGTTTGCAGTTCGTTTCCCTATCGTGCTGTGAATATTTGCAGCGTACGTGATGTGAAATCGACGAAGTTGTTTTCTGTGTAGTTGTTGTGGCGTTTGTATGTGTTTTCTGAATTTGGAGGTGTTTTCTGAATATGTAGTTGTTGTGGCGTTTGTTTGTGTTGTGACCCTTCTCAGCCACCGTAAGTTTCTGATTATATAGGTTATGTGTTAAGAATATCATATCATTGAGTATAGTAGCCCCAGGACTGCACATCTTGATATTCAACACTGGTGTGAGGATAACTTGAAAATATTAATAACTTCCCCCCCTTTTTTTTTTGAAAAGCAACATACAAATATCAAGAATCAGCATATGAATCTCAATGCTTCATGCCGCAATGCATGCTGGGAGCCATGAGTTTTATCCCAGCATGCATTGCAGCATGAAGCATTGAGATTCATATGCTGATTCTTGATATCTGTGTGTATTCAGATGATGTTATTTTTCAAAAAAAGGGGAAGTTATTAATATTTTTCAGTATGTTTTCATAAACACAAAGAAGTGAGTACAAGCCAAACTATTATTAATAAGAACTTTTGTAGACGTGTGACAGAAATAAAGTCAGTCTGGTTAGTAATAAGTGAAGCTGGTAATGCTGTTTGTGGAGTTGTTTAATCCTCCTCTGCTGAGATCTTCACAGATTTAATGTCTTCTTTTATTTCAGTTGATTTCATCTAAGGCTGTGGCTGAAGTCAGTTGTAGTTCTTGTGTTTCTCTTTCCTTTGGAGATTCTGCTTGTTATCGTCAGGTGTCTTCAATAATGCTCAATAATTGCTCAATTAATCACTTAATTATCGTTACTTCAGTAACGCTGTTGGCGATCTGGTGAACAAGTCTATGGCAGTGAAAATAAATACAGTATGTGTTACACAAAAATATTTAGCCAATACTTGCAAATACTTTGGGTTTGTTCAAATGTACTTTTAGTACGATTATTTAAAATCGTAAACTCGTAAAACTGTGCAGCATTAACCCACCAAATCATTTGACAAATACATATCAGTAACAGGCTATTAGAGCATTACATTTCATGTTCCTTGCAGATAATTCATTACGATGACATTAAACAATGTGATCAAACGTACAGGTAATAAAAAAACTAATTCATTACCTCATCCGTGAACATGATTCATGAATTCTGTTCATCTCTGGATGGTGAAAAAGACAATCTCCCATCGTTCCACTCTCCTTCATAGCATCATCAAGCTTAGTGTTTGTTATTGTTTTGATAATGCGACCTCTGGCGGCGAAAACTTACATATTGTGCCTTTAATTTACTGGTGTTTTTTCTATTTCCATGTTTTCTTCAGTTGCAGCATGTTGAGCTCTCTCAGCCACTGTAGGCATGATTGTGCTGTCGGTTAAAATAAAAAGGGTGAACAGTGAAAAAGTATATTTTACATTGCTTCAAAACACCTGAAAGTCTCTTCATTCCTCATTTCTGTGTTTCAGGGGTTGATGGTCAGCAGGATTGGGGAGTGAATTACAGCCCTTCATATGTTTGTGCATTAAAGGGATCAACAGTGACAATATCCTGTACTTTAACATATATTCAGAGTTATAAACTCATGAAAGGTTTCTGGACTGTAGCTTATGGAGAATCACCTGATCTGTGTTCAGATCCACAGAAGAGAGCAGGGATTCAGTGTAACAGAGAATATAAAGACACTTCCAGCATCACTTTGACGGCTGTAACAGAAGCTGATAAACACATCTACTACTGCAGATTTACTACAGATAAAGCAGAGGGAAAATGGACGGGGATTCCTGGAGCTCAGCTCGACGTCACAGGTAAAGTCAACTCTCAGAAATAGACTAGACCGAGAAATAAAATAATAAGCAGAAATTAATCTCAAAATCTCTCCTCTACACTTTACTGAGAGTTTATGAGAGCAGCAGTTCATGCACATTAAAACACAATGTCTATAAGTATATCAAAATGATGCCTGTACTTTCTTCTCAGATGTTTTCTGTTTGTCAGTCAGAATAACAGTTCTCAGACTCAGTTCTCAAAGACTCTCATACATGATGCAAAGTCAAGATTTTCACTAAATAATAAATTACACACTTTTTTTTTACTCATCAATCCCTGTTGTATGCTTTTAGAGTCAAGTCAAGTCACATTTATTTATATAAAGGTGTACAGTACAGGCCAAAAGTTTGGAAACATTACTATTTTTAATGTTTTTGAAAGAAGTTTCTTCTGCTCATCAAGCCTGCATTTATTTGATCAAAAATACAGAAACAAATGTAATATTGTGATGATATATTATTACAATTTAAAATAATTGGTTTTCAATTTATTATACTTTAAATTATCATTTATTTCTGTGATGCAAAGCTGAATTTTCAGCATCATTACTCCAGTCTTCAGTGTCACATGTGACATCCAGTCTATCACATGATCCTTTAGAAATCATTCTAATATGATGATTCATTATGAGTGTTGGAAACAGTTCTGCTGCCTAATATATTTGATGAATAAAAGGTTAAAAAGAACTGCATTTATTCAAAATAACAAAAATATTTTCTAATAATATAAATCTTCTTTACTATCACTTTTTATCAATTTAACACATCCTTGCTGAATAAAAGTATTGATTTATTTAAAAAAAAATAAAAAAAATGACTGACCTGTAGTGTATATTGTTGTTACAAAAGATTTCTATTTTTAAAACATTTGCTTTTTCTTCTTTTTTTTTCTTTTTTTTTACTTTTAATTCATCAAAGTATCCTAAAAAAGTATCACAGGTTATGAAAAAATATTAAGCAGCAGAACTGTTTCCAACTTTGATAATGAATCATCATATTAGAATGATTTGTAAAGGATCATGTGATAGACTGGTTGTCACATGTGACACTGAAGACTGGAGTAATGATCCTGAAAATTCAGCTTTGCATCACAGAAATAAATGATAATTTAAAGTATAATAAATTGAAAACCAATTATTTTAAATTGTAATATTATATCACAATATTACATTTTTTTCTGTATTTTTGATCAAATAAATGCAGGCTTGATGAGCAGAAGAAACTTCTTTCAAAAACATTAAAAATAGTAATGTTTCCAAACTTTTGGCCTGTACTGCATATTTTATTACCAAAAATAATAAATTTACTTTTTTAAACATCATCTACACACATCTGGCACACGTGGAAAGATGATCTGGCCCACATGCAGTGTGGAATGACGGCCCTTGGGTGGCTCACTCCTGTTTGCCAGATCTGGGCCACAAGCAGGCAATGCCACATGTCAGCCAAGAGCAAAGAAATAAACCAGAACTGGACCTTATCTGAGCCACATAATCTGTGTATATTAAAGGAACCGTATGTAAGAAATGTATTTCAATTAATCATAAAATGGCCCTGATATGTCACTAGACATTAAGAAATCATGTTCATTTCAAATACTTATATCACTGACAACAGTAGTCCGGCCAGGATATTGTCATTTAAAAGACTCGGAGCCTGCAGCTACAGAAAAATATTATATTATATTGCTACGATTCTTTCTTCCTTTTCTTTCAATTACACCCATGCTCAAAAAATAACTACTGGGTAATTTGTTAGTCAGAGAACACAATGAGTTTTTTTGGCACATGCATTAAGCAGGTAACGCAAATATTGCATCCTATTGTTTTCAATGGCATTTGGATAAGGGTGTTATACGACGAGGGGTCTGAGAATGCGGGACTCTGGGTGCGGGACTGTAGCTGCAGACTCAGAGTCTGCAGCTTCATAATATTGTCATTTAAAAGTGACGTTGCAGCCCTCAAACAGAGCCCGTCTACGGAGAGCCTGCCCACTCCCTATTAAGTCCCATTGTACCTAATTTTGGTTGTAGTTCCACCAGAGTTCCACTGGGGGCGATCGCCCATGAGTGCAAAATGAATGGGAGTCTATGGAGCTAGACGGCTAAATTTGTCTCTTTCACCCAATTGCCGTTGAGAAATCTCAGATTTAATTGTAGGTTTTGCAAGTTCAACATGGGTTATAGGTCGAAAGTTGAATGAACGAGTACTTATGTCCTTTCGATTTCTTACTGTGCGTTCACACCGCCGGTGGCGAGAGCATCAGAGTGGCTGGAAGCCATTCATTTTCAATGAGAGTCAGCGGCGAGCTCCGGCGAGGGCGGCGCGGCGCGTCTTGGACGGCGAGAGCGGCGAGAGGAGTTGAAACCAAGTCAACTTTATGGTAATAAGCTATGACGTGGTTCGGCGGCAACCAATCGGAATGTAGAAGTCCTCCGCCTGAGAGGTAAAAAATTACGCATTCTAATCTACGTCAGACCGTCAGAGCGTCCCCGAATCTTTCTATGGCGTCGGTGGCAGGGCGGCGAGAGCGAAATTTGCCGCTCTCGCCGGCGGCGGTGAGAACGTACAGTTACAGGTTGAGTTGTTGTTGCCCATAACATGATAGCATTCTGCTAATGAACGCTGATTGGTCAGTGAGGGACTGATTACGACCAGAGATACCGCTTGATGGCATCGTGGTATCCGAAGCGGGACCAGAAACAACAAAACAAAAACTCTTCTAGCACGTGTATTTACCTGTGTCAGCTGTGTTGTCGATGCCTCGAGAGAAAAGAAAGTGCAGAGCGCGAACGCACCAAAGTGACTGAAGGATTGCCGTTAAGCAGTATCTCTGGTCGTACGATGTGTATGACGTCATTGACACTTTAAAAGACTTTTTAAAGCAAATAAGTGACTCTAAAATATCTAACACCCAGCAATGTGTAATTTATTTGCATCTCCTTTCGAATACAACATTCAAATTACTAGACAAAAAATTATATCCTGAGAAAAGTGGATTTTGGGGGGTATAGCGCCATAGACCTCCATTCATTCTGCACTCGTCCTGTGAGCGCCCTCATGTGGAATCAGAGTGGAACTGCAACCAGTTCAGAAGCCGGAAGTTTACTGAGAGTGGAAGTTCTCCCCTTATTAGACATTCTCTGCCTCAACTGATGTTGATGTTGTCATGTTGTGTTTTGGCCTGATGCTCCACCCTCCACCTATCTACCAATCACAAAGTCAGTTGTGTTTCGGCATCCGGGTTGCCAGCTCTGCTCTAGTTACCACAGCTGCAGCTACAAACGTGTCGGATAAAAAAATGTCTAACTTTACGAAACCTAAAAGACCTCGTTATGAATCCGAAATACGTTGTGACAAAGTCCGAAATAAAACAAGGATTTGTATAGGAGATTGCCGAGATTCTAACAATGTACTGTCACATACAAGAGTACATCTTTACGATTATATTTGGCTAATCGCCATTAGTAAATTTTTGCGATACATAATTACTTCGCAAAACATCTCTCATGAAGCATAAACATAATTAACAGAAAAAATTACTGTGTAGGACTCGTCACTTGCCATTGGAAGCTCCTTGTAGCAGCCTACGTTCCTGCTGGATCCTGAAGCCTAACTGGCAACCTCGAGTCAGGGGGGAGGGGATACACCGCTCTACAGTCATTTGAAAGTGATTGCAGTACCAGTTTGTCCGTCATCTAAGCCTTAAAGGGATACTCCACCGTTTTTTCATATTAAACTATGTTATTCCCTTAACTAAGACGTGTTGATACATACCTCTATCATCTCACCTCTAGCGCGCGATAAAAAGCACTTAGCTTACCCCAGTATATTCAATGGTATCTAACAGCAATGAATTTAGAAGTGACCAAACACATCAGCGTTTTCCCTATTTAAAAACAGTTACACGAGTAGTTATACAACCAAGTATGGTGACACAAAATAAAACGTGGCGCTTTTCTAAGTGGGTTAAAAAGGATAACTATAATGTATGGCGTAATAGCACTTTTGCGAGTACTTCGACTGGCGCAGTAAAAAGTCACGCCTGATCCTCTTTCCACTATTGACAGAAGTGAGAGGAAGAGGATCAGGCGTGACTTTTTACTGCGACAGTCGAAGTACTGATGATGTTGTTGTTGTTGTTATTGATGTTGTTGTTGTTGATGATGATGTTGTTGTTGTTATTGATGTTGTTGTTATTGATGTTGTTGTTGTTGTTGTTGTTGTTGTTATTGATGTTGTTGTTATTGATGTTGTTGTTATTGATGTTGTTGTTGTTGTTGTTGATGTTGTTGCTGTTGTTGATGTTATTGATGTTGTTGTTGTTGTTATTGATGTTGTTGTTATTGATGTTGTTGTTGTTGATGTTGTTGCTGTTGTTGATGTTATTGATGTTGTTGATGTTGTTGTTATTGATGTTGTTGTTATTGATGTTGTTGTTGTTGATGTTGTTGCTGTTGTTGTTGATGTTATTGATGTTGTTGTTATTGATGTTGTTGTTATTGATGTTGTTGTTATTGATGTTGTTGTTGTTGATGTTGTTGCTGTTGTTGATGTTATTGATGTTGTTGCTGTTGTTGATGTTGTCACAAAAGTGTCACCGCGCGCTAGAGCGATTGAGTGCATGCACTATGATGAGAGAGGTACACAGCAAAAACTCCAGTGTTAAATTAACACTCCTGGGAGTACATATGAGACCACACTTGTAGAGTGTAAAGTGTTAAAATATGAGTGTTAAATTAACACTCAAGAGCGTTAAAGTTAATGAGATAATTAAGTGATTAATTGAATGATGATTGATCATTATTGAAGACACCTGATGTTAACAAGCAGAATCACTGAAGGAGAAAATCACAAATTGTAAGCCACCGTTATGGTGATGATTGTTTGCTTTAGTTGGGCTCTTGACCCTTACATGTTTACTTTAAATTTTGCTTGTCTGCTGTTATTGATTTATAACAGTCAGATGAACAAAGAAAAAATGTGATCTGATGGTGTTGGTTATGTTTTGACATAATCATGTTGTGATCTGAAAAACTAAACTTATTGAGATAGTTTGGATTTGTTAATTACAGCAGCTCTGTGATTCTACAGCATATGATTATCAGTATTTTTCATGTAATCCAAAACATTTAATAAACATTGTTCTGATCAAAAGACTTTCAAATTAATTAATTTATTTATTTAGAAACAGAGACATCAATAATCAGCCTGTGAATCTCAACAATGGTGACAATAATAAAGCATGTTGCAGTGTCTGCCACCAATCACAACTCATTAATGGCTCCCATCATGCATTGCGGTATGAATAAATTATGATCTGAATTGTCTATGTAATTTACTTTGCCTAATTGAATATTCTGCTCGTCACCATTGTTGAGATGCATAGACTGAATCTTGACATCTGTGTGTGCCTAAAAGAATGATTTTTTTTTTTCAAAACAACTTTTAAGAAGTCCTTTTCATTAT
The DNA here is from genome assembly GCF_963993115.1 of Abramis brama. NCBI lineage: Eukaryota > Metazoa > Chordata > Actinopteri > Cypriniformes > Leuciscidae > Abramis > Abramis brama. The sequence continues at coordinate 25,421,250 of NC_139964.1, read as the reverse complement.
ATCTAAAATTCTGGATATTTATGCAGAATCACAGTTATGCTGTAACCAACAACATAAATCTAAGTCAGAAATATGAGTTCAGTGATCAAGTTCAAATGATGATTGTCATAATATAACCATCACCATCAGATCACTTTTTTTCTTTGATCATCTGGCAGTTATAACTCAGATACAGCAGCCAAACAAAATCTAAAGTTAATAATATAATGGTCAAGAGCCCAACTAAAGCAAACAATCATCACCATAACGGTGGCTTACAATTTGTGATTTTCTCCTTCAGTGATTCTGCTTGTTAACATCAGGTGTCTTCAATAATGATCAATCATCACTCAATTAATCACTTAATTATCTCATTAACTTTAACACTCTTGAGTGTTAATTTAACACTCATATTTTAACACTTTACACTCTACAAGTGTGGTCTCATATGTACTCCCAGGAGTGTTAATTTAACACTGGAGTTTTTGCTGTGTATGTATCAACTCGTCTTAGTTAAGGGAATAGCATTTTAATATGAAAAAACGGTGGAGTATCCCTTTAATAAGCCTGTTAATAAGCAGAATCACTGAAAGAATGAAGAGATTGTTCAAGAGAGTGTTCCACGCTGCATGTGGGCCAGATCATCTTTCCACGTGTGCCAGATGTGGGCCGGATTTGGGACGTCAAAATGTTGCTATGTGGGTAGATTTCAGATACAGTGATTGTGTCATTGAAACTACTTTGAATTGATATGTATTGTGGAAAACGCTATACAAATAAAGTAGGCTTAATAGACAAACGCAATCAGGACTTTGTTCAAATAAAATTTTCGGAATTGAACCACTCTAATCCTGAGTCCACCGTCAGTGTTGTGTAATCTGTTCCTGTGAAGTTATTCATTAATGATGGAACAGTATTAACACATTATTTCCCCTTTGTGCTGAAAATAAAAGAAAGAAACAAGTTCATGAAGCTTTAGAACAAAACTATAAATAATGAAAAATATTTTGTGTGAACTCTCACTTTAAGCTGACAGTGAATCAGTTGTTGTTGTTCTTGTTGATGATGATGTTGTTGTTGTTGTTGTTGTTGTTGTTGATGTTGTTGTTGTTGTTGTGTCAGACCTGCAGGTGGAGACACAGCAGAGAGTGAAACAGGGAGATTCAGTCACTCTGACATGTAAAAGCAGCTGCTCTCTGCCTGAACAAACAACATTCATCTGGTACAGAAACACACAGATATTCACTAAAGGAATTGTGAAAGTGAATCAGCTTCATCTGCGGTCAGTCAATCGTTCTGATGTGGGAAACTATCAATGTGCTGTAAGAGGAAATGATCATCTTCTGATCTCTCCTCCTGTTTATCTCAAAGTAGAAAGTGAGTACAAACTGATTTATTAATATTAGTGAAATATTTCACACACTTGGAATTTCTTAATTTAATTTGGGTGAAATATATAAAGCTACTGTAGTTTCAAAAGGAAAATCTTTGGTGTGTGTAAATCTCTATAATTATTTTCCTCATTTCTGTGTTTCAGCGGCTGATGGTCTGCAGGATTGGGGAGTGAATTACAGTCATTCATATGTTTGTGCATTAAAGGGATCAACAGTGAAAATATCATGTACTGTAAAATATCCTCAGGGTTATGAGATCAGAACAGTTTTCTGGACCAAACCTGCTGTAGGTGTTGTAGAATTACCTGATCTGTGTTCAGATCCAGAAAAAAGAGGAAGAGTTCAGTGTAACAGAGAATATAAAGACACTTCCAGCATCACTTTGACGGCTGTAACAGAAGCTGATAAACACATCTACTACTGCAGATTTACTACAGATAAGGAGGGAAAATGGACGGGGGTTCCTGGAGTTCAGCTTGACGTCACAGGTAAAACTACTGAACTCTCAGAAATAGACCACAGAAACATACAAACACACACATACAGTATAAAGCAATTTAACTACGACCTGCTTCATTTTTTATCATATTAAATTAAGTTTGCATTAGGACTCTTTAACTCTAGTCCTGGAGGACCAGTAGTTCCAGTACCAGCAGCTACGTAATCCACCATCCGCCATTTTTGTCCGACAAAGCAGTCAGGAGAATTAGTAGATTAACGTCGGTGGATTTAAACATTGTTAGTGTTGTATGTTGTGTACTGACATCTTTGTGTTGCCAGTATAAACTTGTTTTAGAACTTACAGTTTATTACTGTTAAAATACATTTTGTGGGTGTGACTTTTTTATCTTACACTGTTAATCCTTTCAACCCCACAGGAAATCCACACTACAAAGAGTAAAAAGTAACATTGAGACAGTGTTGCAGTGAGATAATTAAGGGAATATGTAAGTGATTGTTGAGCATTAGTGATGAACACCTGCTGTTAATAAGCAGAATCACTGAAGAAAAGAGAAACACAAGAACAGAAAATAGAGAAACACAAGAACTACAACCGACTTCCAGCCATTACACATTATTACACTTATTATTAACCAGTATGACTTTATTTATGTCATACATCTAGAGAAAATGTTATTAAGATGTTTAATTGAAAATGTTTGTTTGAAATGACCATTATAGAGATCAGTGCTTGCTTTGGTTGGGATGCTGATGCTAAAACATTAGTGTTTCTTTTACTGCTTGAGCTGTGTTTCTGTGCAAGTCACACTTGTGCACACACACAGTTTATGAATAATTGCGGTTATAATGATTATGATGACAAAGTCATCATATTGCCTGTTCATTCACTAAGGAAATTCATTCTCACTCATTCAGAGTTTAATCCTCAATCAAAAGTGTTACATTCCAACACTGTGAAACCACAGCAATAAATTACAATGACTAATTTTTTTTGAACACATCATAAACCACAAAAACAGAGCTACGCTGTCTTTCAGAAACACAGATATATCACAATTTAGCACATGAATCTCAACAATGGTGGCAATATATTTTTTTTATTTTTTTATTCATGCAGCAGTGCATGCTGGGAGTTTTATATTATCCTGGAACCCAGCATGCATTGCAACATGAAACTTTTGATTGTCACCATTGTTGAGATTCTGACAACTCTTTCAAGTGTCTTCGCAATGAATGGAAGGAGAGAGATAGGTCTGTAATTCTCTACAAATTAAGTGTTTAGTGTTGGTTTTTTAAGCAGTGGAGTTACCCGAGCCTGCTTGAATGCTGGGATTGGGTCTAGAGGGCAGGTGGTAGGATGACTGGAGAGAAGAAGTGTAGATACTTCTTCCTCGGTTAGTGGAGAAAAGGAGGAGAGAGGGTTATGGCTATGGAAGGGGTCGGTCTGGGTTCCTGTGTGTGGAGCTGAGAACTGACTGCTGATAGATGTTGTTTTGTTGGTGAAGAAATTAGCAAAATAGTCAGCAGTTAAAGAGGAGGCGGGTGGTGGTGGTGGTGGTGGTGGTGGTGGTGGTGGTGGTGGTGGTGGTGGTGGTGGTGGTGGTGGTGGTGGTGGTGGTGGTGGTGGTGGTGGTGGTGGTGGTGGTGGAGGTGGACAGAGGAGAGAGTTGAATGTCTTGAAGAGTGATCGTGTGTTGGAGGAGCTGTTGATGTTGTAGTGGAAATATGAAGATTTTGCGGCATGAACATCAACAGAAAAGGAAGAGAAGAGAGTACCAGTAATAATACTTTAAAATCAATCCTAAATCTAACTGGTAGCCAGTGTAAAGACCTGAGGACTGGTGTGATATGTTCATATTTTCTGGTTATGCTCAGAATCCTGGCGGCAGCGTTCTGTATGAGCTGCAACTGTCTTATGGTCTTTTTGGGAAGGCCAGTGAGGAGTCCATTACAATAATCCACCCTGCTGGTGATGAAAGCATGCACAAGTTTCTCTAAGTCTTGTCTGGAAAAAAAGCATCTTATTCTTGCAATATTTTTCAGATGATAGTATGCTGATTTAGTTATTGCTTTGACATGACTACTGAAACTAAGGTCTGACTCCAGAATCACACCAAGATTCTTGACTTGATGTTTAGTTGTTTGACCCCTAGAGTGAAGGTATGCATTCACCTTGGAAGCTTCATCTTTGTTTCCAAACGCAATGACTTCAGTTTTGTCGTTGTTTAGCTGAAGAAAGTTTCGGCACATCCAGCTGTTGACTTCATCAATGCATTGGCACAGGGAGTCAATGGGGCTGTAATCGTTAGGCGATAGGGCTAAGTAGATCTGTGTGTTGTCAGTCCTAAAAAATAAATAAAAAAAAACGACGATAAACGAAAACCATATTCAAACATATATATATATATAAAATATAAAATAAGTAAACAACAAAAATTAAGTTATGATCATATACAATGTACATTCGCCAAGAAAGGAAAAACATAAATATATTTTTATACTCGTTACAACTACTTTCATGTATATTTGAATAGGCACATACTGTACTATAAGCACCACTGCAAATTCTTACGAGCAGAGAATAGGCGTGGTGCAATAGAAGGCACAAAACACAAATCCATTTAGGATACCACTTGTATTTAGTCCAGCCTGTGACTTAAGAACCAAACAAAATGAATAGAAACAAAACAAATGTAATAACCAAGTACTGCCTGTCATACAATGTGCATCACACACAAACTGTAGGCACTACAGCTGTAAAACTAGTCTATCAGGCACTGGGTGTGTAGTGGCTCAAAAGTGTTGAAATTTAGGAGAAAAAAAAAAAAAAAAATCAAACACTATATGTATAATGCGCCCATAAGTCATTATAGAAATACAAGCATTTAACGAATACTACTTCTTGAGTCAGTCGATCCAGTCATGAGTTACTCCACAAGTTACTTCGAGTTTAGACCTCAGCAGGACGAATAGATGCAATGTAGTCCTTGACTTCAGTGACCGATGCAAATCTTCTCTTATCACCATCCTTCGTTACGATAGTAAGTCTGGCCGGAAACAACAGCGCTGGTTTTAGGCCAAGATTGTACAGTTCAGATAGCACCTCTCTGTACTTGGATCGTTGTTCCAGCATCTCCGGCTCATATTCTTCGTAAATAGTGCAAGGTGTGCCGTGGTAGTGAATCTTTCCCCTCCTCGCTCTGGCTTCACAGATGATCTTTTCCTTCTGTTGGAATTTATGTAGCCGAATGATAACAGGCCTAGGCCTCTGCCCCGGCCTCGGTTTATCAGCAATTTAGCGTTGCTCTCTGTTGGGATAGCACAAGTCGTATCCAGGGCTTGCACTCGCTCATCCTGTGCATTTACGTGTGTCTCGAGCGAGGCAATCTTCGAAGCGTGGTCTGTCACGGCAGTTTGAATTTGGTCTAGCTTTACCTCGAGTGTCGAAACGGCGGTTTTAAAGTCTGCAGAAAGAGTGACCCGGTGTTCCTCCAGAAGGTTAGCGATGTCTGCGATGTTAACCTATTTGCCGTCTTCTCCACACGCCTTGGTTTTCTGATCCTTTTTGCTTTGTTTTGTATATTTAGCTGCCATAATTTGATGCCAATATGTATGCAACAAATATATTGCCCACTTGGTAGCGAAGTAGAAGTAAATAGTGGGGTTTTAAAACTATTATAGACAACAAAAAAAAAAGTGGGAGCGAGACGTAACGTGTGTCTACGCCATCTCACCAAACCAGAAGTCTCCAGAAGTATTCTGATGGCACTGCCATCGTGGGGTGTATCAAGAATGGAGATGAGGGAGAGTATCGGACCCTGATTGGGGACTTTGTGAGGTGGTGTAGCTTTAACTATCTACAGCTCAAAACTACAAAAACTAAGGAGATGGTGGTCAACTTCCAGGAGACAGAGGCCCCACATGCAGGCTGTGTTCAGCAAAGGCTTCGTGTGAAGGTGGTCCAGACCTACAAAGATCTAGTTCTGCAGCTGGACGACAGACTGGGCTGGACAAGAACACGGATGCCCTATACTGGAAGGGACAGTCGACTCTGGCCCTGTCCCAAATGGCACACTTCATGTGCACTTTCGGTCTTGTGGACCTACAATGGCTGCCGCGTGCGAGTGTCCGTTAAGTCTGTGAGACTGCAGTGTGTCCCATTTGTCATTTTTAGATCTCAGAAGGGTGCTCGCGAGCGCCCCCATGTGGTCGAATTGCGGCCTTGATGCGCACTTTTGCTGAGCCCGCGCTGATGTGGACTCCGCAGCAGACTTCTTCCCGACAGTCAAAGCGGCATTACGTCACGAAAGTGCGGACTCAGAGGAAGACCGCGAGTGCTTAGGGTTCCATTTGGGACTGGGCATCTATTTCCTGAGAAGGCTAGGGTCCTTCAGTATCAGTCAGAAGCTACTGCAGATGTTTTACCAGACGGTCATCGCTAGCATCCTCTTCTATGCTATGGTATGTTGGGGGAGCGTCAGTATGAAAGGGACTGGATAAGCTGGTGAAGAAGGCTGGTTCTGTGGTGGGTGTGGAACTTGACTCATTAACATCTGTGGCAGAGAGGAGGACCCGTAGCAAGTTTTTGTCCATCTTGGACAATGTCCATCACCCACTGCACAATACCATCATCAGGCAGAAGAGCACCTTCAGCTTCAGGATGCTGTCTCTGTCCTGTTCCACAGACACACTGAGGGAAGGCGTTTGTCCCTCAGGCAATACAACTTTTTAATTCATCCCAGTGAGCAGGGCTTTATTTATGTATTTTTGTATATTGGGCAGCTTGTCTTGTTTTGTTTGTTTTTATTATTTGTTTTAATTGTTGCTACTTGAATTTGCCTACACAGCAAAAGCTCCAGTGTTAAATTAACACTACTGGGAGTGTATATGAGTCCACACTCAAGAGTGTAAAGTGTTAAAATATGAGTGTTAAATTAACACTCAAGAGTGTTAAAGTGAATGAGATAATTAAGTGATTAATTTAGTGATGATTGAGCATTATTGAAGACACCTGATGTTAGCAAGCAGAATCACTGAAGGAGAAAATCACAAATCGTAAGTTACCATTATGGTGATCAGTGTTTGCTTTAGTTGGGCTCTTGAACATTTTATGTTTATTTTATATTTTGCTTGTCTGCTGTTGATTGATTTATAACAGTCAGATGAACAAAGAAAAAACGTGATCTGGTGGTGTTGGTTATGTTTTGACATAATCATGTTGTGATCTGAAAAACTAATTAAACTAACTAAACTTATTGAGATAGTTTGGTTTAACTAGTTAATTACAACAGCTCTGTGATTTTACAGCATATGATTTTCAGTATTTTTCATATAATCAAAAATATTTAATAAACATTGTTCAAAAGACTTTCAAATGAATTTATTGAGAAACACATACATCAACAATCAGCCTGTGAATCTCAACAATGGTGACAATAATAAAGCATGTTGCAGTGGCTGCCACCAATCACAACTCATTAATGGCTCCCATCATGCATTGCAGTATGAATAAATTATGATCTGAATTGTCTATGTAATTTACTTTTCCTAATTGAATATTCTGCTCGTCACCATTGTTGAGATGCATAGACTGAATCTTGACGTCTGTGTGTGCCTAAACGAAAGTTTTTTTTTTCAAAACAACTTTTAAGAAATCCTTTGTATTATATCTAAAATTCCGGATATTTATGCAGAATCACAGTTATTCTGTAACCAACAACATAAATTTAAGTCAGAAATAAGGATCTTAATGAGTTCAGTGATCAAGTTCAAATGATGATTGTCGTAATATAACCAACACCATCAGATCACTTTTTTTCTTTGTTCATCTGACTGTTATAAATCAATAACAGCAGACAAGCAAAATTTAAAGTAAACATATAAGGGTCAAGAGCCCAACTAAAGCAAACACCCATCACCATAACGGTGGCTTACAATTTGAGATTTTCTCCTTCAGTGATTCTGCTTGTTAACATCAGGTGTCTTCAATAATGCTCAATCATCACTTAATTAATCACTTAATTATCTCATTAACTTTAACACTCTTGAGTGTTAATTTAACACTCATATTTTAACACTTTACACTCTTGAGTGTGGACTCATATACACTCCCAGGAGTGTTAATTTAACACGGGAGTTTTTGCTGTGTAGCGAATGAATAAAGTGTTTATCTATCTATCTGAAGGTATAGGCCTCTGGTTTACATTGGCGTAACATGATTTCATTAAAGGTGCTATAAGCGATCTCACGCGTTTTTTAGGCCAAAACATTTTTTTTCACATACCGCAAACATCTCCTCACTATCCGCTAGCTGCCTGTCCCCTGAACACACTGTAAAAAAACACAGTCTCTGCAGACAGCCCAGACTCCACAAACTGCAGCAAAAACAAACTGAGCAACAAACAGAGTGACCCGCAGCACGAAACATAACAAACTGTTCCAGCCAATAACAGACAAGAATGATGTGGGGGTGGGGTTCGGGGCTTAGTGAGCGGATGAGGAGGAGGGAGGGTCTAGCTAGCCTCCGTTTTGTTTGATAATAATTCAAACATCAACAAGAGGTTACGCCAACCGAGATCGCTTATAGCACCTTTAAGCTGATGATGATGTAGAGTTGTTGTTGTGTCAGGCCTGCAGGTGGAGACACAGCAGAGTGTGAAAGAGGGAGATTCAGTCACTCTGACATGTAAAAGCAGCTGCTCTCTGCCTGAACAAACAACATTCATCTGGTACAGAAACACACAGAGAATAACTGATCGAACAGTGAATCAGCTTCATCTGCGGTCAGTCAATCGTTCTGATACTGGAGACTACAGTTGTGGCATTATAGGACATCAACATCTGATCTCTCCTGCTGTTTATCTTAATGTTGAATGTGAGTACACATTAATAACATATTAATTAATATTAGTGAAATAGTTCAGATTATTCAGATTTGTTTAATAATTTCAGGCTCAATCATACAGACTGCATGACATTTTTGAGTATTAATCATGATTTATTCATATTAATTTAATACGCAAAATGAATGTAGATCGTGAATAGTGTTCTTTTTTATGAATCTTGAGTTGATATATCTATAAATATTATATTATTTCATTGACTTTGCACCAGTTCAGATGTAGATTTGCAAATGTTTCATTCCTACTTTGATTTATACGTTATATATATTTCATGCAGATCCTCCACAGAGCGTCTCAGTGTCGGTCAGTCCGTCTGGTGTAATAGTGGAGGGAGATTCAGTGACTCTGAACTGCAGCAGTGACTCAAACCCTCCTGCAGAAATCAGCTGGATTAAAGGAGGAACGATTGTAGGATCTGGAAGAATCTTCAGCATCTCAAACATCAGCTCTGATCACAGTGGAGAATACAAGTGCAGATCCAGAAATAAACATGGAGAGAAAGACTCTGAAGCTGTTAAGCTGAATGTCATGTGTGAGTTAATAAATGTGAGTCAGTAAATCATCTGGTAATAGTAAGTTATCCAATAATGTTTTATTTTTGTCTCTTTCAGACCGACCAAGAAATGTCTCAGTGTCGGTCAGTCGGTCTGGTGTAATAGTGGAGGGAGATTCAGTGACTCTGAACTGCATCAGTGACTCAAACCCTCCTGCTCTGAACTTCAGCTGGTTTAAGGAGAATGAAACCTCAGCTGTTGGATCTGGACAGAGTTTCAGCATCTCCAGCTTTAACTCCAGTTTCAGTGGACGCTTCTACTGTGAGGCTCAGAATAAACATGGATCTCAGAGATCAGCGTCTGTGTCTTTGTTCGTGTCTCCAACAGTTGCAGGTATTGATATGTACCTTTGGCTCTTATGCTGGTGTCATTATCAGCCGTGTGAATGATGTTTCTCTTCGCTCAGGTGGCCAGAACACAGGTGTGTACGCAGCTGCTGGGATTGGGGCGGCGCTCATCGGCATCTGCATTATTGCTGTAGTGATAACAATCAAAAGGTAAGAGAAAACTGCTGTGGAAATATATGGTGTATTTATAACTCACAGGTCATATTAATCACTTTTATGACACATTTAATCCTATATTTCCCCCTTTTAAGATGTGCATTTCCATGATATAGATACTGTATGTTTCCAATCTCTCTTCTCTCTGTTAGGAAAGCAGGAGATACTGGCGTCCAAGATGGCGTATCAAAACAGGCAAGTCTAGAAAAGTGTCTATTTCAGCACATTTTAAGGCAATTATGATTCCAATGGTTGAAAATGATTTCTCAAAGTACAACATGTTCCTGGATCAACATCTTTATTGATCCTGGAACAACATCCCACATAGCAACATTGTGTCGGCCCAGATCCGGCCCACATCTGGCACACGTAGAAAGATGATCTGGCCCACATGCAGCGTGGATCTACGGCACTTGAGTGGCCCACTCCTGTTTGCCAGATCTGGGCCACAAGCAGGCCATAGCAATGCCACATGTCAGCCAAGAGCAAAGAAATAAACCAGAACTGGACCTTATCTGAGCCACAAAGTCTGTGTATATTAAATATGAAGTCATCTCAGCCTTAATAAGCCTGTTAACAAGCAGAATCACTGAAGGAAAGAAGAGAACAGAAAAAGAGACAAGCAGAAACACAAGAACTACAACTGACTTCAGACACAGCCTTAGAGGAAATCAACTGAAGAGAAAAGAAGACATTAAATCTGTGAAGATCTCAGCAGAGGAGGATTAAACAACTCCACAAACAGCATTACCAGCTTCACTTATTACTAACCAGACTGACTTTATTTCTGCCAGACGTCTACAGAAGTTTTTATTGAGAATTAACAGAGGTTTAACTATAATGTGTTTCATTTGAAATCACCATAACATTGATTAGTGTTTCCATTAGTTGGGCTCTTAACTCTTCTTATATCTTTTGTCTTCTTTGGCTGCTGTGACAGTGTGTTTGTCAAACCCATTTGCAGCAGCAAAGAAAGCTAAAGTGAAATGAGATCAGGCGATGATGGTTACCTGTTGATGGATTTATAATCATCATGATATAACCAGTTTCACTGATGTCTTTGAAATCTAAAAATTATGTTGTTCAACTAATATATTCACATTACATACATCTGCATACATAACATCTGCAGCGTGAGGTCCAGCAATATTATTACAATCAGTTAGAAGACTTTAACAAACATGAGCATGAAACATTACTGATCGATGACAAACACAGACATCAATAATCAACGTATGAATCTCAACAATGGTGACAATCAAAAGTACCTTGCTGCAATGCATGCTGGGTACCATCATAGTACAAAACTCCCAGCATGCATTGCAACATGAATAAATTATGCAGCTGAATTGTCCTATAATTTTGTTTGATTCTAAATATTTGCTTTTATTTTTTGCTGTTGTTTTTGTTGTGACATTTAGTAGCTTTTCAGTGATGTTCTGAATTATTCTGTTTATTTAAAAAAAAAAATGTCACCATTGTTGAGATTCATGTGCTGATTTCTCATATCTCTGTGTGTCACCATTGCTTCAATTTTCGTGCTCATGTTTGTTAAAATCTTCTAACTTGATATAATATTGCTGAATCTCACGCTGCAGTAACACAGGGTTTGTGATGAGAATATATTAATGGAACAAAACAATTGTGAGATTCCAAAGACATCAGTGAAACAGGTTATTTCATGATGATTATAAAGCCATCAACAGGTAACCATCATCACCTGATCTCATTTCACTTTAGCTTTCTTTGCTGCTGCAAATGTGTTTGACAAACACACTGTCACAGCGGCCAAAGAAGACAAAAGATATAAGAAGAGTTAAGAGCCCAACTAATGGAAGCACTCATCACTGTTATGGTGACTTCAAATGAAACACATTAGAGTTAAACCTCTGTTAATTCTCACTAGTAACTTCTGTAGATGTCTGACAGAAATAAAGTCAGTCTGGTTAGTAATAAGTGAAGCTGGTAATGCTGTTTGTGGAGTTGTTTAATCCTCCTCTGCTGAGATCTTCACAGATTTAATGTCTTCTTTTCTCTTCAGTTGATTTCATCTAAGGCTGTGTCTGAAGTCAGTTGTAGTTCTTGTGTTTCTGCTTGTCTCTTTTTTCTGTTCTCTTCTTTCTTTCAGTGATTCTGCTTGTTAACAGGCTTATTAAGGCTGAGATGACTTCATATTTAATATACACAGACTTTGTGGCTCAGATAAGGTCCAGTTCTGGTTTATTTCTTTGTTCTTGGCTGACATGTGGCATTGCTATGGCCTGCTTGTGGCCCAGATCTGGCAAACAGGAGTGGGCCACTCAAGTGCCGTAGATCCATGCTGCATGTGGGCCAGATCATCTTTCCACGTGTGCCAGATGTGGGCCGGATCTGGGCCGACACAATGTTGCTATGTGGGATTTCAATCAACCAATCAGATTTGAGGGACAAGTTTACAGTTTATGTCAAGTTAAGGCTTAAAATCAGGGTTAGATGCATCTCAACAGTGTTATTCATCATCAAAGTTATGGGTAGTGGGACTAAATTTTCGGACAGGAATGTTGATCCAGGAACAGTGACCGATTGTAGTGTGATCATCTGGACTGTGTGTGTTCGTTCAGGGAAACATCAGCGCAGCGGGTACGAATCAGATGAGCACGAGTGATTCAGGCGTTCAGAATGACTCGATGTACGCAAGCATCGCTCACAAGAGACCCAGGAAGCCTCAGAGCGCTGGAGATGAAGACGAGGTTCAGTACGCCACCGTCCAGCACCACAGAAACACAGGGAACACGAGTGTGAAGGCTGAAGGTCAGTCTGGAGACGTGAGGGATTGTGGTCCTGCTGACTCTGCCAGGTGAGGCGCACTTCATTACTCACCGTTAAAGATTTGAACCAATCCCTCAAACTCTGCAGGCGACTCAGAGAAACAAGGTTTTATGTGTATGATTAATCTTATTTTGTCTTTTTTACACTTACTGAACAGATCTGATGATTCCAGTGTGATCTACAGCAGCATCAATGTTGCAGGAAGATTTTGAGCATCTGATCACAAACACCTGAACAGCTACTGAACCAACACGCTGACATGTCCTAAATGTGGCATTAAATGGAAGTGGCAACCAACGTTAATACCATACTGTGATGTATTTCTGAGTGAATCTTTTGTGTGTGTGTGTGTGTGTGTGTTACTGTTTTGGATATATGAAGTCTGTATATATATTGTCTTTTCCTGCAGAGTGCACAGCAAAAACTCCAGTGTTAAATTAACACTCCTGGGAGTGTATATGAGTCCACACTCAAGAGTGTTAAAGTTAATGAGATAATTAAGTGATTAATTAAGTGATGATTGAGCATTATTGAAGACACCTAATGTTAACTAGCAGAATCACTGAAGGAGAAAATCTCAAATTGTAAGTTACCATTATGGTGATCAGTGTTTGCTTTAGTTGGGCTCCTGACCCTTATATGATTACTTTAAATTTTGCTTGTCTGCTGTTATTGATTTATAACAGTCAGATGAAAAAAGAAAAAAAGTGATCTGATGGTGTTGGTTATATTCTGACAATCATCATTTGAACTTGATCACTGAACTCATTAAGATCCTTATTTCTGACTTAAATTTATGTTGTTGGTTACAGAATAACTGTGATTCTGCATAAATATCCGGAATTTTAGATATAATACAAAGGATTTCTTAAAAGTTGTTTTGAAAAAAAAAAACTTTCGTTTAGGCACACACAGACGTCAAGATTCAGTCTATGCATCTCAACAATGGTGACGAGCAGAATATTAAATTAGGAAAAGTAAATTACATAGACAATTCAGATCATAATTTATTCATACTGCAATGCATGATGGGAGCCATTAATGAGTTGTGATTGGTGGCAGCCACTGCAACATGCTTTATTATTGTCACCATTGTTGAGATTCACAGGCTGATTGTTGATGTATGTGTTTCTCAATAAATTCATTTGAAAGTCTTTTGATCAGAACAATGTTTATTAAATATTTTTGATTATATGAAAAATACTGAAAATCATATGCTGTAAAATCACAGAGCTGTTGTAATTAACTAGTTAAACCAAACTATCTCAATAAGTTTAGTTAGTTTAATTAGTTTTTCAGATCACAACATGATTATGTCAAAACATAACCAACACCATCAGATCACGTTTTTTCCTTGTTCATCTGACTGTTATAAATCAATCAACAGCAGACAAGCAAAATATAAAATAAACATAAAATGTTCAAGAGCCCAACTAAAGCAAACACTGATCACCATAATGGTAACTTACGATTTGTGATTTTCTCCTTCAGTGATTCTGCTTGCTAACATCAGGTGTCTTCAATAATGCTCAATCATCACTAAATTAATCACTTAATTATCTCATTAACTTTAACACTCTTGAGTGTTAATTTAACACTCATATTTTAACACTTTACACTCTTGAGTGTGGACTCATATACACTCCCAGGAGTGTTAATTTAACACTGGAGCTTTTGCTGTGTGTGTTGCTCATTCACAAGCTGCTTCATCACAGACACATGACTAATAGAATATTTGCGAGTTTTGTTTCATACTGTGAACTGCATGTGAATATCATTTCATCCACTGTTTTTCTGTGTAATAAATTATCCAGTGTGGTGTATTTAATGTGAAGAAACATATTAAAGTATGTTCTTTTTGAATACTGCGTTGAAAAGACCATATGGCATAGATTGTTTATTAAGGAAGATTGTATTTACTGCATTCTGTTGTTGTATGTGTTAAAAAGAGAAGAGCATCAGTGCCTCCTCCTGGCGGAGGGCGAGTGTGTTTGCTTGATAACTGCTTGTTTTTTTGGGGGCATGCCCATGAAGTGTGTTAATAAATGTTGGGTTTTATCTTCAACCTTGGCTTCATTGAGTGTTTAAAAAATAACCTTTCTGCTTCTTCGAAATCCCAAGTGGTCGCTCGGCCACAACATCCCGATACAATATATATTAAAAACCATTCAGTGCACGGTTGAACTGTCTAAAATAATGAATCAAACTGAAGCGCAAACTATTTCAGGTATTTTTGTAAAGCTGTTTGATCAATTAGTCTCGCGTAGCCAGAGCTTCAGACTGACGGCAGAAGGTCAGGGGTGCGTTTCCAGATAACGCTGTTTCTTAGTGCGTCAAAGTCATTTGTAGTTCTTGTGTTTGTCTTTCCTTCAGTGATTCTGCTAAATCCCCAGTGTTAAATTAACACTGCTCAGTGTTTATATAATCCACACTCAGAGTGTTATAAGTCAGGGGTTCCCAAACTTTTCCATGCCAAGGCCCCCCAAATACCACTAGGTTCTGGCCAAGGCCCCCCTTTTGCAGGATGTGTTATTGAACCCATCGACAATACTACGGCACGTGTAGAAATAAATAAATAAAACATCTAGGTGAACATCAGATTATGTGATGGTGTTTGATACCAGAAAGATTATGCACCGATTACAATTTTCAAGGCAGATTCCGATTTTTCATTGAGTTTAACCTGCCGATACAGATTTTAGCCGATTCTGATTTAATTTTTTCTTACCACTTTACAGCACACACAAATATTATATATATATATATATATATATTAGGGCTGGGAATCGATTAGAAAAAATTAACTAATTACTTGCACAATTTGCTGTAATTAATTGCAATTAATTGCATTTCCTCCAAGCTTGTAATCATCAATAATTAAAACTTAGAATCACCGGTCAAAAAGGAACAGAAAATAGCCCTATATTAAAATAATATTAAACATCAATATATCAATGTATTATTCTTTTTCAATAATCAATCAACATAATCAATTTAAGATTTTTTTTTTTCAAAAATTTTTTTTTTTACTAATTATAAAAATAAACTATAGTCCTAAAAAAGCTATTATTACACAGAGCACGTGATCAGAGCAGGTCATTTTAAAGGAATAGTTCACCCAAAAATTAAAAATTCTGTCCTCATTTACTCTTCCTCAAGTTGTTCCAAACCTTTATGACTTTCTTTCTTCTGCTGAACACAAAAGATGATATTTTGAAGAAAGTCGGTAACCAAACGACTGATGGACCCCATTGACTTCCATATAGGAAAAAAAAAATACTATGGTCAATGGGGACCAGCAACTGTTTAGTTACAAACCTTCTTTAAAATATCTTCTTTTGTGTTTAGCAGAAGAAAGGAAATCATACAGGTTTGGAACAACTTGAGGGAGAGTAAATGACAGAATTTTAATTTTTGGGTGAGCTATCCCTTTAACATTGTTGCCCAGCATGCATAACAGCGCAGCAAACAGAAGTCTAGAGAGAAATTTCACCTTATTTGAGCGGACTTGCTTTTCCAGTGCGTGATCGGTACATGATTGGAGCGTTTGGGCCGTGAACGACAGAGCAGAACGCGCAGTACGCCGACACCTATGGCCGACACACACACACACACACACACGGAACGGAGAGTGCGGCGGCGCACACGGAGCGGAAAAGACCCGCTCATTAAAGCTGCTCGAGAATGAAACCCGATCCACATATTTTCGGCTTTTTAATAGCAGCCGCAACAGGAAATCATTAAAACGAGGCAAAAAAAAAGTGCTGCGTTAAATGCGTTATTTTTTTAACGCGTTAAACATTTCAAATTAATCGCAAAGATTAACGCGTTAATTCATCCAGCCCTAATATAGCCTATATATATAATAAAACACCACTTTTACCCAAACTGATTAATAAAAACAAGTTTAAATTAATACATTTTCTATAAATATTTTTGTCTTCATTTTCTTTAGTAGGCTATGTCAGAAAAGAAAATGAAGACAAAAATCCTACTCCAGTTCTTGTTCAAACACACTATACATGCAATATGTGCATTTTAGGTACTTTTTGTGTGAAATCATATTTATTTTGTCCATCAAAAGTGTGCCTTCACTTTAATTGAGCGTAAGCAGCGCAGCAAAAATAGACTCGGCGCCGAAACCCTCCGCTTCACTACTGCTCATGCGACGCTCCTGCTTGACGCTCACGCGCTGCTCCTGCTCGTGGTGTGAATGCACTCACTGAACATGCACGCCGGAAAAAAATCGCGCTGCTCGCGCGCCGCTCGCGGTCTGAAACGGCCGTAATTCACAAGGTTTCCTACATGTGCGTTCTGTGTGCATGTGTGATGCTGATGTTGCGCGATCATGTTATTCATGCGGCGCCCGAGTGCATTTGAATCAGCATATGTCAGACTGAAAATCACGTGAAAATCGGCCAATTCTTGTCACTAGCCGATCAATCAGTTCATCTCTAAAATATTAACATTAAAAGTATAATGTTAAGATAGGCTATGCAACAAATTATTATAATGTTATTTCATAACAATACTCATATTAGCAAATATTTTATATAAATATATATTTTTTTACTTTTTTCCGCTTTTTTTCCCCAACTTGCTGCGGCCCCCCTGGCGCCCCCTGGCGGCCCCCCAGGGGGCCGCGGCCCCCACTTTGAAAACCCCTGTTATAAGTAACACTGAAGCAGTGTTAAAGTTAATGTGATAATTAAGTGATTAATTGAGTGATGATTGAGCATTAGTGAAGACACCTGATGTTAACAAGCAGAATCACTGAAGGAGAAAAAAAAAAAAAAAAGTAAGTCCCCATTATGGTAATCAGTGTTTGTTTTATTTGGGCTCTTGACAAAATTATCCTTAAACAAAATTTCTGATTTAGTTTGGCTGCTGTATCTGAGTTATAACTGCAGACGAACAAATAGCAAAAGTTATCTGATGATGTTGACTATGTTTTAACAGAATAATTATTTCACTATCATTTGACCTGAATTACTTATCTCATATAGAGCCTAATCTCTGAGTTAGATTTACTTTCTTGATTATAGCAGAACTGTCCTTGTACAACATAATATTAACATTATTAATCTAAACGATTTCTTAAAAGTTGTTTTTATACAATAATTTTTTTTTTTTTTTTAACACACAGACATCAATAATCAGCCTGTGAATCTCAGCAATGGTGACAATTATAAAGCTTGGTGCGCTGCCACCAATCAACACTCATTCATGGCTCCCATCATGCATTGCTGCATGAATAAATAATGAGCTTATGTTGAGTTGATCTGTCACTATTGCTGAGATGCATACGCTAATTCTTGATGTCTGTGTGTGCCTGCATGGCATATTTTTTGTAGAAGTTTTTTTTTTTTTTTTTTGTAAATGAACAACTATTAAGAATTAATTTGGATTTCACTGAAAAATCTAAAACTGTTATGCTGTACAAGGACAGTGCTGCTATAATCCATAAGGTAAACTTAACTAATTACACAACTCTTGAGCTTCAGTCCAGATCTTCTGAATATGAGACTCTAGCAGTGACTTCAGCAGATCCACATTAAACTGTATTACTGCTAATATACATCTGATGCTCCTCACAAACTGATAATCCATCATTATGAGCTCATAAACATCATTACTTTATCAATAACATTCTGATTTCTGAAGCTGTGTATATTGTCATTGAGCTTATAAGAGTTGGCAGAATAGTTGTTTTGTATTAGTCTTGCAAATCTATATTTTAGCCTTTATTTCACATTGTATATTTGTGCAGCAAAGCAAATGCATTAGAGGAGAAAACTTGTGCAATTTAAAGTAACACCGCAATAACGTAGTCAATACTCGATTGTCTGCTTCACTGGAGTATTACACATCTTATTTATATATGTTAATTGCACAGTAAAGCAGTATTTTCATGTTAAACTCAGTAAAATCTGTATCTGATTGTATTAAAGTCTCTAGTTTCTCAGTCATGGATTGCTCTGTTGACTGTATTTTGTTCTACTGTATCTTTAATTGAGGATCCTAATAATTTTTGTAGTGTTTAAAAGACCAGCAAATAAACATTTCTCTTGTTGCTGATGTGTCTAAACTCTTCAAAACTTTATCACCTTTTGTCTGACTTCTTTGTGGATGAGACCTTTGTACCAGTCGCACTGAGACAGAATTGTAAACTGGGAGGTGATCAAATCAAGTGTGATCGTGTCTCGAATGGGGATGTTAATATAGCAAGAGAGTTCAGATGTTAATTCCCTTTGTTTTCTCAGAGAGTTGCCCTCTCTTCCAGTTTTTCCAGTCTTACAATACGCGTTCACACTGTATTTTTTGTGCAGTTTTTTGGTCAAAGGATAATCTGAGATGTTGGATTGGCGACACATTGACTGGCAGATGAAGCAAAATAACCAGCTATTGTCCTAAAGTTAAAGTATTTGGCTGGTGACGGGTCGGGTGTTAATTTCCCATCCTGACTGTATAAGCTTCATTCATTTTACATACGTGTATTTTTTTAGTACAATATCTTTGTAATACATACATGAAGCACACATTAGCTTCTCCTATTTACATGATTGATTTATAAAAACAAAGTGAACAATATAGACAGAAATACGACTTTAGTAACTTTCATTACTTCTGAAATCAGCATGTCCAAGAGTCAGATGTAAAAGCTGCTGTAATGGCAGTAAAGTGCACTGGATCTTTTTGACCACTAGATGACAGTAAAGTCAATGGAAGTGCAGGAAAGATTTGAGTAATGGATGTAATTCCTCTATTTTGAGAGGCTGTTCACTGCAGAGTCGTGGGTGGAGAGAGAAGTCCAGCTCTTCTCTCTGGATGTAATTTGGGTGTAATGGGTGGAGCGAGACGGTCCAACAACACCCTAACCGACCCATAACTCTCTCCCTCCACCCATTAGATCCACTGAGGAGGAGCTGGACGTCATTTGGCTCTGCAGTGAACATCACTGCTCCTTTATTAGGAGTTATAAATAGATCCATCAGTGATGTGATCTCAACTACATCAATAGACAAAACAAAACAGGTGGTGGCGTAGCACTGTACGTCCACAAAACAATACATTTTTCAATAGTAAATAGTTTGTCAATAGCACTTCATAATGTAATGTAATGTGTAACTATCGAACTAAAAAATGAAAAGCAAAAGAATATTATCATAAGCTGTGTCTATAGGTCACCTGGATCAAGCGTAGACTTATTCAATGAATGGATGGTGAAATTGTTTTCTGAAGTTATAAATAAGCCCTTATTTGTATGTGGTGATTTCAATATTGACCTTTTGAACTCAAACAAACACAAACCTACCTGTGAATTTGTTGATAGGATGTATAGTATGTCCTTATTTCCATCAATCACAAAGCCCAGTAGGATCACCTCTCACAGCGCAACTTTAATTGATAACATCTTTACTAACAACTTTTTAAACAATACTGTTAATGGTCTATTGATCTGTGATATCACCGACCACTTACCAGTCTTTACTATATATGACAGTAATGTTAGTAAACGTAATATAACCTGCAATGTGAATTATAGACGAGTACAAACCGAGGAAGCTATTCATGGGTTTAATGAAGAATTAAGGTCACAAGATTGGAACACTATTTATGGAGAGATGCAGACTGATGTGGCTTACAATAAATTTATAGAAATATTTACTTCCTTGTACAACAAGCACTGTCCCATCAGAGTATTTAGTAAACCGAAAAAAAAATCTAAAATGCCCTTGGATTTCCAAAGGCCTGCAGAATGCATGCAAGAAGAAAAATAACCTTTATAAATTGTTTGTTAAATCGAAAACCAAAGAAGCTGAGGATAGATACAAAAATAAATTGACAGCTATAATGAGAATGGCGAAAAAACAATATTATGAAAAACTATTACTTGCTAATAACATAAAAAGAACCTGGGCAGTATTAAATAGTATCATTAAGCAAGGATTTAATAAAACGGATTATCCGGAATATTTTGTTGACTCTAATGGAGAAAATTATGACATGAATAAATTAGTAAATGATTTCAATATTTTTTTTGTAAATGTTGGCCCTTATTTAGCAGCCAAAATTCCAAACCAAGAATTGGAGCTGAGCTCTGAAAGAAATGACTGTACTATTTTCCTCTCTTCTGTCAGTGAGTGTGCAATAATGAATATTGTTCAAAAATCAAAAAACAAGTTATCTACAGACTGTCACTCAATCGATATGGTACTAGTAAAAAAAACTATTAAAAGTATCATAAAGCCTCTAACACATATCTGTAACCTGTCGCTTAAAAACGGCTGTGTGCCAAGAAAAATTAAAATTGCTAAGGTCATACCATTGTTCAAAAATGGAAATAGGAATCACTTCACTAATTACAGACCCATTTCACTCCTTCCCCATTTTTCAAAAATCCTTGAAAAGGTTTTTGACAAATGGTTATAAAATTTCATACATAAGCATAAGCTAATTAATGAAGGACAGATCCACTTCAGTGGCCATAATTGATGCTACAGAAGAAATATCGAAGGCATTAACAAATAAAAAACATGCAATAGGAATTTTTATTGATCTCAAAAAAGCGTTTGATACCATCAACCATGATATACTACTTAAGAAATTAGAACGATATGGTGGCTGGGAAATGGGTGAAAAGTTATTTGAGCGACAGAGTACAGTATGTCCAAATGGATGAGCTCTCTTCTGGATGTCTTGACATTGCTTGTGGTGTCCCCCAGGGGTCAGTTCTGGGCCCCAAATTATTTAATTTGTATATTAATGATATTTTTAATGTTTCTCAGGTGGTTAAATGTGTATTGTTTGCTGATGATACAAACATTTTCTATAGTAACGACAGTTTGGAGTGACTTATCAGCGTTGTAAATAAAGAATTAAGTAAATTTAAAAAATGGATGGAAAGTAATAAATTATCCTTAAACCTAGATAAATCTAAAGTGATGTTTTTTGGAAAGTATCAAGTCGATTCACAGAAACTGGTTGAGATAGATGGAGTACACATTGAAAACGTATTAAAATGTTTAGGTGTAACGATAGACCATAAGTTAAGTTGGAATGCCCACATCAGACATATAACTACTAAAGTCTCCAAAAGCCTTGCTATAATTAGTAGAGTTAAACATATCCTTGATCATAATGCACTCCATACCTTGTATTGTTCTTTAATACAGTCATATCTAATCTACTGTGTAGAGGTATGGGGCAATAATTACAAAAATGTAATACAGTCACTTTTTTTGCTACAGAAAAGGGCTGTACGAATTATACACAAGGCCGCCTATTTTGAGCACACAAATCCTCTCTTTCTTAAATCAAAGTTATTAAAAATGCAGGAACTTGTAAAATTATATAATGCACAGTTCATGTTTAAAGCGTATCACTATTACCTGTGAACATTCAAAATATGTTTTCTCATAAAGAGCAGTCGTACAGTTTGAGAGGATTTGGGAACTTTGTGGTCCCAATGGCGGGTTCCACCAGGAGGAGTCTTTCCATGTCTGTATGTGGGGTTACTTTGTGGAATAATTTGGGGCTTGAATTAAAGCAATGTCAAAGCATTCACCTTTTCAAACGTCTTTACAAACAAAAGGTCTGGTCCCATTACAATGATAATGAGGTTTGATTGTATTCATGTTGTGTGGAGTGTTGGATTAGTTGTTATTTACCCTTGTGGTATTCCATCTACCATTGTTGGTATTTGATAATCATTGTTACCTGAGGTAATATGTGTATATTATGAATATGTATAGTATGTATGTGTGGTTTTGCACATGTGCAACTATAATACTGTTTCTTAATGAGGTATTATTATTACTATTATTTATTATATATATATATATTTTTTTTCTTTTAGATAGTTGAAGTAGGAAGCAGCTATTTTGTTTGTATTCTTTGACAGACTGGGGTGGGGTTCAATAAGTTTTACTTCTCCCCACTCCATTTCAAGCATAAGTGTATAACCCAGCCAGCAGAGCCATGTGGGGCCCAAATGGGTTTGACCTGGGTTATCTAACTGGGACCCAGCCAGTTTTGCACCCAGTTTCCATGTAGGCCCCACATGGGTTTGCCCAGATGAAATGAACAATGCTTAGTGTGCACACTACAGGCTGTTTAATGTAACACTTAATCAGTGCTGGAGGTAATGAGGTAATTAAGTGATTGAATAATGATTGTGCATTATTGATCAACACCTGCTGTAAATAATCACTGAAGGAAAGAGAAACACAAGAACAACTTCCAGCCACAACCTTGGATGAAATCAACTGAAGATAAAATACATCAAATCTCTCAAGATCTGATTAAACAACTCCACAAACAGCATTACCAGCTTCACTTATTAGTAACCAGACTGACTTTATTTCTGTCAGACGTCTTCAGAAGTTTGTATTAAGAATTAAGAAGAGGCTTAGATGTTGATTACTTATTTGAAAGTAATAGTTTGATTTGATGTTACCATTGTGGCGATCAGTGTGTGCTTTAGTCAGGCTCTTGACTTTTTAACATTAGTTTTTCTCAGGCAGCTGTGTCTGTTTGTTATGGTGAGAACAGCAAGAGAAAATGTAATCAGATGCTGTAAGCTGATTGATGATAAAAATATAATCATCATCATGTAGTGGCTTAACTCACTGATGTTATGTGTGAGGTTTATACAGGTAGTATGTTATTCATTCGGTTTTATTGTTGTGATTCTACAGCAACAGATTAAAAGAATTTAATCAGAACATCAAACGATTTTTAACACACCATTTGCATATTTTGGGCTCCTGTGAGTTTTACTCGCACACAGACATCAAGAATCAGCATATGAATCTCAACAGTGGTGACATGCTTCATGGTGCAATGCATTCTGGGAGCATCATACAAAACTTATCCATGGCTCCCAGAATGCATTGCAGCATGAAGCATGTCACCATTGCTGAGATTCATATGCTGATTCTTGATGTCTGTGTGTGAGTAAAACTCACAGGAGCCCAAAATATGCAAATGGTGTGTTATAAATCGTTTGATATTCTGATTAAATTCTATTATTCTCTTACTGTAGAATCACAACAATAAAACAAAGTGAATACCATACTACCTGTATAAACCTCACACATAATATCAGTGAGTTAAGCCACTACATGATGATGATTATATTCTTATCATCAATCAGCTTAAAGCATCTGACTACATTTTCTCTTGCTGTTCTCGCCATAACAAACAGACACAGCTGCCAGAGAAAAACTAATGTTAAAAAGTCAAGAGCCCGACTAAAGCACACACGGATCGCCACAATGGTAACATCAAACCAAACTATTACTTTCAAATAAATAATCAACATCTTAACCTCTGTTAATTCTCAATAAGAATTTCTGAAGACGTCTGACAGAAATAAAGTCAGTCTGGTTACTAATAAGTGAAGCTGGTAATGCTGTTTGTGGAGTTGTTTAATCAGATCTTGAGAGATCTGATGTATTTTATCTTCAGTTGATTTCATCCAAGGCTGTGACTGGAAGTTGTTCTTGTGTTTCTCTTTCCTTCAGTGATTCTGCTTGTTAACAGCAGGTGTTCTTCACTAATACAAAATCATGATTCAATCACTTAATTACCTCATTACCTCCAACACTGATTAAGTGTTACATTAAACAGCCTGTAGTGTGCACACTAAGCAGTGTTCATTTCATCTGGGCAAACCCATGTGGGGCCTACATGGAAACTGGGTGCAAAACTGGCTGGGTCCCAGTTAGATAGCCCAGGTCAGACCCATTTGGGCCCCACATGGCTGTGCTGGCTGGGTTAGAACAGGCATACATAGTAGCCAACTTAAAAAAAAGATCATAGTAGGCATGTTAGTAGTATTTAGTTTGTAGCTATGTCTTACCTGCAGACTCATTTGCTGAGAGCAAGCGTTAATTTCAAGACCCACTCATGAAGGATAGTGGTTTGACATGTAAATTATATGTGATTTAATTTCAGGCTTGGGTCATGCTGCAGTTATGCAGCGGCAATTTTATTCAAAATCGAAATCTGTGTTAGAATGGGATGGACAGAGAAACCAGCAGTCACTTCTGGAGAGTGCAAGTGGAAAGACTTAAGCAGGAAAGAAGTCGAACCAGCCCCATTAAAGAAAATCAGCTTCCACAAACCAAAGAGGACAGGCAGGCTAGACAGGCAGCTTCCAGAAACGGTCAGGAGTAGATCTAGTGCTACCGCCAGAGCCACTGGCATGTACTAGTTGACAGAGTATAGATAAGATTCCTTTTGCAAAAAGTTCATTTTGTTTATTTTCATTACTCCTCCCAAGTTAGTAAAAATGATATATTATTATACAAACTGAGGGAGTGTTAGATACACAAAAAAATTGTTGTTGAAATGTGACAATACTGTTGTAAATGTTCTATAGTGTTATAATTGTCTAGTTCTCCTTCCCCAGTGTTGACAGATGATGACATCAAAGAGTTGCAGATTATAGCCCCTGGTGCTGCTGTACTGACAAGTCTAGAAAATAGTGATACAGACACAGCATCCGATAGTGATACAGAGGAACACTCAAACTTACCCGAGCCCTTGACTGCTTTATTTGATGAAACACTCAGGGAGCTCTCACCACAAGAATTGCAGGTGAAAAGTGAGGACACATTTCACAGACTGAAGAATAAACTACAACCTCATCAGTGTGAAAGGCTGGAATTTGTCACACGACAACAGTCAAGCTCAAAGGATTGGCAAACTTACAGGGCTGGTCGAATTACAAGTACTAGGTTTTATCGTGTGGCTACAGCTGACAATATCAGCAACACCTACCTGAGTGAGATAATGCAGTACAACCACACACAGCTAAATGTCCCATCTGTTCTCTGGGGTACGTCCATGGAAGAAACTGCAAGACAAGCCTACACGTCCCTTATGGTCGAAAACCATCAAGACTTCAGTGTAAGTTCCTGTGGCCTAGTTGTGCGGCCTTCTGAGCCACACCTCGGATCATCACCAGATGGCATGGTAAGATGTACCTGTTGTGGCAAAGGTTTGGTAGAAATTAAGTGTCCTTACAAATACCGCGATGGTCTTCAGGGAAGCGCAGAGGACAGGCAGTTTTGCCTGGACAAGTCTTTCAAATTGAAGAATTCACACCCATACTACTATCAAACCCAACTATATATGTTTGTAAGTGACGTCAGCTACTGTGACTTCGTGTTGTGGACGAGAAACGAGGTTATAGTGGAACGCATCCTTAAAAACGCAGAGTTTCTGCAGGAGAATTTGTCAAAGGCTCAACATGCCTTCATTTCAACTGTGTTGCCTGAGATCTTAACAAGAAGACATGACCCTTCCTTGCGGGCACAATCAGTCTGCAAAATCTGTGAAAGGCCAGATTTCGGGAAAATTATCAACTGTGCCAGATGTAGTCGACACTTCCATTACAGCTGCGCACAGATCAAAAGGAAGTCAGCAACCTGGTTATGTGGAGAATGTCAAAACAACTGACTGTTTTCTTTGTCAATGCCGGAAGACAAGTGTTGACTAATGAACTACACTTATGTGTTTGTTGTATTTCTTGAATGTATTTAGTTGTTTGTATACAGATGCACTTGTTATTGTTATTATACAGATGCACTTGTTATTGTTATTGTTTGTATACAGATGCACTTGTTATTGTTACTTGTTTGTATACAGATGCACTTGTTATTGTTACTTGTTTGTATGCAGATGCACTTGTTACTTGTATGCAGATGCACATCA
This sequence comes from Abramis brama, assembly GCF_963993115.1. NCBI lineage: Eukaryota > Metazoa > Chordata > Actinopteri > Cypriniformes > Leuciscidae > Abramis > Abramis brama. The sequence continues at coordinate 25,394,923 of NC_139964.1, read as the reverse complement.
ATTTAAGACATGTACAATTCCCATGTCATTATCCAGTAGCTTAAATAAACAAGTGACAGTAAATTATTATGTAATATATGATTTTCTTTATTGGAACATGTCCAGAAACAATGTTACATATTTTGACAAAATACAAAAAAGTATAAATTGTAAAATAGCATTACTCATTAAATATTTCAAATTAATGACTTATTTTGGAACCACACTTTTACAGAGGTTTGTTATCATCCAGCATATCAACCTGAGACACAGGAATAACAGTTTGTAAAATCTTGAAGTTTTTCCACCGACCAATGACTCGTTCAACATGAATCCTAACCCGAGACAGTTGTCTGGATGTGTCTACTTCCAATGCAGACAGTTGCTTTTTGCCTTTAGTAAAATGAGGAATACGAAGAGTGGCACCGCAAGCTGCAAGCTCATCTCGTATTAAAAATCCCCTATCAGCTAAAACCTCGTCCATAGGCTCCAACAGTTCCAGGAAACCCGACTCTTTGGTGATCTGTTTATCAGAAACCCGCCCACCCCACCCTGGAGACAAAAATGAAATTGCCCCAGCAGGTGTGATGGCAATCAAATATTTTACCGTATTGTTGTGTTTGTAATTAGACCAGGTCTGGGCCCTTGCAGTCAAATTGCTAGGTCGAGCTATAAATATTTCTGTGCAGTCTATTATGCAGCGGCATTTTTTGAAGTGACGTTTGAATGTTTTGGGCATATTTTTAAGTATAGCTCCCTTATTTGGCCATTTAATTAATGGCTTGAGGACGACAGACATAACAGAGATCCAGCTCCGATAAATATTTGATACGGTGCTTGTTGTTACATGAAATCTATATGCCAGGTCAGTGTTACTGAGGCCCATCCTTAATTTCATCAAGACCATCAACAATTGGTCCTCTAGAGGAAGGGCTTGGTGACTTATCTCAATACTGCCATCTAATTTTTTTAGGAGCCATTCGAAGATTACAGAGGTCAGTCCAGTGAAAAACAGTAATTGCCCAATGCTTCTTTTAACATTGCTGTACGAAAATTTGGATTTATGTAATTCATTCCTAAGTTCTTCATTCTCATTGCGTAATTTAAAACAGTCCTGCTGCAGGTTGATGTAGTCTTCCTGCAGTTGATGATGTGTAAAGCAAAGATCGTCATGTTCCTGTCTCGACACTGGGCGCTCCCCTTCAGCTTCCTCCTCATCTTGAACAGAAAACAAACAGACATACAGAAGTTCAGTGAAAAATTATGACAACTTTGGAGGGTGTAGCTTGTGGGACCACAGGGCTGGTGTATTAGACTGCATTGGTTTTAGCTTTACGTTTAAGAGATTATTCATACCACTGCAATGATCAATGGTACAGTCTTGCTCCTTCTCAGCCATGGAAGAAGCAGGTGTCATGTCAGGGCGTTCATCTCTCTTCCTTTTCCTCTGATACCTAAAGGAAAACAAAAGGAACAATTAGTGCTGTGTGAAACCATTTAATCATTGGCCTGCACAATATTGCTTTAATTAAATTACATTTAAATTTAATTAATAATGATTTACATGAACAAGGAATTAAAATGCTGTTGCAAGAGAGAAACAGTCAAGCCTTATAGATAGATACTTTTTTTTATTCGTACCTTTCCATTTTTGTCTTAGGTGTCTGGCTTTGTTTTTTGTACACAAACAAGGAGGGCACAAAGTCAGGACTACTGGAGTCAAGTGATGCCTCTCCTACAAAAAATAAAAAAAATAAAAAAATAATTGCACATTCATTACAACGCGATCTACTGTTGTCATAGTGAAAGCGCTAATGTAAAGCTAGTCTGCGAAGTCTGTAGCATGACACAGGTCACAATTAATGCCAGATATCAAATTTCACTAACTATTAAATCAGTCTACAGTTTACAGAAAACAGTTATTTACTTACTATGGCTAGAGTTAAGCCATGGTAAGTAACAGTTAAACAAATGTTGTTGTCACAAAGTTGGCGCTAGCCTGCGGCTAACTGCTAGCAGCTGGCTGCGTCTGTAGCATGACACAGGCCCATGACATTTATAAAATAAAATAAATTAACCAGAATAGCTTAACGTTATAGGCTAGTGTACAAAAAAAACTGTTCATGCAATCCAGGCTTTCGAGTTTAATCTAATAGAAAGGGGTGATAAAGGATGACTTTACCTGATATGAAGTGAGCACTACAAACACGAGCCTCTTTGATCGTAGCATTGTCCCAGTCTGCCCGTTTAATAGCTTGCAGCCACAGATGTCGTCTATTTTTTTGAAAAGGATGAGATCCTGCAGGAATCCTGAAAAACTTGACTCCACAACTGGTACGATTTGCACAGTCCACGACACAACAAGAAGGCATTTTGACGAGAAATTATCTGGTTAACACCATAGACTGTTAACACACGATGGAACGTTCTGACCCCGACATGCGCACAACGCACTTCGAATTTTCCTGTGACGTCAACCGTGAAGGGGTCTATAGAGTGTTTACATATTACGAACAGAGACGTGGTCTGTGGTCAAGTCGTGTCTCTCCTCTTTCAAAAACTCTGCATCGCAAATTAATCATCAATTAAGAAATTCAGGTTTAAATAGCTTTATTGGCATGGTAAAAAAAAGGCTTTACATTGCCAAAGTTGAATCAGGCAGTGATTGACAGCGCTCTGGTCCTATGGCATCGGTCATTGACCGATACAGTATTTTTTGTACTGTAGGCTACAGTACAGATACTGTACAGTACTCTAGCCCAATGTTGTTTGGGGTGGCTGGGGGGAAATCGAAGCAAATATGATCTAATCGAAGACTGTAACCGAATGTAGATAAACAAGTCATGTAACGTTAGCCTAATGATTGGGCTAACAGTTCACGTTAAATCAAGACACAGCTGTATAATGTTGTGGGCTCTCACTGAATTCTAAAATGCCTCACCACCTGAAAAAAGCCAGTCTACTGTATTATAAATAGTAGCCTATTAGTATAGTATTAATAAAAAAATAAAAAAAACAGACTTACCACGAGTAGACTAACGTTATCCAGTATCCTGATAGCAACGATGACTAATGATAATGATATCATTCGTCTGTACTATTCCTTCTATAAAAAATCATCTCAACAATATAGTGTAGCAGCAAATAAATACAGATATAAACTTAATATCACTCAAATTAAATAGAAAGCTGCGATTACAGACGCTCACATCCACACATAAACACACCACTGACGTCTTCACTTCCAGGTCAAGAAGCTGTCACTCAAAAACTCAGTAGCCAATGAGAACACACTGCTACTAGCCCCGCCCCCACGAGAGAAATGTGTCAGAACGGCGAACGAAAACTCAGGGAGCATAAACGAAAACTTCAGAAGCGTAAATGAAAACTCTGGAAGCGCATTTGTAAGTTCAGATCAGCGATTGAAATATGAGAAATAGTTAGCAAAATATGCAGTGTATTAAAAATGAAGTCAAAAAATTTGCCTGCAATTTATTCTTTTTCAGTTTCAAAGATATTTTATTTAGTTTCAATTTATATTTTCATTAGTTTCTTGAAAAGCTAAGTTCATTATTATTGGCACAAAAAAAATTCCATATGAATGGACTGGCCCCAACATATATCTCAGACCTCATCCAAATTTATACACAGCAAAATCCCCAGTGTTAAATTAACACTCCTCAGTGTACATATGTGTCCACACTACAGGGTGTTAAAAATTAACACTGAAGCAGTGTTGAATTTAATGAGATAATTAAGTTAACACTGAAGCAGTGTTGAAGTTAATGCGATAATTAAGTGATTAATTAAGTGATGATTGGCCATTAGTGGTGACACCTGATGTTAATAAGCAGAATCATTGACGGAAAGAGAAAAAAACAATAACAGAAAAAAGAGAAACACAAGAACTACAACTGACTTAAAGTCATTACACATTGTTGCACTTATTATTACCAGTTTGACTTTATTTCTGTCATACATCGACAAAAGTTCTTGAGATTTAACAGAAGTTTAGACGGTAATGTTTTATGGAATTTTTCTTTTCAACTTACCATTTTGGTGGTCAGTGTTTGCTTTAGTTGGGCTCTTGACCCTTTTCATTTTTTAATATTAGTTTTTCTCTGGTTGCTACAACTCTGTGTTTATAAAGCACATTTGTTACTGCAAGAGAAAACATGACCTGCTCACAATATGTTTTGGTGATAATGAAAATATCATGTAGTGACCTGATTCACTGATGTAATTCAGAGTCTAAATCTTTGACTATATTCTTGATGTCTTGTTTTAGTATTGGTGATTGTAGCTCTGAGATTCTACAGTTTGAGATCCAACAGCAAAATGAAAAATTTTGAAAATACTTTGTGCAAAGAAGTTATTGTGTTTAAACGCACAGACATCAAGAATCAGCATTTGAATCTCACCAATGGTGACAAAAAACAAACTAGTGACAAACAGATCAACTCTGAACATCACAAAACAAGCTACTAAAGTCAGAACAAAACAATAGCAAAATAAAAGCCAACAGAAAAAACAATGAAAATTACAGGACAATTCAGCTGCATAATTTATTCATGCTGCAATGCATGATGTCAGCCATTGATGCGTTCTGATTGGTGGCTCCCATCATGCACTGCAACTTTAAGCATTTGTTTGATTGTCACCATTGTTGAGATTCATATGTATTCATTGACATATTCTTGATGTCTGTGTGTGAATTTAAAACCTTCAGATCTTTAAAACATTGCTGGAAGTAACTACTGTAGTGAAAAATTAATAAAACATTTAGATAATCAGTTTAAAATAATGGGTGCCATCAGTAAATCAGGTCACTAGTAATTTTATCATCAAAACATAACCAGGGCTGCAGTCCCAATAGCATCTTAAGCCTTACTTGATCATAGAACAACTGCAACAAATGGTCTATACGATCAAATTAGGCTTGCGATGCTCTCGGGAAACACAGCCCAAATCATAGTTTCTCTTGCCACAACACATATGCTCTATAAACACAGAGTTGGAGCAGCCAGAGAAATTCAAATGTTAAATAGTAAAGGGTCAAGAGCCCAACTAAAGCAACCACTGGTCACCATAATGGTGACATGAAACGAAACATTCCATAAAACATTACCATCTAAACTTCTGTTAAATCTAAGTAAGACCGTGTGTAGATGTATGACAGAAATAAAGTCAAACTGGTAAAATAATAAGTGCAATAATGGTTCAAAGTCAGTAGTTCTTGTGTTTCTCTTTTTTCTGTTCATGTTTCTCTTTCCGTCAATGATTCCGCTTGTTATCATCAGGTGTCACCACTAATGGCCAATCATCACTTAATTAATCACTTAATTATCTCATTAACTTCAACACTGCTTCAGTGTTAATTTTTAACACCCTGTAGTGTGGACACATATGTACACTGAGGAGTGTTAATTTAACACTGGGGATTTTGCTGTGTACACCAGCGCGGACACTGAGGTCAGAGGGCCAGCCCCAGCTTGCGGTCCCCAAGTCAAGACTTAAAACTCTGGGGGACAGGGCCTTTTCTGTAGTTGGACCTAATCTCTGGAACGCTCTGCCACTCCATATCCGAACTGCCCCTGCAGTTGAGTGTTTTAAGGCTCGTCTAAAGACTCATTTTTATTCTTTGGCTTTTAACACCGCGTGAGTTGTGTGGTCCTCTGTGGTGTTTATTCTTTTTATCTTATATTTTATATCATTTTTTTAAACCTGATGTTCTTATTTTGTTTTAATAATTTTGTATTAATCGTTTTGTATGTTCTGAGTCTTCTGTGCAGCACTTCGGAAACTTTGTGTTTGTAAAATGTGCTATAGAAATAAAGTGGATTGGATTGGATTGGATATTCTAGTAAAAGCTGAGCTCGGCTTTGTAAAAACAAAGGAACATCGGCGGAAAAGGGGAAAGCGAGTGGGTGCTCTGGTACGGCTACGTGGACACAGAAACCGAACAGTGCTACCAAGCATTTTTCTTTCAAATGTTCGTTCACTGTGTAACAAAATGGATGAACTCCAGCCACTGATGGTAAAAAAGCAGAGACTATCTAACAGCGCCTGTCCTATGTTTCTCTGAGACTTGGCTGGGTGATCTGATCCCGGGTTCCTCATTACAGCTGGCCGGCTTTAGGTTACTGAGGGTGGACCGGAACACGGTTCTTTCCAGGAAGACGAAAGGCGGAGGTATTTTTTTTCTATATTAACAGTAGCTGGTGTGTAGATATCACAGCAATTCTGCAATATTGTTCACCGGACTTGGAATAATTTTTTACAAACTGTAAACCATTCTACTCGCCTCACAAGTTTTTCACGTCATTTATTTTGGTCGGTGTTTACATGGCGTCGGATGCAAATGTTAAAGAAGCCCAGCGCTCACTTACCGATCAGATACTAAGCGTGGAGCGAACAAACCCAGATATCTTGGTTATCGTACTTGGTGACTTTAACAAAGGTAATCTCAGCCACGATCTTCCCAAATATAGACAATTCATCAATTCATGCCCCACCAGGGAAGACAACACTCTGGACCATTGTTACACTACAGTCAGTAATGCCTACCATGCAGTCACTCGAGCAGCACTGGGTCACTCTGACCATGCCATGGTCCACCTGATTCCTGCTTATAGGCAGAAACTAAAACTCTGTAAACCTGCTGTGAGGGCATCAAAACTGTGGAGCATTGAGGCCTTAGAGGACCTGCAGGCGTGCTTGGACTCTACTGACTGGGACATGTTCAGGTTTATTACCAATAGTCTGGATGAGTACACAGAGGCTGTAACGTCATACATCAGTTTCTGTGAAGACTGCTGTATTTCAACACGCACCAGGGTAAATTTTAACAATGATAACCCCTGGTTCTCAGGTAAACTCAGACATATTCAAGGAGTCAAAAAACAGGTTTAGCAAAGCTGTAAAGGAGGCTAAACTACTGTACTCAGAGATGCTTCAAAATCAGTTCTCTGCTGATGATGCTGCTTCTGTCTGGAGGGGGCTCAGGTAGATTACCAACTACAAGCCCAGAGCCCCCCACACCACTAACGACTCTCGTCTGGCCAACGACCTGAATGAGTTTTACTGTAAATTCGAAAGGCAATTGGACTGTCCTGTTCTACTCCCTCCCTTACCAGTGCTGCCCCCGCCCACCACTACAGTGTCAGCTCTCTACATCCAAGAGAGTGAAGTGAACAGACTCTTCAAGAGGCAGAACCCACGGAAATCAGCAGGGCCAGACTCAATCTCTCCAGCCACCCTTAAGCACTGTGCGGACCAGCTGTCTCCTGTGTTCACCGCTATATTTAACACCTTCTTGGAGACATGCCATGTACCAGCCTGTCTTAAGTCTTCCACCATCATCCCTGTGGCCAAAAAACTATGGCCTACATAATATAAAGACTACAGGCCCGTCGCCTTGACCTCTGTGGTAATGAAGTCCTTTGAGCGCCTGGTGTTGGCTCACCTCAAATCAATCACAGACTCTCTCCTGGACCCCTAACAGTTTGCCTACAGACCCAACAGGTCTGTGGATGACACAATCAACATGGCCCTACACTTCACCCTCCAACACCTGGACTCTCCGGCAACCTATGCCAGGATCCTGTTTGTGGATTTTAGCTCCGCCTTTAATACCATCATCCCTGCCCTGCTTCAGGACAAGCTCTCCCAGCTCAATGTATCGGACTCCATCTGCAGGTGGATCACAGACTTCCTGTCTGACAGGAAGCAGTGCGTTAAGCTGGGGTCACAAGTCCGTGATTCTCTGTCCATCAGCACCGGTTCTCCTCAGGGCTGCGTCCTTTTTCCTCTGCTTTTCTCCTTATACACCAACAGCTGCACCTCCAGTCACCCGTCCGTCAAACTCTTGAAGTTTGCGGACGACACCACCCTCATTGGGCTCATCTCCGATGGGGATGAGTCTGACTATAGGTGGGAAGTTGATAAGCTGTTGTCCTGGTGTAGTCAGAACAACTTAGAGCTCAATGCTCTGAAGACTTTGGAGATGGTTGTGGATTTCAGAAGGAACACAGCCCCACCCACCCCCATCAACCTGTGTGGCTCCCAAGTACACTGTGGAGTCCTTTCGCTTCCTGGGTACTATCCTCTCCCGGACCCTAAAGTGGGAACTGAACACCAGCTCCCTCACCAAGAAAGCACTACAGTGGATTTACTTCCTACTGCAGCTGAAGAAATTCAACCTCCATAAGACAATGATGGTGCACTTCTACACAGCGATCATTGAGTCCATACTCCCTTCCTCCATTATCACCTGGTAAGCTGCTGCCACGGCCAAGGACAAGAGCAGACTACAGCGTATCATCCGCACTGCTGAGGTGATCGGTTGCAATCTGCCTTCCCTTGATGACCTGTACTCGTCAAGGGCGCTGAGGCGAGCGAAGAAGATTGTGGCAGATCCCTCCCACCCTGGTTTCTCTTTGCTCCACCTACTTTCCTCTGGCAGAAGGATGCGGGCCGTTAGGACCATCACCTCACACCATAAGAACAATTTTTTTCCTTCTGCTATTCGCCTCTTTAATAACACCTGGAGCTCTCATTGACACTGACTTAAACTTGAAACTATAACATTTTAACCATGCCATTTTTACACTGATTATAAACTATAACCTCTTAAACATTGCCATAGTTGCAGTGACTTTAAATTATAAACTCTTAGCTCAATTTTTGCACTTTTGCATATTTGCACCATTGCCTTAAATGTATTCTATGTGTATTTTTGGTGCTCTTATATTCTGTATCATATATGTTGTATGTTATATGTATGCACCTTCCTGCCAAAGTAAATTCCTTGTCTGTACAAACAGTCATGGCGAATAAACCCCCTTTCTTCTTCTTCTTAAATCAGCATGACTCAGGACTTAGGGCTCCTGTGATGGCAGTACAAAGCTCCAATCTGGACACTGAATGCAATCGTTTAGGTGCAATTCTTGAACAGGCCACAACAAAGGAGAGATAAGGCTTACTTTGACTGTCTACTGTCATCAGGTAAGCGACAGCTTCATAGGCTTTCATAGGCTTACTTCGAAGCATCGCAGAACACATGTATCTCATGAGTAATGCTTCTCTCATCCATGGAAGGAGGTATATACGCTCAGGGGAAGGTGATTCTCAGCAGGACTTGTAACTTTCCCTCCCAGTCTCTCCAGGCTTGTAGCAAATCCTGGGGCAGTAGGGCATCATCCCAGTCTCTGTGTTTGTCCCAAAGTGGACTCACTAGGAATTTGGCACAAGTGGTGTATGGCATGATTAACCCGAGGTGGTCGTACTGGCTAGCTAAGGCCCTTTAAATGTTACGCATGGTAGGAGCATCATAATTTACTGGTCGATGTTTGTACCTCAATGTGTCTGTGGAACAGTGCCAGCTGAGGCCCAGAGTGGATTTATGGAATACTGGGGGCTACACAGGGTATCGAAGGGCAGGAGTTGCCACTCAAACACTGATGGAGTTTTGTCTCCTTCCATGTCACGCCAGACAAATCTCAGAAGGGTCTTCAGAGAGCAGGCGGACCTGGAGGAACATGGCTTTTACATAACCACTTAATAGCTACAGTGTGCTCCCGGAACCTTAACAGCACTCCTAGGAGTGAAGGTCCTAAGGTGGGGCCAGGTAACAGCCACTCATTTAGGTTCAGACTTCGGTATTAATAATAATAATAGATTTTGAGTGATATTCAAAGTACTACTGATAAGAACTTTACATTTACATTTATTCATTTAGCAGACGCTTTTATCCAAAGCGACTTATAAATGAGAACAATAGAAGCAGTTAAACTAACAGTAGGACAACGATATGCAAGTGCTATGACCCTTCTCAGTTTAATCTAACGCAGGTTTTTTTTTTTTTAAAGAGCAGAATAGAATAGAATAGTAGAGAAAGTGTTAGTATTACTGGATCAAGTGCTGTCGAAAAAGAAGCGTCTTCAGCCGTTTCTTGAAAGTGGCTAAGGACTCAGCAGCTCTGGTTGAGTTAGGCAGATCATTCCACCAGCAGGGAACCATCAAGGTAAAGGTCCGAGAAAGAGATTTTGTGCCTCTTTGAGATGGGACCACAAGACGTCGTTCGCATGCAGAGTGCAAGTTCCTGGAAGGCGTATAAGTCCAAAGTAAAGAGTTAAAGTAAAAGAGGGCAGAACCAGTGGTTGTTCTGTAGGCAAACGTCAGTGACTTGAATTTGATGCGAGCGGCAACTGGCAACCAGTGCAATTTTGTGAGCAGAGGAGTGACGTGTTCTTTTTGGCTTATTAAAGACCACTCTAGCTGCAGCAGCTAGGAGAGCGTTGCAATAGTCCAGTCTGGATAAAACTAGCGCTTGGACAAGGAGTTGTGTAGCATGTTCTGATACGAAGGGCCTGATCCTCCTAATGTTGTACAAGGCAAATCTACATGATCGGGCAGTTCTAGCAATGTGATCTGTGAAGTTCAATTGATCGTCAATTACCACACCAAGGTTCCTGGCTGACCTTGATGGAGTTATAGACGACGAGTCAAGCTGAATGGTGAAGTTGTGGTGAAGTGTTGGGTTGGCCGGGACCACGAGTAGCTCTGTCTTCGCAAGGTTTAGTTGAAGGTGATGGTCCTTCATCCAACCAGAAATGTCTGCAAGGCAGGCTGAGATACAATCATCTACCGTCGGATCGTCAGGCTGGAATGAGAGGTAGAGTTGTGTGTCATCAGTGTAGCAGTGATAGGAAAAGCCATGTTTCTGAATCACAGATCCAAGTGATGTCATGTAGATGGAGCAGAGAAGTGGTCCAAGCACTGAGCCCTGAGGCACTCCAGTAGCTAGAAGTTGGGTCTTAGACACCATGCCCCTCCACGATACCCTAAAGGACCTACCTGAAAGGTAAGACTTGAACCATTGGAGTACGGTTCCCGAGATGCCCTTAATCTTTAGGATTGACAAGAGGATCTGGTGGTTAACTGTGTCAAAGGCAGCAGACAGATCCAGCAGGATGAGAACTGAGGATTTGGAAGCTGCTCTTGCCAGTCTCAGAGCTTCAATTACTGAGAGCAGGGCAGTTTCAGTTGAGTGTCCGATTTTGAAACCAGACTGGTTGCTGTACAATAGGTTGTTCTGCGTAAGGAAGGAAGAGATCTGGTTGAAAACAACTCATTCAAGTGTTTTCGCGACGAATGGAAGGAGAGATACCGGTCTGTAATTTTCCAGATGTGCTGGATTTAGAGTCGGTTTCTTAAGCAAGTGGGGTTACACAAGCCTGCTTAAATGTTGTGGGAAAGGTGCCAAAGTGAAGAGAGGTGTTTATGATGTGTGTGAGTACGGGTACAACTGAGGATGAAATGGCTTGAAGTAGGTTAGTGGGAATAGGATCAATATATATATAATAGGACAGGTGGTAGGGCGATTGGAAAGGAGGAGATTGGAGACTTATGTCTCTGAAAGAGAGAAGGAGGGTACAGAGTGTGTGTGTTAGCTGGTAAAATGTGTGTGTCAGTTTGTGGATTGGTAAATTGGCCGCTGATGGTGGTTGTTTTATTTATAAAGAATGTAGCAAAATCGTCAGCTGTTAGTGTTGATGAAGAAGGAGGAGGAGGAGGAGGGTTGAGAAGAGAACAGTTGAGGGTTGAGAAGAGAACAGTTGAACACAATGCAGTTCTTATTGTTGTGTGTCATCATGTGATGTGGGATATACCATTATTCCCCTGACTGTATCAGCTGGTGGGAACTCAACTTCTTGACGGTTCCTGTCTGGGTCAGTTTCAGAATTTCAGCATTGTACGCCTTACCTTGATCTGGATATTTAGCGAGGTACCGTTCAGTGTTCTGGAGGCTGGGCATTACCATTCCCTTTGAGGCTTGGAATTTTTTTTTGCCTAAGCAGAGGGGTGGTGTAACATATTGGTCTTGTCAGGATCTGGTGACCTCCTTGTCGTTCCTGAAGGGACGTACATCAACTTGCCACCGTTTTTCAACGTTCCTGAAGAGCTCTTTCATTTGGGGAATGGTGGAGGTCAATTTACACTGCTGCAGGTGAATGGACAATTGTTCTGACTTCATGAAGCCTGATGGTGTGAATGAAACATCAAACTGACTCAAACAAACTCTTTGAAATGTATATATGTTACTGGATATCAAGGGTGAAACTGTTAATAATGTAGACAGACAGCAATCTCATTCAGTGTCAGTCATGAATGCAGTGAAATATAATTGAGTTAGGCATTTAAAAGCTCTGTTGAGAAGTTTAAAACACGGAAAGCTCAAAAAGCAATCATATCAGGATACTTCGTGAATTTTAGAACTAAAATGAAGAAATAGCTCTTAATTCAAGCACAATCAACAGAAAATTAAAAAAGGACAATAACAATGAGATGTTGATAAAATGAGTAAAGAGTTTAATCAATAATTTCATGAAGCAAATACAAACATTAAGAAAAAGTGAAAGCGAATTAGATCTCTCTCTTTACTGACTTATGCAAGCCAAATAATCTCAAGAGAAGAAGAGAAGAAAAGAGTCCAGTTTCAAAGATACATGAAAGTATATCTTGCGTTTCCATGGAAGAGTAGAAGTGAAACTAGATGTTCTAATGAAAAACAATGAAGAACGAGTTAAAAATTAACATAAGATTCATGTCTCTATTAAAAGTGTTAAGGCCTCTTCTTCAGCTCCTAAACTTTGCCTCCAAAGGTTTTTCCAGGGTGAACGTTCTTGGTGCTCTTTTCAGTTAATCTTTCCTGTAGCTCTAACAGTAGAGCGTTGGCGCTAGCAACGCCAAGGGCATGGGTTCGATTCCCTGGGAAAGCAAGAACTGACAAAATGTAAAATGAGTACCTTGAATGCAATGTAAGTCGCTTTGGATAAAAGCGTCTGCCAAATGCATAAATGTAAATGCAATCTCTTTCTATCATCCGCAGTAAAGGCCTTCCTGCACTGAAACACACCGCCGTGTCTTTTCTGCTGTAATATTCAGAATGAATATTCTCCTTTGTGTGAATCTTCAAGTTCTTCAAGACTGAAGCCCAATGAAACTGTTTACCGCACTGATCACAGTTAAATGGTCTTTCTTCAGAATGAGAAGATGTGATTTCAGAGAGAAAGCCTGAGCCGCTTCTTCCCAGTGTGAACTCTCATGTGAATCTTCAGCCTTGATTTTCATTTGAAGCGTTTTTTTACACTGAGGGCAGGAGACAGATTTTTTGGCTTCTGTTTTTCTTTTCTTGTTCACGTCCATCAGGTCTAAAAGAAACATTAAATCAAGTGAGATTTCAAATAAGAGACAAATGTGAAATGAAAATTAAAGCCCAAAGTCAAGATCACTGATGAGTTCAATAGTCATTTTAATCCCATCATATCTGGTCAACAACTGCTGTGCACAATTATGATCTATTTTAACATCATGAAGATGATTTATGTTATAAATCACTAGTTTGGTCATGAAACTCTAGATGGCACATGCTTCACATGTAATCTGCAAGCAATCACATAGTTTCCAATGCCTTTCTAACATTAACAGAGGAAGAATCTGGAAGCTTCTCGTCTCTGTATTCTTGATAAGCACCAGAGCAAATACAAAATCATGAACTGCTGTTAGAAAACATGAAAATACTGTTTGATGTTTTATCTTCACCATAATATTCAGCCTTCCTGTAGCTCAAACAGTAGAGCGTTGGTGCTAACAACGCCAAGGTCATGGGTTCGATTCCCAGGGGAAGCAAGAACTGACAAAAATGTAAAATGTGTACCTTGAATGCAATGTAAGTCGCTTTGGATAAAAGCGTCTGCCAAATGCGTAAATGTAAATGTAAATAATAAGCAGTGTCAGAAAGAGAAAGTTGCACAGCTCTGCTATGTATACTGTCAGAGAGTGATTTTGCAGTGCTCTGAACAGACAAATCACGTCAAAATCAGACTGATTTCTTTATCGCACACATTCATTTTGCGTTGAACACGAGTTAAAAAAACCCCAATCAAACAACAAAATGTCCATTGCTCATCGTGGCTGTTAAGAAACTAATGAATGAGGCATTTATATAGCGCTACTATTTACTACTGTACACACCAAACGCTTTACAAATCACATCAGGTGTCGGCCTCATTCACAACCTGGATGATTCAACAGCAGCCACAGTGAAACAGCGCCAACTATAGGTGGAGATAGAGTGATTTGAATGTGACTAACTTTACAGAAGAGATTTTGTTTCTCAGCACATAAAGATGAACTTCTTACCGTGATCTCCGGCTGTGGTGATGTGGTTTCTGCACTGCATGGATCCTCATGTGTATCTTTAAGTGACTTTTAAAAGAGAAACTCATTCCACACTGATCACACGTGTGCAGCTTCTCTCCGCTGTGGATCCTCTCATGTGCTTTCAGATTAGCTGACGCACTGAATCTCTTGTCACAGTGTGTACACTTGTAAGGTTTTTCTCCACTGTGGATCCTCTCATGTGATTTCAGAGATGATGACTGACTGAATCTCTTGTCACAGTGTGAACACTTGTAAGGTTTTTCTCCACTGTGGATCCTCTCATGTGATTTCAGAGATGATGAATCACTGAATCTCTTGTCACAGTGTGAACACTTGTAAGGTTTTTCTCCACTGTGGATCCTCTCATGTGATTTCAGAGATGATGACTGACTGAATCTCTTGTCACAGTGTGAACACTTGTAAGGTTTTTCTCCACTGTGGACCCTCTCATGTCTTTTCAGATGTATTGACTGACTGAATCTCTTGTCACAGTGTGAACACTTGTAAGGTTTTTCTCCAGTGTGAATTCTCTGGTGCAGTTTTAATTGTTGAGCTGTAGTAAAAGTCTTCTCACACTCAAAGCACATGTACTCTCTCACACCAGTATGAGTTTTCTGATGTTTATGTAAATTTTCCTGCAGTGAAAATCTCTTTCCACACACAGAACATGAATATGGCTTCTCCTTCGTATGAACTGTCAGGTGTGCCTTCAGGTTTGATGCCCCGGGAAATGCTTTGCCGCAATGATCACATGTGAAAGGCTTCTCTCCAGTGTGGATTCTCATGTGACTTTTAAGGTGTCCTGATTGGCTGAATATCTTCCCACATTGATTGCATGGGTAAGGCTTCTCTCCAGTGTGAACTCTCATGTGAATCCAAAGGCTGTGTTTGGTTGTGAAACTCTTTCCACACTGATCACATGTTAATGTTTTATAAGGGTTTTGTCCGCTGTGGATCCTCTCATGTGATTTCAGAGATGATGACTGACTGAATCTCTTGTCACAGTGTGAACACTTGTAAGGTTTTTCTCCGCTGTGGATCCTCTCATGTGATTTCAGAGATGATGACCGACTGAATCTCTTGTCACAGTGTGAACAACTGTAGGGTTTTTCTCCAGTGTGAATCCTCTGGTGCAGTTTTAAACAGTTTGCTGTCATAAAAGTCTTCTCACACTCAAAGCACATGTACTCTCTCACACCAGTGTGTATTTTCTGATGTGTATGTAAATATTGCTGCAGTGAAAAACTCTTTCCACACACAGAACATGAATGTGGCTTCTCCTTCGTATGAACTGTCAGGTGTCTCTTCAGGCTTGATGCCTGAATAAATGTTTTTCCACACTGATCACATGTGAACGGCTTCTCTCCAGTGTGGATCCTCATGTGAAGCTGAAGACTTCGTTTGCTTGTTAAACTCTTTCCACACTGAGTGCAGGTGAAAGATTTCTTGGCTCTTCTTTTCTTTAAAAATGTATTTTTAGTCTTTGAGCGACTCAAAGGTTTTTCTCCAGGTTTGACATGATGTTCCTCCTTCACTTCATTCAGTTCTTCACTCTCCTCCTCCACTTCACTCAGTTCTTCACTCTCCTCCTTCACTTCACTCAGTTCTTCACTCTCCTCCTTCACTTCACTCTCCTCCTTCACTTCACTCAGTTCTTCACTCTCCTCCTCCACTTCACTCTCCTCCTTCACTTCACTCAGTTCTTCACTCTCCTCCTCCACTTCACTCAGTTCTTCACTCTCCTCCTTCACTTCACTCAGTTCTTCATTCTCCTCCTTCACTTCACTCAGTTCTTCACTCTCCTCCTTCACTTCACTCAGTTCTTCACTCTCCTCCTTCACTTCACTCAGTTTTTCATTCTCCTCCTTCACTTCACTCAGTTCTTCACTCTCCTCCTCCACTTCACTCAGTTCTTCACTCTCCTCCTTCACTTCACTCAGTTCTTCACTCTCCTCCTTCACTTCACTCAGTTCTTCATTCTCCTCCTTCACTTCACTCAGTTCTTCACTCTCCTCCTCCACTTCACTCAGTTCTTCACTCTCCTCCTCCACTTCACTCAGTTCTTCACTCTCCTCGCTCTCTTCCATTAGCTCTGAAATGAAAGAAAAAAAAAGTTTAATTGCATTTCCAGTACGTCTGTCACGTTTAGTGTCTGTGTTCATGTTATGTTTGCCTGTGACACCCAATTTGCCCACGTGACTCTGTGATTTAATCCCCGTCTTGTTAATTAGTTATGAGTTAATTTGTCCCAGCTGTGTCTCGCTTTCCAGTCTTCTGTTCTGTGTATTTAAGCAATGTGTTTCAGTCTGTTCCTTGTCTGTTGTCGTTGCTATATGTTTGGTTGTTTTGTTAATGTTTCTTTTGATCCAGTTTGTGAGTATTAGAGTTTGTTTAAATAAATTCTGCTACAATTAAGATCCTGCATTCTTCCCTGCTTCAACCAACGCGTGACAACATCCAAATTCAAAGAGAGAAATGTGATTGTAAAGTCAAAGGACATAAACTGAGCCCTAAAATATTCCCATCATTTTGATGAGATTTTATAAATTAATTATGCATGTCCCTGAAAATCTCCATGAATGAGGAACATAGATCTTCCAATTATTACTTTTAAAACATTATAGGCACAAATCCCATGTTTCTGTCAAGAGAACTACTAAAAATATTTGATCAATGACACAATTATTTAATGCAATAAACACATTAAAAATATACAACTACTGGTTGACCGAAAATGTTTTTTTGATGGCCGATGGCCGATATAAAGACGAGATATATATATATATATATATATCTATATATATATATATATATATATATATATATATATATATTTTTTTTTTAATCAATATTTAATAAATTAGAAATGAATTAGAAAACAAATCTTTAAAATAAACATGCTTATACTTTAGATGGCAACTTCTTGAATCTGCAGTCCTGTTACAGTTTTTTTTCACAAATAAAGTAATTATTTAAAAATTTGAATATGTGAATAAAAAGGAAGTAAACATCATAACAGGGCACTCGGTATCTGGTAATTTCATGCGCAATGGTAATCATAGTTTTTCAAATAAAGACAAGGTAATGCTAATTTTACATACAGCACACAGTGAAAACAATATGAATATGAAACAGTGGGAAACTGGATAAAGCACATCATATTTTAAAATGAAAAATTTAAAGTTTTTCGATCGCATCTCCTGAAGCTGATCTTCTGTTTGCATTCACTCACTTCGCACAAACCAACCGTCACTCGCAGTCACACGTTTATCGGGCTACAAATGCACACTTCACAAGATATCACAGCTGGATTCGCACTAATCAATGGCGGCACCCGGGGAAGCTTCAAAATAATGTAAGATATTTGTAATTGTAGTGATTCGTCAATTTAGCTCAAAGGAATTATTGATTAATTTATAGGGAATTCGAAAGAAATCACTTATTACAACCGAGCAAATGACTCGTTCGCGGTTCATTTGAACTGGCTGTAACTATCAGCTCTGCAGCGAATATAAATATCCACTCTATAGTTAAATACTATTTGTTAGCAAGGTAACTTAGATCAGCAGTTTAAGACATTAAATTCGTAAGCACATAACACAAGTAATACTTATCTTTAAAAATACAAACAAGACTTTGATTATTCTAACACATAAAACTAATATCTAACATAAACACACACACACACACATTCATACGAGTTGCAGAAAGAAAGAGAGTGAGGAAAGAATGAGTTTTAAGAGCGAGATGATGAAATCCCAAGTTTCTATATGCACTTATAATACATAACCTGAACGAACCATCAAGCGTTAATTAAACCCTTCTTAGGCGGGTTATTAAATCAATACAATACACCAGTTCAGCTTTTAGTCTGGAGGTTACTTGCGTCTTTGCTTTTGGGGATTCCCTTTGTTGTGTGAGAGGGGTTTTCCCGGTCCTTTGGCTGGTGTCCTCGTCTGGGGCGGCCAATCACGTGGTGTGCTGGCGGACTGATTGAAAGTCTTTGTTGAAGCTTTGTCTTTTTATTCTTTGTTGAGGGGAGGGGTCATCCAACATTTTTTAGTCTTGGGGGAGGGTCACCCAACTTTTGTATTCATCAAAACAGCAAAATTTCAAAGTGGTTTGTTTGGTGCATATTGTTTCTATGTAACTCCATGTAGCTCTCGCAGTCTTGGCCCCCCGTCGCTATCAGATGGGTCTGACCCAACAAAAATCCAGTTTGGCGCTGTTTGACAGTGCGCGCGCACTTCAGTACACGCTCAGAAAAAGTGCATCATGTCAGAACAGAACGCCAATGCTTTAAAGCAAATAATGAACTTTTGTGATAGCGAATAAGTGCAGTGTCCTGTGAGTGCAACTGTATTAACATGTGATGTGAATGTACACTCACCTAAAGGATTATTAGGAACACCATACTAATACTGTGTTTGACCCCCTTTCGCCTTCAGAACTGCCTTAATTCTACGTGGCATTGATCAATGCACTAAACCCTTCTTAGGCAGGTTATTAAATCAATACAATACACCAGTTCAGCTTTTAGTCTGGAGGTTACTTGCGTCTTTGCTTTTGGGGATTCCCTTTGTTGTGTGAGAGGGGTTTTCCCGGTCCGTTGGCTGGTGTCCTCGTCTGGGGCGGCCAATCACGTGGTGTGCTGGCGGACTGATTGAAAGTCTTTGTTGAAGCTGGCTTTGCAGAAGAACGTAGACCGAAATCTTGCCGCAAAACTTAACTTAGAACTGAGACTCACAACAGAAAATAAGAGAACTAAGAAAAGAAAGAAAATTGACACGAGAGAAGTCCATCGAAAATTGTTCTGGGATAATTTTATGTATTTTTATGAGTCAAAGTCTCAGTCTCTTTGGTTTGAAGTGATTTCAAAACTCTGGGTCATTCAGAGGTCTCCTTAAGGAGACTGGGGTCTGTTTTGTGTTTGTGTGGAGTCCAGCAGCTTCTCTGCCGTTATCTTGATCGAGCACCGTGCTTTTGCCATCTCTGAACCAATCAGTCTTTGGGACCAATCTAACATTGACACGTTCTTCCTTTAGTTGGGCTCATCTCTTTGAAGCCCGCATGGCCATAAAGTTCTTAGGTAGACTGGCTGGAGCCTTCTTTTATGGTTCTGGATTGGTGATTTGGGGATCTGGAATGTTGAGTCCTGTGTGGAATTATGTTTGAACAATTCACCTGGAAGATTCATTTGTGTTTGTTTCGCCCTCAAATCCTACAATAATATGAAACACTGCCCCCCCTGTGTGTGATCAGGCACTGCCGTTCTCTTCTCAGGCGCTGGTGTTCTCAGCGTCACCCGTCAAAATAAAAGTCCGGAGCGCTGTCAAAATAAAAGTCCCGCTTCCAACACATCGGCCAATCAGAAAAACTTATTGGCCGATGCCGATTTTTTAAAATGGCAAATTAGCCGATATCTTGGCCTTGGCGATATATTGGTCGACCACTATATACAACAGTGCCATAACATTTTAATTCAAGATCTGTTATTTTTCAGATGAACTGTTGTTTATTATAACAGATGACATCATAAACAGCAGGAGATTTAATAGGCTACATTCAAAATAACACATAGATCTATTTTGAAATAAAAAATAAAAATTTCCTGTATGTTTAATCCCGGCTTAAAGACGTAACTGACTGTGTTTACATTCATTTTGCATCATGAAAGCATTTTGAAATGCAAGAACATTTAACCCCTTACACAGAGATGATCACTCTTCACGAAGAGTACGTTAGGGACTGTTCGGTATTTATGGAATGGACCACCGGAGGAAAATAGGGGAGGGTCATGTCTTTTTATTCTTTGTTGAGGGGAGGGGTCATCCAACATTTTTTAGTCTTGGGGGAGGGTCACCCAACTTTTGTATTCATCAAAACAGCAAAATTTCAAAGTGGTTTGTTTGGTGCATATTGTTTCTATGTAACTCCATGTAGCTCTCGCAGTCTTGGCCCCCCGTCGCTATCAGATGGGTCTGACCCAACAAAAATCCAGTTTGGCGCTGTTTGACAGTGCGCGCGCACTTCAGTACACGCTCAGAAAAAGTGCATCATGTCAGAACAGAACGCCAATGAAATGTTTACTTGGCAATGCTTTAAAGCAAATAATGAACTTTTGTGATAGCGAATAAGTGCAGTGTCCTGTGAGTGTAACTGTATTAACATGTGATGTGAATGCACACTCACCTAAAGGATTATTAGGAACACCATACTAATACTGTGTTTGACCCCCTTTCGCCTTCAGAACTGCCTTAATTCTACGTGGCATTGATTCAACAAGGTGCTGAAAGCATTCTTTAGAAATGTTGGCCCATATTGATTGGATAGCATCTTGCAGTTGATGGAGATTTGTGGGATGCACATCCAGGGCACGAAGCTCCCGTTCCACCACATCCCAAAGATGCTCTATTGGGTTGAGATCTGGTGACTGTGGGGGCCATTTTAGTACAGTGAACTCATTGTCATGTTCAAGAAACCAATTTGAAATAATTCGAGCTTTGTGACATGGTGCATTATCCTGCTGGAAGTAGCCATCAGAGGATGGGTACATGGTGGTCATAAAGGGATGGACATGGTCAGAAACAATGCTCAGGTAGGCCGTGGCATTTAAACGATGCCCAATTGGCACTAAGGGGTCTAAGGTGTGCCAAGAAAACATCCCCCACACCCTTACACCACCACCACCAGCACAGTGGTAACAAGGCATGATGGATCCATGTTCTCATTCTGTTTACGCCAAATTCTGACTCTACCATCTGAATGTCTTAACAGAAATTGAGACTCATCAGACCAGGCAACATTTTTCCAGTCTTCAACTGTCCAATTTTGGTGAGCTTGTGCAAATTATAGCCTCTTTTTCCTATTTGTAGTGGAGATGAGTGGTACCTGGTGGGGTCTTCTGCTGTTGTAGCCCATCCGCCTCAAGGTTGTGCGTGTTGTGGCTCCACAAATGCTTTGCTGCATACCTCGGTTGTAACGAGTGGTTATTTCAGTCAAAGTTGCTCTTCTATCAGCTTGAATCAGTCGGCCCATTCTCCTCTGACCTCTAGCATCAACAAGGCATTTTCGCCCACAGGACTGCCGCATACTGGATGTTTTCTTTGTAAACCCTAGAAATGGTTGTGCGTGAAAATCCCAGTAACTGAGCAGACTGTGAAATACCGGCCCGTCTGGCACCAACAACCATGCCACGCTCAAAATTGCTTAAATCACCTTTCTTTCCCATTCTGACATTCAGTTTGGAGTTCAGGAGATTGTCTTGACCAGGACCACACCCCTAAATGCATTGAAGCAACTGCCATGTGATTGGTTGATTAGATAATTGCATTAATGAGAAATTGAACAGGTGGTCCTAATAATCCTTTATGTGAGTGTATGTCAAGTTTTACAGTATTGGGACTGAGGCGTCAGAACTGCAGCTGATAGAATGTGCGCTGTAGCTCGATACTACCATATTTTAGTTTCCATTCTTATTGTGTTTCCACAACCATGTTAGTTAGTAAATCTACTGAAATTGCCACCATAACAGTGGAGTGTGATGTGTAAAATGTAGGGCTACCACATCTTTAAATTACTATTAGTATTATTTGAAGTTATCATAATAAAATACGTAGACCTACACCAAAAAACTAGTTGTGGATAAATTCTTTAAAATTGGGCAATTCCAGCGTTATGGATGTGACATTTGCAGTCAAAACTTGAAATATAAATTCTCAGAAAATGCATTTAATACCAATATATTAAAAGTCTGTTTATATATCCATACTCCCTTACTACAGGAGTCCAGACATTAGAAAAATATCACTCGACATGCGTTTTATATTTATCATGAGGGAAATACACATGCGTAACGGACATGACACACAAATCGTTAACTTTTAGGTGGCAAAATATGTTTTATTAATTCTATGACTTACACTGCGCAAAACAAAAGTAGGCCTAATACTACCCAGCGGATGAAGAATCGTCGGCCTCCTCAGAACGTAAAATAATCTTTTTATTTTATTTTTCGTGTTCGCATTTATGAGAAAAAAAAAACAATGTTACGGACGTGACAGTTCTCCGTTACGGTCATGACCACTCTGAAAGCGACTTTAAAAACTTTCACAGACACTTCAAAAATAAAGCACAAAGCCTTTCTTTAAAGTAAATTTCGTTTTGTATTAATTGTATCTTAATTTTAATCAATGTTTCATCAACCAATTGCCTGGATTTAATAAATAGAAGTAAATACAGCAGACAATAGATAATCACGACATGGAGGTGCTGGCATGTGAACTGGACTAGCGTCTCATAAATTAACCGAAACTCAACGTGAGGTACTTGCTTCACAGACCTGAGACAGAAAGCTTGAAATATCTACTTTTAAACAGAACAATTCAAAACAAAAGAAAACAGACTGCTCTCTTATGTAATCCGTATGAAATGCACCTCTGGCGCGTTCACTACTGCGATCGTGAGTCAGCATCGTCAACATCTTTGCAGTCGACACAGAAAACACTTGTTAATTAATGAACAATTAAAATGTCTCCTTGCTATATTTGACATATTCATAATAATTACTTTTGCCAGTTCTTTGTGACAGCTCTTAGATGCTTTATTGGCAGCGCCACCCTTAAATGAATGCGTCACAGCTGTAACAATATTAGCTCAAAGGGGAAATATTATTAATAATCCATAATTACCAATTATGATTAATTTTTAATATTTGGGTCAGTTAATTAGATTAACTTTGAGGTACGCTAAATTAATATTACAATAAATTAATCAGTTCCAAAGAACTCTTTGATTATTCATTTATTCTAAGAAAAGTGTATCTTTCACCACTCATGTAACTTAGCGACAATCATTTCTGGGGAAAAATAACTCAAATGAAAGGGAATATTCATGAGTTTATGAATGTGATTTGCTTATCGTCTACACAGATTAAATTACCCAAAAAGGGAATATTTACATATTTACAAATAAAAACACAAGCTAAGGATACAGAATACAATTCACACGAGTATATGTATATACAGACTACGAACACGTAAACAAACTACGAATAACGAATGGGAGTGAGAGATAGAAAGGGAGGAAAGATTGAGAGAAAGTGAAAGCAAAATCTCAGGATGGCAGTTTCACTGACAAAGTAACCCTTTTGAGAGACAACAAGAAATCACATCACCCTAAATAGGGCGAACGACAAAAGCTCGATAAAACTGATATACTTGTACATGGTTCTTTGTGTTGCTGGAGGCGCCGTGCGTGTGTTCCTTCTTAGAGCTGGGTGTTCTTCAGTGAACGTTGCCGGCTACGTTCACTTCACTGAACGTAGGAGAAGGACTGAAGATGAAAAATAAAGACTAAAGAAAGACTGAAGAAAAGAAAAGAAAAGAAAAGAAAAGAAAAGAAAAGAAAAGAAAAGAAAAACGGAGAAAACTCCCTAAGGAGTCGTGGGACAACTCTCACAGACAAAGTGCTCTCTAGAAACTTTCTGTGTCAGTCTCTTATGGAGAGTCTTGGTTTCGCCTACTTCACGTACGTGGACCAATCACCTTCAGAGATTTCAGTATTTTTTTTCAGCGTGCATGTTAATCAATGAGTGCATTCACAACGGGAGCAGGAGCAGCGCGTGAGCGTCAAGCAGGAGCGTCGCGAGCAGTGAAGCTCGAGAAAAAATTAAATCGGAATCGGCTAAAATCGGTATCGGCAGGTCAAACTTAATGAAAAATCGGAAATCAGAATCGGCCCAGAAAATTGTAATCGGTGCATCTCTAGTCATATACCTTTGGAAATGACTTTAAATGATAAGTTTGAAGAAACGTTTGGGTGCATGCGTATTGGAATGTCTGGGTGTGTGTGTGGAAGGTCTGGGTCGCAGCGGGCGAGTTCCATATCTCCCCTGGGAATCTTTTGAAGTTTGCAAAGCTTGGAGAATATCCTGTATCGTGTTGTCTGTTAACACTCAAGGCGCCATAAAAGTCATCAAGACCATCTTCTTGCAGACTAGCTGGAGCCTAACGCATGATTTGCATTCATGAGTTCAGAGGCTAAAAGCTTTGGATTTCAGAAGGAATGTGCTCAGAACACGGAGTCAGAATTTGTTAATTCAGAAGAAATGAAAGAATGATTCATAGGCCAGACGCTACACCGCATCAGCACCGAAAACATGATATTTTTTTTTTCAAATCTAAAAATAAATATCGTGATACGAACCAAATCGTAGGTTTGGTCTATCGTTACAGCCCTAGTAAGATGAGAAAGCAGGAGTTTAGTTGTTTGTCATGGTTGTAAAAAAAAACAAACAATGGCTATCTGAACATCTTTGCCAAGCGCAAACCAGGGCTGGGTTTCCCGAAACCTCCTTAACACTACGTGGTTCTTAAGTTACACCTTAAGCTGTACCTTATCGTTAATACGTGCTTCCCAAAACTTTCTTAGTTAAGTATACCTTTTGTAAGTCATAAGTTCGGAAGGTTGGTCTGGACCACTAGCCTTATCACTGTTGCAGGTCTATACGAATATAATTCTGAAGTTTTAATTCACACAGACAGTGTTCAATTAGGCTTGTAGGGAACTTTTTCCTTCTTCAAAGAAGAGACCAGGATATGTTGGGATCGTGTTCAAACAGAAGTTATTCTTTATTGAGCGTGACTGCAGGTTGTCCAACCAAATCTTAATACATTATTCATTGTAGATATATACATTCCAAGGGGGAGGGATTACATAGAGGCGGAGACTCTGAACAAAGCATGCAAATGAAGTAGGAACACACCCTACTCTGAGAGCGCTACCAGTCCAATTGAATCAGCGTAACTATTCAAATACTGATACTGGCCAGGAAGTCCAGTTCCAAGAGCCATCCCAGAGCCATTAAAGACAAAAGGTGAAAGTCTCCCCTACAGCTAATCTAATCAACCTAACGATTCAACATCTGGGCCAGAAAGCCATTTGGGCTCCGAAAGGTGAGAATCTCAGTGATCGGACTAAAACACAATAGAGAAAACAGGACTGGTAGAAGTCTCTAGCTAGAAACTTACCCTACTAAAATCAAAGTCTTAACTTTTAACCCTTTAGGCACCAGAGGTTTTTTCCTAAAACTTTTGATTTTGACATCTTAATTTCAAAAGGCTATATCTTAAAAGTGATAAAAGATAGAGACTTTCTGTAAATTAGAAAAATATTAAGGATGACCCAAAGTTTATGTAGGGATTACATTTTCCCATCTAATTTGCATATTATGACGTCACATGGTGGCGGCCGTCTTGGATTATAGAATTTTCATGAAAAGTCACGTTTAAAAAATAAAATGCAGCACTTCTTTCCCCCCCAAAATGTCCCTCACCTTCTGTATGCTATATTGCACAATACTAAATGCTCAGGTGAATAGTAAATAGTAAACAAACTGTGCAAATCATGGTAGAAACAAACCGAATGCATGTAGCGGTTGGCCTTTTGCTGTAGAGATTTTCCATTTACTACATAGGCACTCTGATTCCATGTATGGGACACATATTTAAGGCTGTTCATATGACACACATCAGCTTGCGTATGCATAATAGCCCCTCTGCCCCGAGTCACACGCCTCTGCTCCTGCTACATATACATATATATATACAAGCTTGATAAAAATGCTTGTATATATTTAAGTTCAGTAATTTCACTTTAATTACAATTAATAGGTACTTTTTATTGCCATTTCAGTGAAATAACTGACATAAACATACAAGCTTGATAAAAGTGCTCTTTTAGAAGAAAGTTTCAGATGGTATTTAGAGGCTTTTGCATCTGAAGTCGTCATATATAAAATGATATTATTTAGATATGATAATAATAGTCATTTAAAAAAAAAAAAAAAAGTAGATAGCCTATCTTTGCAACAAAACAGAAGAGACAAGCATTATTTCTGCCATATGTATAGCCCGAAAATCATTGCCTGTCCTTTGGTTTGTATAATAGTAACTTATAAAACTACATTTGGATTATTAGACAATGTCGAAATAAAGTGCATCTGCAGAGTGTTGCATTCAAAGGCATGTAATTGACAGAGAAGAAAGAGTTAAAACTCTTCACATGTGCTCGCGCTCATGACCGCTCCTTAACATCTGAACACACACACACACACACAAAAAAAAAGTACATCGACGGATCTTCTTCTCTCTGTTCTCCAAAATATAATCAAATGTATATTTCTGCAAGCATGTTTAAACTGGTTAACTGTCTCTACGGCAGGCAAGTCGAGTTCGCACGCCACTGCGCAACAATACACACAAACTACCGCGCAGCGGGATGGCGGGTGTTCATAAACTGTGAACAATGGTAGCTTATTTAATGTATAAATGAATGTATATGTCCAAAAAACGGGTAATGTCATACTTTCTAGTAGTGCTATCGTGGCGTAATAATCTGTTTGGTTGTAAAATGTAATACCTGAGTGAAATGAAATCGAATCGTCCTGTGGAATCATTCATTCACAGACAGAAGATGTTCAACTATTAAAGATCATCATCGCGGTCAAAAATATGATGCATTTGAAGATTTGCTCTCACTTGACTGTATTGTAGGTCCACGGCCACTTCATCTACGCTCTTTATGTTCTTAAATCTTCCTGTTACGACTCCGAGTCGAGTGTGAATTGAAATCGCTCCTGACGATTCAGTGCGTGTAGGAAACTGAACAGATCATTCTGATTCGCGAACCGATTTAGACAGATCTGCCGACTTATTTGATGAAGTCTTTGAACAGAATCGACTCAAATGAGTGATTCTTTTGTGAATTGAGCATCACTCAAGCCCAGAAAAAAGATACAGCGCGCTTGGAATAAACTACTAGGGGTGGCACGGTTCACAAAACCCACGGTTCGGTTTGTATCACGGTTTTAGGGTCACGGTTTTCGGTTCTGTACGGTTCTTGTTGTTTTTTATTTTAATTTTTAACACTCCAAAAATTTACTTCAGCATATTATATATAGCTGAATTATCTAATTATTAATTAATTTATTTCATAAATGGGGTGTGTTTGCAAAACGCAGCTTCTCATTTCCCATTCTGAAGTAAAATGAGTGAGCAGTCACCCTGAGGAGACTTTTGGCGCTTTTCCACTGCATGGTACGGTACGGCTCGGTTCGGTACGGCACGCTTTGGCGCTTTTCCACTGCATGGTACGGTACGGCTCGGTTCGGTACGGCTCACTTTAAACGGCTCAGTATAAACTTCGAAAAAAGAAATGGCTGCCGCTGAATCGTGGTCAGTGGACGAGGTGCAGACGTTCCTCTCGTTGGTTGCCGAGGAGTGGATGGGGAAACACGGAATGAAAAATTCGCATTTAATATGATGATATCATGGCAGTAGAGACGGCAACTATAACGATCAGTCCCACCCACTTTGAAGCGGTACTAACTGGAGTGGAAAAGCAACCGAGCTAAAGCGAACCGAACCGTGCCGTACCGAGTCGAGTCGTACCACGCAGTGGAAAAGCGAAGCGAGCCGAAGCGTTCCGCGCCGAGCCGAAGCGTTCCGCGCCGAGTCGAACCGTACCGAGCCGTACCATGCAGTGGAAAAGCGCCATTTCAGTGGCCCTGGAGGTCCATCATCTGTAGTGAGAGCTACGTGGGCTGTGTCGGACAATTATTTGTCAATTTCTCCTCGTGTCTCGTCATCATAGGCGTAATTTGCGGGTGGGACATGTCCCCACCATTTTTTGCCAGGGTTGATATTATCTCCCAGCACAGATGTACCAATACAAATAAATAAAACATTTCCAGTTAACTAGCAAAGTATTCGTTTCGTTCGTTTGTTAAATAAGAAGCAATCTAGCGCTGAAATGTGTTTTTTTAATCAAGTGATCAAAGTGCTCGTTGCCGTTGCGATCAGTGGCGCTGATACACTGTTCTCGTGGCTCGCGCACACACCGCAGCGGCCGCACATTCTTCACTCGGTTCTTCACTCGCGCTTCAATCCGTTGAGGAGACTCTAGGCTACTCTATTCGTTCCGATGAAATCACAAAACAAAATTCATACAAATCTGTCCCTGCTTGATATACAACCGCTGATAAACATAATTGGGTTTGATGAAAAAGAAAAATATATATATACACGAGTGCACTCAGTGCAGATTAGAACTCAGAACCTTTGACACGCTTGGCAAGTTCTGCCACTGGACCATTAAAGTACATACCGGTACGTGGAACAGTCGATCTAGCCTATTTATTCACGTGAAAAAAACAACATATAGTGGAGTAGACCTCATTAAATGTCTAAGTAAACCCAATGTACTATTTAAATCGATTGCTGGACATTGTAATGTTATTCTACATATGTCTGATTTATGATTTAGCAGTATTAGCACGGGCACGAGGCTACATTGCGCATGCGTCGAACCGTGCGAACCGCGCGACGCACACACACATCGAACCGAGACAAGCGAACCGAACGGTTCGGATGTTTTTTCATGTACCGTGCCACCCCTATAAACTACGCATTTAACAACACATATTGCATTAAAATAAAGTAACGAGAGGAACGTCAACGTAACTTAGTAAAAGTACAGTTTTTTCATTAGAAATGTACTCGAGTTAAAGTAAAAGTACTCACATTCAAATCTACTCTTAAAAGTAAAAATTGTCAACAATACTCAAGTTAATGTAACGAAGTAAATGTACTTCATTACTATCCACCTGTGAGGCACACACAACCCTAGCAAATTAGCTCAAAAAGTGAAATATATATAAAATTAATTATGACAAGTTATAATTGTGTATGTATAACATATTTCGATCATCTTTCAGAATTAATTGTAGCAGAATTAATTTTAGCAAAAGCAAAAACAATCTCTGGCACTTTAATTTCCTATTATTACTGTAAAGCGGCTTTGAAATCTATATTGTTAAAAGCGCTATATAAATGAAGGTGACTTGACTTATACCTGTTTATTTGTTTGTTTGGTTGTTTACTTATTTTCTTTTCACCCTGTATGCATCATAAACATAAATAAATAATACAAAAAAGAAAAACCATATTCAGTGACCATAACTCGTTATTTAACTAGAAAAAATAATTCTAGAGAGGAGCATTTTGATAATTATATGCAACACATTACATATTTATTATAATTTTCAATGTTCAATATTTCATGCATGTTTGAATAAATCAGTAAACAGTTTTTTTGACAGCCACTATAGAAATATGATTATGTAATTGTAAAGTTAGTATAACTTTATTATTTAAAAAAAACATCCTTGAATGTAATTTAAGTGTTTGTAGGGCTGGGCGATATATCGCACAATATTGTTAGGCGCATCTCGTCAGTAAAGCCGGTTCCTTGATTAGTAGTAAATCACCATCACACTCAAAAAAAAATTTTTGTCTAAAAATAAGATTTATGTATTTGAATTGCATAACAAATTCCCATGCATTTGGTTTACATAGTTTTAACATAAACCAATCAATAATCTGAATGTGATTCATATTTTTAAGTCATAGATAAATGAAACAGATAAGATTTATGTAATTGTATTAATAAACTGAATGTGATTTATATTTGTCAGTCATATGTAAATGAAACAGGTAAGATTTATGTAATAGTACACAGAAAAACGCCCATGTTAAATTAACACTGCTCAGTGTTCATATGTGTGCACACTACAGAGTTAAAGCAGTGTTGAAGTTAATGAGATAATTAAGTGATGATTGAGCATTAATTATGAACACCTGCTGTTAACAAGCAGAATCACTGAAGGAAAGAGAAACACAAGAACTACAACTGACTTCAGACACAGTCTTAGATGAAATCAACTGAAGAGAAAAGAAGACATTAAATCTGTGAAGATCTCAGCAGAGGAGGATTAAACAACTCCACAAACAGCATTACCAGCTTCACCTATTAGTAACCAGACTGAGTTTATTTCATTTCCATTTGAATGAAATCAATAGTTGTATTTTAAAGTCACCATGATGGTGGTTAGCGTTTGCTTTAGTTGGGCTCTTGACCATTGACTCTTTAATATAAGGTTTTCTCTGGCTGCTATAATTATGTGTTTATAAAACACGTTTGTTGCAGCGAAAAAGCCAAGAGAAAAAGAGATTAGGTGATATTGGCTGTTTATTGATGAAGGTAAAATCATCATATTGTGGCCTGAATCACTTATCTTTTTCAGTGTCTAATGCTTTGATTATTGGGGTTATGTGATTTTGTTTTATTTATTATAGTAGCTGTGTGACCTGACAGCATTAGATCCAACAGTTAATCAAATAATATAAAGAATTTTAAAAACATTTAGTGCATTAAACTTTCTCTTCTACATTATTACTTAGCTATCAAGAATCAGTGTATGACTCTCAACAATGGTGACAATCAATGAAATGCTTCATACTGCAGTGCATGCTGGGTACCACCAATCAAAACTCACCCATATCTCCCAGCATGCATTGCGGCATTAATAAATTATGCATCAGGATTTTTTGTATCTTTTGTCACCATTGTTGAGATTCATATGCTGTTTCTTGATGTCTGTGTGAGTCGAAGTAATGCCATAGATGAAAGGTTTTTGTGCACTAACTATAAAATAAAAATAAAAAAAAAAAGTATATTGTTTGATAAACAACACTGTTAGATTTCATGCTGTAAAATCAAATGGCTTCTGTTATGAATAAAACAATATTAAAAAGCATTAGACACTGAACAAGATCAGCGAATGAGGCAATTACATGATGATGACTTTGTCGTCATCATCATCATCAATAAACAGCCAATATCACCTGATCTCTTTTTCTCATGGCTTTTTTGCTGCAACAAATGTGTTTTATAAACACATAATTATAGCAGCCAGAGAAAATTTTATATTAAAGAGTCAATGGTCAAGAGCCCAACTAAAGCAAACGCTAACCACCATCATGGTGACTTTAAAATACAACTATTGATTTCATTAACACGGAAATGAAATAAAGTCAGTCTGGTTAGTAATAAGTGAAGCTGGTAATGCTGTTTGTGGAGTTGTTTAATCCTCCTCTGCTGAGATCTTCACAGATTTAATGTCTTCTTTTCTCTTCAGTTGATTTCATCTGAGGCTGTGTCTGAAGTCAGTTGTAGTTCTTGTGTTTCTCTGTTCTTCAGTGATTCTGCTTGTTAACAGCAGGTGTTCATAATTAATGCTCAATCATCACTTAATTATCTCATTAACTTCAAGACCGCTTTAACTCTTTAGTGTGCACACATATGAACACTGAGCAGTGTTAATTTAACATGGGCGTTTTTCTGTGTACTATTACATAAATCTTACCTGTTTCATTTACATATGACTGACAAATATAAATCACATTCAGTTTATTAATACAATTACATAAATCTTATCTGTTTCATTTATCTATGACTTAAAAATATGAATCACATTCAGGAGTATTGATTGGTTTATGTTAAAACTATGTAAACCAAATGCATGGGAATTTGTTATGCAATTCAAATACATAAATCTTATGTTTAGACAATTTTTTTTTTGAGTGCACCTGCTTTCAGATGGAGCGGCATTTACTACACGGCAAAAACTCCAGTGTTAAATGAACACTCCTGGGAGTGTTAAAGTTAATGAGATAATTAAGTGATTCATTTAGTGATGATTGAGCATTATTGAAGACACCTGATGTTAACAAGCAGAATCACTGAAGGAGAAAATCACAAATTGTAAGCCACCGTTATGGTGATGAGTGTTTGCTTTAGTTGGGCTCTTGACCCTTATATATTCACTTTAAATTTTGTTTGTCTGCTGTTATTGATTTATAACCATCAAATGAACAAAGAAAAGTGTGATCTGGTAGTGTTGGTTATGTTTCAACATTATCATGCTGTGATCTGAAAAATGAAACTTATTGAGAGTTTGGTTTATCTTGTTAGCAGCAGCTTTGTGATTCTACAGCATGTGATTATCAGTATTTTCTTATAATCCAAAATATTTGTTAAACATTGTTCTGATCAAAAGACTCCCAAATGAATTTATTTAGAAACACAGACATCAATAATCAGCCTGTGAATCTCAACAATGGTGACAATAATAAAGCATGTTGCAGTGGCTGCCACCAATCACAACTCATTAATGGCTCCCATCATGCATTGCGGTATGAATAAATTATGATCTGAATTGTCTATGTAATTTACTTTTCCTAATTTAATATTCTGCTCGTCACCATTGTTGAGATGCATAGACTGAATCTTGACGTCTGTGTGTGCCTAAAAGAAAGTTTTTTTTTTTTTAAACAACTTTTAAGAAATTCTTTATTATATCAAAAATTCTGGGCATTTATGCAGAATCACAGTTATTCTGTAATCAACAACATAAATCTACGTCAGAAAGAAGGATCTTAATGAGTTCAGTGATCAAGTTCAAATGATGATTGTCATAATATAACCAACACCATCAGATCACTGTTTTTCTTTGTTCATCTAGCATTTTCTCTTTGTTTAACTGGCGGTTATAACTCAGATACAGCAGCCAAACAAAATCTAAAGTAAACATATAAGGCTCAAGAGTCCAACTAAAGCAAACACTGATCACCATAACGGTGGCTTACAATTTGAGATTTTCTCCTTCAGTGATTCTGCTTGTTAACATCAGGTGTCTTCAATAATGTTCAATCATCACTAAATTAATCACTTAATTATCTCATTAACTTAAACACTCTTGAGTGTGGACTCATACACTCCCAGGAGTGTTAATTTAACACTGGAGTTTTTGCTGTGTACAAAGAGCCGTAGTTAACTGACAAGCTGAGCCATATCGCATTAAATATCACTGGCGATACGTCCGCGATATTAATGCGATATGGCTCAGCTTGTCAGTTAACTACGGCTCTTTGTAGTAAATGCCGCTCCATCTGAAAGCAGGTGATGGTGATTTACTACTAATCAAGGAACCGGCTTTACTGACGAGATGCGCATAACAATATCGTGCGATATATCGCCCAGCTCTATTTGTATACAAATCAGTGAATTTTAACCTTCAATATTATATTAATGTAGTACAAATTGACTCCCATGTGTAGTTTACAGCATTATTTGAGAGATTTTCTTTCCTTGAGAACATTTGCCCTGTACTTTATCTAATATAGTATATGCAAAACAATCCATATCAAATCATGTCAATACTTAGCAAACTATATTGAGAAATGTCAAAATGTTTGGTAACATGGTTGCAAAAAATGTGAGCCAGTTATAAATGTAAAATAAAACAGCTAAAATATTTAGTTGGACCTAATGTTGACAATCAATATAACAGTTTCTCAAACCTCCCTTTACTGACCATTTGTGGTAAACAAACAAACAAGAAAGAAAATATTCTTCTATTTCATAGTTTACCCGTTTATCTAAAAGTGAAGAAGATGTTGAATCTTTCTAACATGAATGTTCTTCAGCATCATGAATGAATGAAGAATAAACACCAACCTCTTTGTTCTTCAGGATCTTCAGTGTTTCATTCTGCAGGGTTCTGGATCACTCATGTTCTCACTGTCCTCTTTAATAAACTCAGTCTTTGCAGATTTCAGCTCTTCCTGATGCTTTGCTGCTCGTCTTCACTTGTAGACTGATGGGAATATTCCAGCATTTATTGGAGAATTACAGTAGGAGGAGCTTCACTGATGATGTGATTGATGTGGGAGGGGCTTCACTGATGATGAATTTCACTGTAGGAGGAGCTTCACTGATGATGTGATTGCTGTGCGAGGAGCTTCACTGATGATGTGATTGATGTGGAAGGGGCTTCAATGATGATGAATTGTAGGAGGAGCTGAAAATCAAAGTTATCAGTTACTGAGTTTGTTTTAATACTAAATGACATATCTAAGAATGTCTGTATCTCTATATAGAAACCAACCAAGCGTGCCGCACAAGCCCTGAAAAGTGAAGTCAAAACGTTTTGATCGCCCCCCAGTGACTGGTCCTAGAATAGGTCATAAACCCCGCCTCCCGTGTTATTCAACGGGACTTGAGACCAACTAAACAATTTAATTACACTTACAATATCTTTTTTCCGAAGGTGGTTTCTGTCATTTACTGTAGTTTTTTATCACGCTGATGTAAATTCAAGTGTTCGTTTTTAAAATAAGTTTGTTTTTAGTTAGTTATTTGATGCTATAAAAACGGTGACGTCATGATTGACAGCTGTGATTAAGAGGTTCTCTGAGCGAAGTAGTCACTGAAGCACCAACAGACTTTTGTGATCTTCAGAGGACTGAGGAGATAGGAGCTTTACATTTAATATCTAAATTTCTATAATTAATTATTTCACACCGAGAGTGAGGGCGGGGCCTTGATTTCGCAGCTTTACTTCCTGCTCACTACAGCGCAGGTCAGCGCCATATCGGGACACTGGGGGCTTCACTTCTCACCAATGGAAGAGAGCGAAGGGGTGTCGTCCATATTTTTTTACAGTCTATGAAACCAACAATTACCCTCAGTCTATTGACACCAATGAAATGAGCTTTAAGTGTCAATTTACAGGAGATCTGAAGACATCAGCATAAATGAATAATGAAATTGTTTTACGGTGTGTACTTTACTCTGAACACCTTTTACCTATTTATTTTTTATTCTCAGGTAAGGTAAAGAAAGTCAAATCTGACCTAAACCATAAGCATTCAAAAGGTACTTACAAATCTGGTCAGAAGACTCCTCTGTGGTATGTTCTCATTAAAAGTCTTCCAGCATCATAAATCTAAGTCTCAGTAGGCAGATTTTGTAACCAATTACATTTCTTTTAATTTGCTACTATTCTTTTTATAATAAACAAAAATATAAAGGCAAATAAAACTTAATCGTTTAAGTATAAAATACAATAATCACGTTTTGAATCAAAAGTGTTACTTAGTAAGCTCTGGGCTTCTTATCTTCTGCTTGGGGTTTCTTGTCCGCAGCTTCTAGGCGTCGGGGGAACTGGCGTATCAGTATCCCAAGAGGAAATCAGTTCATCAGTCTTTTATACTCTTGTTGTTAAACCCTTGAAGACCGATACAGCCGCCGGCGGCATAAAATAACTATCGTTCTAAAATGTTTAATAACTTTTGATTCGCTAATCCAATCCGTATGCTTTAAAATGCACCGTAAAGATGAGATTCTCAGCTTTCCCTTTGTTTGTTATCACGGTTGTTTCTATCGGTCATTCAGTGGCTCCGTAGACCTTAGTGCCGGTGATTGCGTCATCAAAATCTGCAGCAGCGATTCGTCAAAGAAACACATGTGGTTTCTTTCTCTGAGCCAAACAGGAACGATTGTTGATGCTTAATCCCACCCCCATGCCCAGATTCGTCCAAACGGTCATCAACTCAACCAATAAACATAGTGATTGGTGTTTTTAACAAACGCAATACATTGAAACGAAATGCATTGAAAACTAACGGATGCAAAGTTTTTGTCCATAGCGCAAAACATGAAAGCGCACAAATCCAAGAAGTCCTCGCTGCAGCCTGTAGCACGATGACGTAGTTGGATGATCCAATACGTATTGGATAGGAGGTTCGGATCATTTTGCTGACTCTCTTGTTCGATCTCGTTCATCAAAATGAATGAATCTTTTTTCGAGTCATTTCGCTCATTTAAGGGGCTTTAAATGTTATACTTTTAACTGGCAAATTCCCCGAATACATCCACCTACGCAATCTTGATCATATTCTGAATTAAGAAATCATTATAATGCAGTCAAAAATTATTTACAGGGAACATAAATAATTACTTTACCTTCCGAATCTTTCGTTCATTTGTCACGTTCATGAACATAATTCGCATGAGCTGGTCTTAGGTGAGATGACGTTCTAACCTGTGTAGTAACCTACTGATAAATAGTAATAAGTAATTATTGATGAATAAGTAATTATTTACATAAATGTGATGCTTTCCTAGTCTCTCTCACATACATGCAAAATAGTTAATTTTACAACATTTTAAATCACATGATTTTAAACCTAAATGTGATGGATTTATTGCGTGTATACAGAACATTTTAAAATAAAGCATTTTATTTTATTCAGGTCATATTTGCTGTTGAGTGAAAGCAAGAAATAATAACAGCTAAACTAAATCTTGTCAGAAAAAAAAGTGCTTAATGATATTTTGCCTGGTTCCTTATACTATTTTTCCACAGTGCTCTGTACATAAGGTCCCTTAAAATACGGAATCGTCCCGTATTTACAAGTAAGATGATGCGTCCCGTATCAAATCAATAAGGGACGGGATTTGTCCCGTATTTTTCATTAGGCCCACACATAGTTGAATACAAACATAAGGATTTTGCAGTATGGATAATACTAATAGCAAATATAAAAATATCAATTTCACAATAAGTAGTAGAGAAGCTCATTGCATGATTGCATTTTAGCATCTTTGTTTCTATAGCGAGTTTTATGTACATACATAAAAAAATAAAATAAAATAAAAACTGAAATTAAGTTTAATATACAAACTGATCACAGCAGTCAGATCACGCAGTTGTCACTCAAGTGATCATTTATATTTAACTTAAATTCAGGTTTTTTAATAGTTTTTATTTGTACAGACCAAAACGCACCACCGCGCATGCACGTCCAGTACATATTGGATCATCCAACTACGTCATCGTGCTACAGGCTGCAGCGAGGGGTGTCTCCACAAAAGTGACCCTGGATCACAAAACCAGTCTTATGTTGCACGGGTATATTTGTGGCAATAGCCAACAAAACATTGTTTGGGTCAAAATTATAGATTTTTCTTTTATGCCAAAAATCATTAGGGTAAAAAGTAAAGATCATGTTGCACGTGTCAATGGGCACGTGCCCACCCAGATTGACCAGTGGCCTACCCAATCAGATTAATAAAAACAATTAATTTAGTTCGTTTTTTAAATAAGAGACGATCTATCGCTATATTAAATATAAAAAAAATATTATATTAAATCAAGTGATCGTTGCCGCTGCGATCACGCGGATACAGTGTTTTCTCGTGTCTTCACTTGGATGTGCGCTTCAATCCTTTGCGGAGCCGGAGACTCTATTCGTTCTGGTGAAATAACAAAACATAATACACACAAACGTGTCCCTGCTTGATTTACAACCACTGATGAACATAATCGGTTTTGATGAGGAAAAAAAAACTATATGAGAAAAAAAAAAAAACTATACGAGTGCGGATTTTAACCCAGAACCTCTGAGACGGTTGTCGAAAGTTCTACCACTGAACCATTGAGGTCTAAGTTGATCAAGTAGGCGAATCTATGTATTTAGTAACACAAAAATTTTCCCACAACAAATTAAACCCCATGTAGCCTACTATTTAAATCGATTGCTGCACTGTAAAAAAAAAAATTCCGTAAAAAAACGGATAATGTACTGGCAGAAAATTACCAGGACATTTTCTGTTAAATTACGGACAATTCCTTCAAATCTAAAACGGAAAATTCTGTATATTAACAGTACATTTTCCATACTATTCACGGATAATCAATATCTATCTATCTATCTATCTATCTATCTATCTATCGATAGATAGATAGATAGATAGATAGATAGATAGATAGATAGATAGATCTATCTATCTATCTATCTATCTATCTATCTAAATAAATAATTACATCAATTAAACAATGTGCAAAGCACCATTAAAAAGTGCTTGTATTGTGGAATACATTTTTAGACAAACAAACAAGGGAAAAAACATCAAAATATTGTATACTTGCACAATATTGATATTGCACCAAATAGCTCACAAAATTCTTTAAAAAAAAAATCATAAACTGTGAAAGATTCAACACATTTTCAAAAGCAAAACAATACAAATACAGAAACAAATAAACAAAACCAAATGGAATACAAAGACAGGGCTGCTGCTTTTTACATTAAAAATAGCTTTAGACTTATAGTTAATAGTAGAGGGAAATGTTACAGTGTTGATGCCATTTTTCTGTAAGAGAACACAATATTCCTTAAAGGGTTAGTTCACCCAAAAATGTAAATTCTGTCAGTAATTACTCACCCTCATGTTGTTCCAACCCCGTAAGACTTTAGTTCATCTTCAGAACACAAATTAAGATATTTTTGATTAAATCTGAGAACTGTCTCACTCCTCCATAGGCTTCTATGATATTGAAACTTGCCGGCACACAAAGTTAGTAAAGACAATGTTTAAAATAGTCCAAGTGACTACAGTGGCTCAACCATAAGTTTATCAAGCGACGAGAATACTTTTTGTGCACAAAAAACTAAAATAATGACTTTATTCAACTATTCGTTTTCTTCTGTGTTCCTCTGAGTGAGTTGACGTAGTGTAACAGCGCAACGCTTCTGGGTTGTACGTCAGCACGTAGGCTCACTATTGGCCAGCATCACACGCATGACAATCGTCGGCCAATAGTGAGTCTACGTTCTGACGTACAACCCAGAAGTGCTGCGCTGTTACACTACGTGAACTCTCAGAGGCCCACATGAAGAACATGAATAGTTGGTTATTTTAGGGTTTTTTTTGTGCAGAAAAAGTATTCTCATGTTACTTTAATGATGTCTTTACTACCTTTCTGGAGCTTGAAAGTGGTAGTTGCTTAAGCTGTCAACAGAGGAAGAGAAAGCTCTCAGATTTCATTAAAAAGATCTTCATTTTTGTTCTGAAGATGAACAGAAGTCTTGCAGGAGTAATTAATGACATTATTTTAATTTAGGGGTGAATAACTTTCCTCCTTCGGTACGTTCAGTTAAAGGTCCATTTTGAGATTTGACAAAAGCTTAAACTTTACATGGATTTTCGAAGTTGTTCATACAGGAACTTCAGAAGTCTTTGAGGAATGTGTGGACGTTTGGTTTCCTTCATCTCAGCCTTTTCGACCTTCGTTCAGGATTTCTGCACAGGAAATGGATATGAAGAAAAAAATGGATATGTTTTTAGCTACACAAGAAATTAAATGAAGGAAACTGAACTACAAAGTATAATGCAGACAAGGTTAAGGTTGAAAAGCAATCGTACAGTGTTTTACGTTCGTTAAATTATCAACTGCCATCCCTAATTCTTTCAAATTCAAACACTGTATAAAACGCTAAGACTTCTGTTTCCAGTGGACTCCAATTGCATGTTATGTTAGCTTGTCTGCTCAACTATACCTTATAATGTGTTTCATTATTTTCAACTACATAAACAGTAACACAACAACATGCTAGAGATAAATAATTTAATTAAAAATGTGTTGCTTACCTTTATATGAACTCCAGGCTAAGTGCCATGTAGCTCACTGCCTCAATGGGGTAGGAGATGTGGTCAATAACTTCTTGAATGACAGCAATCTTGAATGCCCATCATCTTAAACAAATAAGATATTACAAAATGAAAAACATTAGTCAATCACTTCAGAAAACCGCTTCAAAAATAGTTTAAATATTCCCTATACAATTTGTTTTTCTTCTGACCATATAAGCATACAAATCTTTGAAGGGAGTATTCAGCAACCGACTTTTTCTATAAACATTTAAATTTAGACTTTAAATTTAAATGTGTTTTGCCAATATTGAACACTCTTAATGATTAATAAAAATTATTATTATTTTTTTTAAATGCTAATAAAACAAAATACAAACCCATAAGGATGGTGGTGGTGCTTGGGATGCACAGTACAGCAGCAAAGTCCTGTCAATAGATGAGAAAAAAACAGAAACACTATGAAACAAACTAATGAGGAGGGAGCTGGTAAAGAATGACTAACCTGACAGGCAGAAGTATAATAGCAGTCATGTTAAATGTAAAATATTTCAAGGTTATTATTTGGTCTTTAGAGTCATGTGTGTCTAAAAATAAGATTTTATAAAATAAAATCAAGACAATAA
The DNA here is from genome assembly GCF_963993115.1 of Abramis brama. Taxonomy (NCBI): domain Eukaryota; kingdom Metazoa; phylum Chordata; class Actinopteri; order Cypriniformes; family Leuciscidae; genus Abramis; species Abramis brama. The sequence continues at coordinate 25,354,913 of NC_139964.1, read as the reverse complement.
AAAGTCTAACGTAAACATAACTTCAAGTTACCTCATTTGGCAGAAAAGGTGGAGGTGCTTTCCTTGATCCAGCTGAACTGCATCTTCACATACAGTCTCTCTTCACGTTGTAACGTTACTGTATCGTCATGCAACAACAGAAACACAAACAAACTTAATGAGGAGGGAGCTGGTAAAGAATGACTAACGTTACAGGCAGAAGTATAATAGCAGTCGTGTTATGTGTAAATTAATCTTTCAATGTCATTATTTGGGGTTTAAAGTCATATAATATGTGTCATGTATCCGTGTGTCATCTAAAAGAAGACAACAAAAAGTCTAACGTAAACATAACGTTAACTTACCTCATCTGGCAGAAAAGGTGGTTTGTTTTCCTTGACCCAGCTGTAACGTTACTGCATCTTCACGTATCATGATGTATCTTCATGCCTTTTAAATCAACTAGCCTAAGTCTTGAATGGCCTTTCCTTTTCCTGACGATTCCTCTGGTAACGTTAGCTTGTATGAAGGCATTAAACTGCTCCAAAAACATAAGTTAACTTACTGCACGTCTTTAGTAACTGGTTAACGGATGCGCGCCGCACGAAATAAACCGCACCACCGACAAATAAAAGTCAATAAACCTTACAACGAGGACACTTCCTCCTTGTAACTGGTTTATTGACTTTTGTAACTGGTTTATTGACTTTTATTTGTCGGTGGTGCGGTTTATTTCGTGCGGCGCGCATCCGTTAACCAGTTACTAAAGACGTGCACTATACGGTGTCAGTATTCTGAACTCTCAGAAATAGACTACCGAGTAGGGCTGGGCGATATATCGCACGATATTGTTATGCGCATCTCGTCAGTAAAGCCAGTTCCTTGATTAGTAGTAAATCACCATCACCTGCTTTCAGATGGAGCGGCATTTACTACAAAGAGCCGTAGTTCACTGACAAGCTGAGCCATATCACATCAATATCGCGGACGTATCGCCGGCGATAATTAATGCGATATGGCTCAGCTTGTCAGTTAACTACGGCTCTTTGTACACAGCAAAAACTCTGGGAGTGTATATGAACACTCAAGAGTGTTGAAGTTAATGAGATAATTAAGTGATTAATTTAGTGATGATTGAACATTATTGAAGACACCTGATGTTAACAAACAGAATCACTGAAGGAGAAAATCACAAATTGTAAGCCACCGTTATGGTGATGGGTATTTGCTTTAGTTGGGCTCTTGAGCCTTATGTGTTTACTTTAGATTTTGTTTGGCTGTTGTATCTGAGTTATAACTGCCAGATGAACAAAGAAAAAAAGTGATATGATGGTGTTGGTTATATTATGACAATCATCATTTGAACTTGATCACTGAACTCATTAAGATCCTTCTTTCTGACTTTGATTTATGTTGTTGGTTACAGCATAACTGTGATTCTGTATAAATTCCCAGAATTTTTGATAAAATATAAAGGATTTCTTAAAAGTTGTTTTAAAAAAAATCGTACTTTAAGGCACACACAGACGTCAAGATTCAGTCTATGCATCTCAACAATGGTGACGAGCAGAATATTCAATTAGGAAAAGTAAATTACATAGACAATTCAGATCATAATTTATTCATACCGCAATGCATGATGGGAGCCATTAATGAGTTGTGATTGGTGGCAGCCACTGCAACATGCTTTATTATTGTCACCATTGTTGATATTCACAGGCTGATTATTGATGTCTGTGTTCCTAAATAAATTTATTTGGAAGTTTTTTTATCAGAACAAAGTTAATTAAATATTTTGGATTATAAGTGAAGTAGCCTACTGGTAATCATATGCTGAAGAACCACAAAACTGCTGCTAACAAAGTAAACCAAGCTATCTCAATAAGTTTCATTTTTTAGATCACATGCATGATTATGTCAAAACATAACCAACACTATCAGATCACACTTCACTTTGTTCATTTGACTGTTATAAATCAGTAACAGCAGACAAACAACAGTACAATTTAAAGTAATCATATAATGGTCAAGAGCCCAACTAAAGCAAACACCCATCACCACAATGGTAACTTACAATTTGTGATTTTCTCCTTCAGTGATTCTGCTTGTTAACATCAGGTGTCTTCAATAATGCTCAATCATCACTAAATTAATCACTTAATTATCTCATTAACTTCAACACTCTTGAGTGTTCATATACACTCCCAGCCCCAGGAGTGTTAATTTAACACCGCTCCATCTGAAAGCAGGTGATGGCGATTTACTACTAATCAAGGGAACCGGCTTTACTGACGAGATGCGCATAACAATATCGTGCGATATATCGCCCAGCCCAGCCCTACTGCAGACGGCCATCGCTATAGCGTCCTCTTCTATGCTATGGTATGTTGGGGGAGCGTCAGTATGAAAGGGACTGGATAAGCTGGTGAAGAAGGCTGGTTCTGTGGTGGCTGTGGAACTTGACTCATTAACATCTGTGGCAGAGAGGAGGACCCGTAGCAAGTTTTTGTCCATCTTGGACAATGTCCATCACCCACTGCACAATACCATCATCAGGCAGAAGAGCACCTTCAGCTTCAAGATGCTGTCTCTGTCCTGTTCCACAGACACACTGAGGGAAGGCGTTTGTCCCTCAGGCCATATAGCTTTTTAATTCATGCCTGTGAGCAGGACTTTATTTATGTATTTATATATATTGGGCAGCTTGTCTTGTTTTGTTTGTTTTTATTATTTGTTTTAATTGTTGCTACTGGAAACTGGAATTTGCCTAGCGAATGAATAAAGTGTTTATCCATCTATCTATCTGATGATGACGTAGAGAGTTGTTGTTGTGTCAGACCTGCAGGTGGAGACACAGCAGAGTGAAAGAGGGAGATTCAGTCACTCTGACATGTAAAAGCAGCTGCTCTCTGCCTGAACAAACAACATTCATCTGGTACAGAAACACACAGAGAATAACTGATCGAACAGTGAATCAGCTTCATCTGCGGTCAGTCAGTCGTTCTGATGAAGGAAACTATCAATGTGAAATAAGAAGAAATAATCATCTTCTGATCTCTCCTGCTGTTTATCTTAATGTTGAATGTGAGTATTAATAACATATGAATTAATATTAGTGTAATAGTTCAGATTATTCAGATTTGTTTGATAATTTCAGGCCTGATCATACAGACTGCATGACATTTTTGTGTATTAATCATGATTTATACATATTAATTTATTAATACGCAAAATGAATGTAAATCGTGAATCTGTATAGTGATCCTTTTTTATGAATCTTGAGTTGATATATCTGTAAATATTATATTTTTTCATTGACTTTGCACCAGTTGAGATGTAGATTTGCAAATTTTTCATTCCTACTTTGATTTATAAATATGTTATATATATTTCATGTAGATCCTCCACAGAATGTCTCAGTGTCGGTCAGTCGGTCTGGTGTAATAGTGGAGGGAGATTCAGTGACTCTGAACTGCATCAGTGACTCAAACCCTCCTGCTCTGAACTTCAGCTGGTTTAAGGAGAATGAAACCTCAGCTGTTGGATCTGGACAGAGTTTCAGCATCTCCAGCTTTAACTCCAGTTTCAGTGGACGCTTCTACTGTGAGGCTCAGAATAAACATGGATCTCAGAGATCAGCGTCTGTGTCTTTGTTCGTGTCTCCAACAGTTGCAGGTATTGATATGTACCTTTGGCTCTTATGCTGGTGTCATTATCAGCCGTGTGAATGATGTTTCTCTTCGCTCAGGTGGCCAGAACACAGGTGTGTACGCAGCTGCTGGGATTGGGGCGGTGCTCATCGGCATCTGCATTATTGCTGTAGTGATAACAATCAAAAGGTAAGAGAAAACTGCTGTGGAAATAACTCACAGGTCATATTAATCACTTTTATGACACATTTAATCCTGTATTTTCCCCTTTTAAGATGTGCATTTCCATGATATAGATACTGTATGTTTCCAATTTCTCTTCTCTCCGTTAGGAAAGCAGGAGATACTGGCGTCCAAGGTGGCGTATCAAAACAGGCAAGTCTAGAAAAGTGTCTTTTTCAGAACATTTTAAGGCAATTATGATCCCAATGGTTGAACATGATTTCTCAAAGTACAACATGTTCCTGGATCAACATCTTTGTTGATCCTGGAACAACATTCCAATCAACCAATCAGATTTGAGGGAGAAGTTTACAGTTTATGTCAAGTTTAGGCTTAAAATCAGGATTAGGTTTTTCTACATCAGTGTTATCACCTACACTGTAAAAAAGAATACATTGATTTTATTGATATCTAATTAATAAAAATGAGGCAACAGATTACAAGCAATATTATTAATTAAATTTAACAAATTAGAATTGAGTAATAATTAATCAAATGAATTCCTTAAAAGTTAACCATTTAAAATGAGTAAAATGTACAAAATATATTTTATTGCCAACATTGAAGACACCTGGTGTTAACAAGCAGAATCACTGAAGGAGAAAACCATAATTAAAGTCACCATTGTGGAGATCAGTGTGTGTTTTAGTTGGGCTCTTGACCCTTAAATCATTAACTTTAAGTTTCGTTTGGCTGCTGTACCTGAGTTATAACAGCCAGATGAACAAATAGAAAAGGTGATCTGATGGTGTTGGTTGTGTTTTAACATAATCATTATTTCACAATCATTTGACCTGAATCACTGAACTCATATAGAGTCCAATTTATAAGTTAGGTTTACTCAGAGGTGGAAGTAACGAATTACAACTACTCACGTTACTGTAATTAAGTCGTTTTTTTGGGTACTTGTACTTTTTTGAGTATATTTTTAAATCTGTAATTTTACTTGTACTCAAGTACATATTAAACTAAGTAATCTACTTCGCTACTTGTAAAATCACATTTCGTTACTGAGTACAATTCGAATTGATATTCAAATCTTTGACCGGTATTTCGGTAGCCAATAAAAATATTCGATCGTAAACGGACCAATAAAACCCCTGATATTTGGACTGAATTGAAGCCGCCGCAGTCGCAGCAGGTTTTGAAGAGCTGATCATAAGAGGAGGCGAGGGGCTCAGAGTGATTAATGGCTGGACTGAAAGTTTGGAGAAACAACAAACTATATAGTAGTATTGTCAAAATATCTATATTTTGATACATATCAATACTGAAATATCTGTCAATACTCATTCACACCCGCCTCCTCTCAGCGCGGGATTGCAGGTAGACCTATTACGCATAATTTTATTAATACCTGCAAGTTTCTATGGCATATTTTAATGGCAAATGTCACGAGTGCAATATTATAACGCGAGGGCACATTCATGTAATCGCAGAAAACTGGACGCGAGCTCTCAAATATACGAATGAACTGGACTCGGATATTGAGTGTGCGCTCTCGGACTGTGTCATATCATGTGCAATCGCGATTCGCGAATCTCTCCAAGTGGTTCTCACTGCAGACTCAAATGATTTAAGTCTGCTCTTGAATTAAACGTTGTCAAAAGTTATGAAAAATCTAGTCTTTTTTGCAAATTAAATTCAGTTTGAAATCAAGCTTCCTTGTGCTGTGTGTGAGCTATTGCAACGGTTAACGTTACCCTATTGTAAAGACAAATACACTGAGTGAGTAAATATTTAAGTTAGATTATTGTAATGGTTATTGATCAATGTTTAAATATGTAAACAAAAGCCTAAATTAAAATCTCACTGTATAAAGTGGACGTGTCTCTTCAGAAGACTTGAATTAAACTTTTCCATTCAAATAGATTACTGTTACAATGAGTGTTGTGCTTTTCGATGCTTGAAAATAATGATTGCCTTGACAAAATGGATGGACAAAAATGTAGATATTAAAATATTTAGTATGTGGTAGTTTTCCCGATGGTATTAAAAATGATAGGCTAGGCCTACTGAATACTGACATATTTCTATATTGAAGTTAGAAATTCCAGTATCATGACCACTAATTAATGTCCTTCGACAATAAGGTAAAAACGTATTAAAAGTAGCTATTTTCTACATAAATCTATGATTTGGTTGAATATTTATTGGTAATACATTAACTATCGCCAGCTAAAAAGTAACTAGTAACTAGTACTCTGAGTAGTTTTTGAGAAGAGTAATTTGTACTTTTACTTAAGTACTTTTTTGACACCAGTACTTTTACTTGTAATTGAGTATTATTTCAGCAATGTAACGGTACTTGTACTTGAGTACAAATTTTCAGTACTCTTTCCACCTCTGGGTTTACTTTATTAATTATAGCAGTACTGGCCTTGTACGGCATAATATTTTTAACTTTTACAATGTAAAGCAAATCATTTCTAAAAAGTTTCTCTTACATAAAAAGGAGACATACAGACATCAATAATCAGCCTGTGAATCTCAACAATGGTGACATTTATAAAGCATGTTGCAGTGCATTCTGGGTTCCACCAATCAAAACTCATTCATGGCTCCCATCATGCATTGCTGCATGAATAAATAATGAGCTTATGTTCAGAGGTGATCTGTTCGTCACCATTGCTGAGATTCATACGCAAAATCTTGATGTGTGAGTGTGCCTAAAAAAAATATAAAAAAACTCCTACATATTTATTTATTTTTTATTATTGATCTGATCATTTGGATTTCATTGAAAAGGCTAAAAATATTATACTGCTGTAATTAATAAAGTTAACTTAACCCATAAATTGGACTCTATATGAGTTCAGTGATTCAGGTCTAATGATTGTGAAATAATGATTATGTTAAATCACAACCAACACCATCAGATCACCTTTTCTCTTTGTTCATCTGGCTGTTATAACTCACGTACAGCAGCCAAACAAAACTTATAGTTAATAATTTAAGGGTCAAGCGCCCAACTAAAACACACACTGATCTCCACAATGGTGACTTTAATTATGGTTTTCTCCTTCAGTGATTCTGCTTGTTAACACCAGGTGTCTTCAATGTTGGCAATAAAAGATATTTTGTACATTTTACTCATTTTAAATGGTTAACTTTTAAGGAATTCATTTGATTAATTATTACTCAATTCTAATTTGTTACATTTAATTAATAATATTGCTTGTAATCTGTTGCCTCATTTTTATTAATTAGATATTAATAAAATCAATGTATTCTTTTTTACAGTGTATCATTCAAGTTATGGGTAGTGGGACTAAATATTCGGACAGGAATGCTGATACAGGAACAGTGACTGATTGTAGTGTGATCATCTGGACTGTGTGTGTTCGTTCAGGGAAACATCAGTGCAGCGGGTACGAATCAGATGAGCACAAGTGATTCAGGCATTCAGAATGACTTGATGTACACAAGCATCGCTCACAAGAGACCCAGGAAGCCTCAGAGCGCTGGAGATGAAGACGAGGTTCAGTACGCCACCGTCCAGCACCACAGAAACACAGGGAACACGAGTGTGAAGGCTGAAGGTCAGTCTGGAGACGTGAGGGATCGTGGTCCTGCTGACTCTGCCAGGTGAGGCGCACTTCATTACTCACCGTTAAAGATTTGAACCAATCCCTAAAACTCTGCAGGCGACTTTTATGTGTATGATTAATCTTATTTTGTCTTTTTTACACTTACTGAACAGATCTGATGATTCCAGTGTGATCTACAGCAGCATCAATGTTGCAGGAAGATTTTGAGCATCTGATCACAAACACCTCAATTGCCATTGTGTTAAGTTGCAAGTTGCAAGCAACCAACGTTACTACCATACTGTGATGTATTTCTGAGTTAATCTTTTGTGTGTGTGTGTGTGTGTGTGTGTTACTGTTTTGGATATATGAAGTCTGTATATATATTGTCTTTTCCAGCAGAGTGTGTTGCTCATTCACAAGCTGCTTCATCACAGACACATGACTAATAGAATATTTGCGAGTTTTGTTTCATACTGTGAACTGCATGTGAATATCATTTCATCCACTGTTTTTCTGTGTAATAACTAATAAAGTATCCAGTGTGGTGTATTTAATGTGAAGAAACATATTAAAGTATGTTCTTTTTGAATACTGAGTTGAAAAGACCATATGGCATAGATTGTTTATTAAGGAAGATTGTATTTACTGCATTCTGTTGTTGTATGTGTTAAAAAGAGAAGAGCATCAGTGCCTCCTCCTGGCGGAGGGCGAGTGTGTTTGCTTGATAACTGCTTGTTTTTTTGGGGGCATGCCCATGAAGTGTGTTAATAAATGTTGGGTTTTATCTTCAACCTTGGCTTCATTGAGTGTTTAAAAAATAACCTTTCTGCTTCTTCGAAATCCCAAGTGGTCGCTCAGCCACAACATCCCGATACAATATATATTAAAAACCATTCAGTGCACGGTTGAACTGTCTAAAATAATGAATCAAACTGAAGTGCAAACTATTTCAGGTATTTTTGTAAAGCTGTTTGATCAATTAGTCTTGTGTACCCAGAGCTTCAGACTGATGGCAGAAGGTCAGGGGTGTGTTTAACGCTGTTTGTTTGTTTGTGCGTCAAAGTCAGTTGTAGTTCTTGTGTTTGTCTTTCCTTCAGTGATTCTGCTAAATCCCCAGTGTTAAATTAACACTCTCAGTGTTTATGTAATCCACACTCAGAGTATTATAAGTAATACTGAAGCAGTGTTAAAGTTAATGAGATAATTAAGTGATTAATTGAGTGTTGATTGAGCATTAGTGAAGACACCTGATGTTAACAAGCAGAATCACTGAAGGAGAAAATAAAAAAAAATAAGTCCCCATTATGGTAATTAGTGTTTGTTTTATTTGGGCTCTTGACAAAATTGACCCCTAAACAAAAAATCTGATTTAGTTTGGCTGCTGTAACTGAGTTATAACTGCCAGATGAACAAATAGCAAAAGTTATTTGATGATGTTGACTATGTTTTAACATAATTATTTCACTATCATTTGACCTGAATTACTTAACTCATATAGAGCCTAATCTCTGAGTTAGATTTACTTTATTGATTATAGTAGAACTGTCCTTGTACATCTTAATATTTTTAACATTATTAATCCAAATGATTTCTTAAAAGTTGTTTTTATACAATAATTATTTATTTGTTAAACACACAGACATCAAGATTCAGCCTGTGAATCTCAGCAATGGTGACAATTATAAAGCTTAGTGCGGTGCCACCAATCAAAACTCATTCATGGCTCCCATCATGCATTGCTGCATGAATAAATAATGAGCTTATGTTCAGAGTTGATCTGTCACTATTGCTGAGATGCATACGCTAATTCTTGATGTCTGTGTGTGCCTGCATAGTATATTTCTTTTTTAGAAGTTTTTTATTTTTTGTAATTGAACAACTATTAATAAATAATTTGGATTTCATTGAAAAAGCTAAAACTGTTATTGTTACGATGACACAGGAATGAAGTGGAGAGAGAATCCATATGCAAGCATACTTTAATAGAACAAACAGAACACGGAACTCAGGACAGGAAACAGCTACAACGACCGACAAACAATAACTGAAGCACAGAGGTGAACACAAGACAAGAATCATTACATAGCCCCCCACTTAAGGAGTGGATTCCAGACACTCCTCTCAGGAAACAATAGTCCAGGAGGGTGGTGAAGCGGAGGCGGATCTGGGGGCGGGATGGAGGGCCAGGCCCGTGGAGCAGAAGAGGGACAAGAGACTAGAGACTGTAGTAGTACGGGAGGGCCAGGGCGGAGCAGGCAGTGCAGGCGGAGACAACCCTTCAGGCAGAGACGACCCCCAGGGCGGAGACGACCCTTCAGGCGGCCAGGGCGGAGACGACCCCCAGGGTGGAGACGACCCTTCAGGCGGCCAGGGCGGAGACGACCCCCAGGGTGGAGACGACCCTTCAGGCGGCCAGGGCGGAGACGACCCTTCGGGTGGCCATGGCGGAGCTGGCTGAAGAGGCAACCATGGCGGCGCGGCCTCCATGGTCCAATCGCGGGACCTACTGCCTCTGTACAATCTGTACCTGATTGTAAGTCTCTTTCTCAGTCATGTCGGATTGCTCTGTTGACTGGATTTAGTTCTACTGTATCTTTAATAGAGGATCCTAATAATTTTTGTAGTGTTTAAAAGGCCAGCAACTCAAATAAACATTTCTCTTGTTGCTAATGTGTCTAAACTCTTAAAAACTTTATCACCTTTTGTTTTACTACTTTGTGGATGAGACCTTTGTACCAGTCGTACTGAGACAGAATTGTAAACTGGGAGGTGATCAAATCAAGTGTGATCGTGTCTCGAATGGGGATGTTAATATAGCAAGAGAGTTCAGATGTTAATTTCCTTTGTTTTCTCAGAGAGTTGTCCTCTCTTCCAGTTTTTCCAGTCTTACAATACGCGTTCGCACTGTATTTTTTGTGCAGTTTTTTGGTCAAAGGATAATCTGAGATGTAGGATTGGCGACACATTGACTATATATAAGTTATGAAACTTAACACAATGTTTGGATATATTTGTGTGTCGGTCACTCACTGCCCCTCAGGTTGTGGCATGTTTGTACATATTGGGCAGCAAGATAAGTTCTGTCTCCTTCTCCCAGGAGAAAGTTTAATTTAGAAATTTCATTCAGGTCTTTGAAGTTTGGGATTATATGGTTAAATTTGTTAAAGTAAAGGTTCCTTGTGTCTTTGAACGCTTCACATTGTAGGAGAAAGTGCATCTCTGTCTCAACCTCACCTGTCAAACAGTGATCACACGTTCTGTTTTCTTTTGGTTGCCATGATTTTTTGTGTCTTCCTGTTTCAATTGCCAATTTGTGATCACTGAGCCTGTACCTGGTTAGGATCTGTCTCTGCTTTCTATCTCTGACAGTAGAGAGATATTCTGCTAATTTATAATCTCTTTTTAGGGTCAAATAACATTCTAGTCTACTTTGGCTTTTAGTTTCTTCTTTCCAATGTTCCAGATAGGTTTCTTTGCATTGTGCTATGATTTGCTTGACTCTGATTGGTGTTTGGAAGGCAGTGTTGTTCTGAGGCTGCTCAGACTGTCTCTGACGTGGGTCAGTTTGCCTCAGTACCAACTGACATAGGGGACTCTTCTCTGGGCTCAGCTCTTGGGTTCGGAGGGCTTTGGAGTGAAGTGTGTCTTGGGGGCTGGATTTCAGGTGGTTAAAAAAGTTGAGTGTTGTCTTTTGGATGTTAATTATCAGTGGGTATCTGCCTAATTCTGCTCTGCATGCATTTGTTGGTGTGTTTCTGTGTACGTGTAAAATGTATCTGCAAAATTCTGCATGAAGAGATTCTGTTGGGTGTTTGTCCCAACGGGTATAGCTCTGATGACTGAGTGGACCCCATATTTCACTACCGTACAGCGCAATGGGCTGGATGACACTGTCAAATATTTTAAGCCAGATTTTAATTGGAATTTGGAAGTTATACAATTTTCTCTTAATTGCATGTATAGCTCTTCAAGCTTTTTCTTTTAGTGCATTCACTGCCATGTTGAAACTCCCTGATGCTGATATTGTTATACCAAGGTAGGTATAGCTCATGCTGTGTTCAATGACATCATTATTAATGGTGAATTGATGTTTGTTCTCCTGACATCTTGGGCGTTTTTGGAAGATCATGATATTAGTTTTCTTCATATTTACAGCCAGAGCCCAGTTCTGACAGTATTTTTCTACTATGTCCAGCTGTTGCTGTAATCCTTGTTTAGTAGGAGACAGTAGAACGAGATCGTCAGCATAAAACAGGGACTTCACCTCTCTATCTAGAAGGGAGAGGCCAGGAGCAGCATATTGATCTAACTCAACAGCAAGCTCATTGATGTACATATTAAATAATGTTGGACTTAAATTGCAACCCTGCCGAACACCTCTTCTCTGGGTGAAGAAATCAGTTTGTTTGTTGCCAATTCTAACAGCACACATATTTTCTAAATACATAGATTTAACTAGATCATACATTTTGCCCCCTATACCACACTGTAGAAGTCTGTAAAAGAGACCTTCATGCCAAATAGAATCAAAAGCTTTTCTGAAATCAATGAAACAAGAGAATATTTTACCATTTTTAGTTTGGTGTACATGTTTATTAATTAAGGTGTGAAGGGTATATATATGATCAGTTGTGCGGTGTTTTGGGAGGAAACCAATCTGACTTTTACTTAAGATGGAGTGTTCCTCAATGAAATCTAGCATTCTTTTATTTAGAATGCTACAGAATAATTTGCCTAGACAGCTGCTGACAGAGATGCCACGGTAGTTATTAGGGTCTGATTTGTCCCCACTCTTATGAATGGGGGGAAATGAGCCCTTTGCACCAGATGTCAGGAAAACATCCTGACTGTAGAACAATATTGAACAGCTTTAACACTGCAGCCTGCATCTCTGGGGTGCTGCATTTGAGCATCTCGTTTTTAATGCTGTCTGGACCACAAGCTTTCCTCGGCTGGAGAGATTTTGTCTGTGTGATCAATTCTTCCCAAGTAATTGGAGAATCAAGAGGGTTTTGGTTGTCTTTAATGGTTTGTTTTTAATGTTTGGAGTTTTTCTTTTATAATATTTTGTTCTGGTCTAATTTGTTTAATTGGTATGTCTTTGTAGAGGTTTTCAAAATGTGCTTTCCAGATATCACCATTTTGGATGGGTAATGTCTGTTGTAGTTTTGTGTTGAACTTGTTCCACATATTCCAGAATTGATTTTGATTAATGGCGTTTTCAATGTCTTCAAGTTTCATGTGGGTATAATTTTGTTTTTTGTTCCTAATTGTACATTTGTATTTATTTAAAATGTCATTGTATCTAATGCGTAAGGCCGGGTTGTTTGGTTGGCGGTGTTTTTCATTTGCTATATTTCTAAGGTCCTTTCTGATGGTCTTGCATTCTTTATCAAACCATTTCTCAACATTTTGTCTTCTAATAGGCTTATGTTTCTGTTTTATGAGGTCAGCTCTGATAGCTGCCTTATGGAATATCGTGTTGATGTCATCAATCGCCTTGTTTACACCGTTTTTGGTAGGGACATATTGAGTTTGGTCATATATTGATATGTCATTCATCAGATCAGGTGATTTCAGGGCCATGATGAGTTTGTCTCCACTGTCTGGGGCCCATCTGTAGCCAGGATTTAACTCATACAGCTTACTGGGTTCTTTTGTTTTGGGATTTAATTGATCTGGGAGTTTAAAGAACAGATTTATTTGGTTGTGGTCTGAAAGTGGGGATTGCTGTCTGACAGTGAATGCACTGATAGTTGAGGGATCCATGTCAGTGATTGCATAGTCTACTACACTAGATCCATGAGCTGAGGAGTAGGTGAATCTCCCTAAAGAGTCCCCTCTGAACCTACCATTAACTATGTACAGGCCTAAAGCCCGACAGAGATGCACTATCTCCCTGCCACTTTGATTAATTTCACAGTTGAGGTTGTTCCGATGGGTGATGGTTGGTGTGGTAAACAAGGGGGCCTGATCAAATACATGGTTGTGGCTCTGTGGGTCGATGACATCAGGTTCAATTCCTGTTCGTGCATTCAGATCGCCAGTTAGAAGAACATTTCCCTGGGCCTGGAAATAGGCGATTTCTGAATGGAGAGTATCAAAAATATCTTCTTCAAAATAAGGAGAATCAACTGGGGGTATATATATTGCACACAGATAGAGATCTGTAATGCCAAGGGTTTGATCTATCCTCAACCAAACATGGGATTTACCCTGTTTTACTGTTGAGATCTGACTGCATAGATCTCCTTTGTACCACACCAAGATCCCCCCGATGTTCTGCCCTTACGTATGTTTTTAAATTTTATAGAGGGCACCATGATTTCGTTATATAGGGTGACAGTGAATGAGTGAATCATTTTTACACCATGTTTCTGTCAATACAATTAAGTCAACATCTTTTATAGATTTAATGAATTCAGGGTTTTCACTCTTCAGCTCAAATGTCGAGGAGTGGAGACCCTGGATATTCCAACAGCTTATATGTAATGAGCGCATTAAAAAACAAACAAAATGAACCCATATAGTAGGACAGATATTTAAAAAACACCTTCAACTATCTATCCATGTATAATACTAAGTAAATTAAACTATAAATTATTATTATTATTATTATTTAAAAAAAATAAAATAATATTACCATTATACTAATTTCTACCATTGTTATTATTACTATTACTAACTAGGCTAACTATTACTATTACTAACTTGACTAAGTCAAAACCACCCATTGTCCGATCAGCTATCATAACACTCTGTTTGATTAAATGACTCTTAGATTTCCAAACAAAGTTTACTATAATTTTGTCCAGCATTCTACAAATTTCCACAGAAATATCCAGAGCCATTGCAGGATAGATAACCCGAGATAACCCATCTACTTTGGAAAGCAACACTCTACCTGTTATAGACAGATCACGCTGTAACCAAGAATTAAATTTGCGTTGAACAGAAAGAATGGTTCAAAGGTTCAAAGTTCAGTTTTGATCTTTTTTTTCTGATCTTTACATATAATTATACTTAAGTATTTAACTTCGGATTTGACTGGAATGTCACATATTTTATCATCAGTGGAATGTTTAATAGATAAAAGTTCACATTTGTGAATATTAAGAACTAAACCAGAAGCAGATGAAAAGAGATCAATTACATTTAAGGCTACAGAAACTTGATCTTTATTTTTCAAAAACAGAGTTGTATCATCAGCCAGTTGGCTTATTAATAATGATTGGTTTGCAACAGAGATACCTTTCAAATTACTAGTTAGAATGTGGATGGCTAATAATTGCATAGGAAGCAGAAAAAGATACGGCGATATTGGGCAGCCTTGACGGATGCCTCTGTCTATATTAAATCTATGAGTAGTACCATGCTGTAATTTAATTGAAGCATTGGCGTTATTGTAGAAAGTTTGAATTGCATTGATAAAGTTGGGGCCAAAACCAAAAATATTCAAAGATTTAAGACTAAAAGGAAACTCAACAGAATCAAAAGCTTTATAAAAATCAAGAAAAAGCAAGAAACCATCATCAGGGATCAGATCAGAGTAATCTAAAATATCAAGAACAAGCCTAATATTATTTGAAATAAGTCTGTCTTTCATGAAACCTGACTGAAAGTCATCAATTATCCCACTAAACAAAATTATGTCCAAAAGACGTCTTTTCAACGTCTTTGTTACAAAAATCGGACGTTGAAAAGACGTCCACTGAGCAGCCAGAATGAAAGTTTTTATGACGTCTTTTTTTGACGTGTTCTGCACGTCCGATATAGACGTTTATCGAACCTTCGTACAAGTTTAAAACTAGTTCAGATGTGGCCATTGTGGACATATTTCAACATCATTTATGGTCTCATTTAGACATAATTACTTTGACTATTGCTGTCAGATGATCTTAGTGAGAATTAACAGAGGTTTAGATGTTGATATTTGTTTAATTTGAAGTGTCACCATTGTGGTGATCAGTGTTTGCTTTAGTTGGGCTCTTGGTCCTCTTTCTTTAACTTTTCTTTGGCTGCTGTAACAGTGTGTTTGTGTAACACAATTGTTGTGGCAGAGAAAGCCTAGAAAAAGTTTGAGGTGTTATCAGCTCAATGTTGATGATGACATAATCATCACAAAATGGGCATCTAATATTGTGTTTAAAGTTTTGTGTTTATATTTGGCATTAATAACCACCAACCTTGTGGAACTGCATTATTGGTGCCAAAAGCATTAAAATGATCACTTATTTGAATGGTGTATAAAAAGCATGTGCAAATGTATCATATAGTCACACACAGACATCAAGATTTTGCATATGATTCACAACAATGGTGACAATTTAAAATAAAATAAAAGATTCATGCTGCAATGCATGATGGGTAGCTTTCATAGTACAAAACTCATCCTTAATTCCCAAGCTTTTTTTGTTTTGATTGTCACCGTTGTTGTGATTCATATCCAAAATCTTGATGTCTGTGTGTGACTACATGATACACTTGCTCAAAACATCATCTGCACATGCTTTTTATACACCTTCAAATAAGTGATAATTTTAATGCTTTTGGCACCAATATTGCAGCTCCACAAGGTTGGTGGTTATGAATGCCAAAACATCTGACAACATTAGATGCTTGTTCTGTGATGATTTCATCATCATCAATAAGCTGAAAACAGCTGATCTTACTTATTATTGGCTTTCTCTGCCACAGCAATTGTGTTTTAAAAACACAGTTAAAGCAGTCAAATAAAAGTTAAAGTAAAAGGAAAGGGGACCAAGAGCCCAACTAAAGCAAACACTGATCACCACAATGGTGACACTTCAAATTAAACAAATATCAACATCTAAACCTCTGTTAATTCTCACTAAGATCATCTGACAGCAATAGTCAAAGTAATTATGTCTAAATGAGACCATAAATGATGTTGAAATATGTCCACAATGGCCACATCTGAACTAGTTTTAAACTTGTACGAAGGTTCGATAAACGTCTATATCGGACGTGCAGAACACGTCAAAAAAAGACGTCATAAAAACTTTCATTCTGGCTGCTCAGTGGACGTCATTTCAACGTCCGATTTTTGTAACAAAGACGTTGAAAAGACGTCTTTTGGACATCATTTTGCTTAGTGGGATATTATCTAAAACACATTTAATTCTTTTAGCAAAAATCATGGCTAGTATTTTGTAATCATTATTTAATAAGCTTATAGGTCACCAATTTTCAAGTTGAGCAGGATCCTTTTGTGGCTTAGGGATCAAATTTATAACACCCTGAGTCATAGAGCTTGGAAGAGTTCCCTTATGCAGGCTTTCTAAATATACTTCTGTCAGGTCCTTTAAGTCAAGAACACACAGACAATAAAAATAATTTAAGAATTTTTATTGAATAGATTGCAAACAAGTTGATGTTCCTGAATTGAAATTTGGCGGTATGGCTCTGTTCAGGGAGTCCTCTGACCTTTCATGAGCACCATGAAATAGTAGAGAGTCAGAGGACAGCAGCAGCAGCAGCATTAGGGAACGCTCACACAATTTAGGACTGTGAGAGCTAAAATATCCCCCCAAACAAAACCACACCTGGCAATCCTCTGAGATACAGAGGATGATTTAATTTTAACAATTTATATGCTTAGTAATCTACGAATATATACGGATAATTTGCAATATGTTATAATCAGATGAGTCCTGACCACCCATGAGTTAGCAGAATCAGGGGACAGCAGCAGCAGTATGTTCTGATCAGATGAGTCCCCTGACCATTCATGAATTAGCAGAGTCAGGGGACAGCACAGTATGAGGAGATAGCAGCCGCATATAGGGACAGCATTATCAGCATGAGGGGATGCAGCAGCAGCATAAGGGCTCTCACATTATTTTGACTAGATGAGGTATCCCCCCCAAAACAGAAATTGGGTGTCTCAAACGGTGTCGTCTGAGCCGCCCTAATTTAGCGATTTATATTATGGTAAAAATGATTGATTAGTTACTGAAATGACTATTCAAGACCGCAATAGCTAAAACATGCTGTTACCGAGAATTATCTGTCTTTGAACTGTTTTGACGGTCTACAGTGTAAGCGCTATGAAGAGATGACTAAGCCACCTTCTGAGAAACAAGCTAGATGAAGGAATTAAACAGCTTTTTACCAGCGTACAGATCAGCAGAAGCGAGCAGCATGCATGTATGAGCAACTGAATGTGCTTTAAATAGGGCGCCTTGTTTGAGCTTTGGCCATTGAGCAGCGAGGGGAGTTAACCAGCTAATGCAGCTCAGCTGGAGCAGATCAGCTGACGGGACAGTGTTGTTAGCAAATAGCATTAGCAGCGTCTTGACTACCTGGCCTGCCAGAACTGACGCTGACGCTCAATTTGGAGAAGAAATGGAGAAAGAAAATTCGAGAATTTCTTATAGAACTCTGTGGTCAAACCATCATTTCCAGGAGATTTATTAAGTTTCAGCTTGTCGATCGCCTCAGAAATATCTTTCATTTGAATAGGAGATTCACACAGACTTTTGCCAATTTCATCAATTTTTGAAATACGGTCTGAATCAAGAGAATTAAAAAATAAATCTAAATTTTGTTGAGAGTGTCTAGAACGATAAAGATTTTTATAAAATTCTTCACAATACTTAGAAATGTCTTTATGATCTTTTAAAACCACTCCATTTATGTTAAGACTGTTTATAGAATTGAGATGATTACGCTGTTTCTCTAACCTAAAAAGATAATTGGAATTTTTTTCTCCCTCTTCCATCCATCTCCTTCTTGAACGAACAAAAGCACTCTTTGCTTTATCTATATACAAGTTATCTAATGAGTTCTGAAGTTCAGCCATTTCTAATTTCTGAATTTTCTTGAATTTTCAAAGGGGATGCAGGAGAGACGGACAATACTTTTAATAATTTTAAGTTCCTCTAATTTGTCTTGCTTGGCTTTTTGAGATCCAACTTTGAATAACATTGACCTAATATTGTATTTTAATAGCTCCCAATTAGAAGCAAAGTTATTCTCAGCTTGAGCCTTATTAAAAAAATAATAATTTTAGAAATTACAGACTGACAAGTTAAGTTTCCTCATCCTCTAATAAAGCAGAGTTTAGTTTCCAATATGAACTGTATGTTCTTGAGTAAGATGGGTTATCAAAAGACAGAGTAATAGACTTATGATCGGACAGTGGGGAAGGCAAAATTTCAACCTTATTGACATAATCCGATAAAGAGTCAGATATTAACCAGAAGTCAATACTAGACCTCAATGAACCAGAGCTGTTAGACCAGGTAAATTGTGAAGCATGAGGATGTTTTTCCCTCCAAATGTCAGTCAGACCAAAATGGGAAATCAATTCACAGAGGCCTGATCCCACATAGCAACATTGTGTCGGCCCAGATCCGGCCCACATCTGGCACACATGGAAAGATGATCTGGCCCACATGCAGCGTGGACTTACGGCACTTGGGTGGGCCACTTCTGTTTGCCAGATCTGGGCCACAAGCAGGCCATAGCAATGCCACATCTCAGCCAAGAGCAAAGAAATAAACCAGAACTGGAGGATTAAACAACTCCACAAACAGCATTACCAGCTTCACTTATTACCAACCAGACTGACTTTATTTCTGTCAGACGTCTACAAAAGTTTTTATTGAGAATTAACAGAGGTTTAACTATAATGTGTTTCATTTAAAGTCACCATTACAGTGAATAGTGTTTCCATTAGTTGGGCTCTTAACTCTTATTATATCTATTGTCTTCTTTGACTGTTGTGACAGAGTGTTTGTCAAACACATTTGCAGCAGCAAAGAAAGCTAAAGTGAAATGAGATCAGGTGTTGATGGTTTTATAATCATCATGAAATAACCTGTATCACTGAGATAATTTGAATCTCACAATTGTGTTGTACCATTAATATATTCTCATCACAAACCCTGTGTTACTGCAGCGTGAGGTCCAGCAATATTATAACAATCAGTTAGAAGACTTTAACAAACATGAGCACGAAAAAAATCCATGGTGACACACTTAGATATCAAAAATCAGCACATGAATCTCAACAAGGGTGACAATATATATATTTTTTTTTAGATTAATTCAGAACATCACTGAAAAGCTACTAAATGCCACAACAAAAACAACAGCAAAAAAAATAAAAGCACATATTTAGAATTAAACAAATTAATAGGACAATTTAGCTGCATAATTTATTCATGTTGCAATGCATGCTGGGAGTTTTGTACAATGATGGTACCCAGCATGCATTGCAGCAAGGTACTTTTGATTCTCACCATTGTTGAGATTCATACGTTGATTATTGATGTCTGTGTGTGTCATCGAACAGTAATGATTCGTGCTCATGTTTGTTAAAGTCTTCTAACTGATTGTAATAATATTGCTGGACCTCACGCTGCAGAAACACAGGGTTTGTGATGAGAATATATTAATGGTACAACACAATTGTTAGATTTAAATGATCTCAGTGATACAGGTTATTTCATGATGATTATAAAACCATCAACAGGTAACCATCATCACCTGATCTCATTTCACTTTAGCTTTCTTTGCTGCTGCAAATGTGTTTGACAAACACTCTGTCACAACAGTCAAAGAAGACAATAGATATAATAAGAGTTAAGAGCCCAACTAATGGAAACACTATTCACTGTAATGGTGACTTTAAATGAAACACATTATAGTTAAACCTCTGTTAATTCTCAATAAAAACTTTTGTAGACGTCTGACAGAAATAAAGTCAGTCTGGTTGGTAATAAGTGAAGCTGGTAATGCTGTTTGTGGAGTTGTTTAATCCTCCAGTTCTGGTTTATTTCTTTGTTCTTGGCTGAGATGTGGCATTGCTATGGCCTGCTTGTGGCCCAGATCTGGCAAACAGGAGTGGCCCACCCAAGTGCCGTAAGTCCACGCTGCATGTGGGCCAGATCATCTTTCCATGTGTGCCAGATGTGGGCCGGATCTGGGCCGACACAATGTTGCTATGTGGGATGATCCATATTTAGCATACAGAAAAATAGCTTTACGTTTGACGTCATTACGTAACCCTCGTGCGTTAGTTGAGCAAACAGAAAAAAAATTGTACAGTAAAATGTAAGTTTTGCACTCAGAGGAAAAAAAAACATGTCACAAACGCATAAAACAGCACAAAATATACGCTGTTTGATGGTTGATCGATTTGATCCACGATCGACCTCTAGGGCTGCTTCAGAAACGCGTGCACACGCAATTATCTAGACTAGATAAACCTGGATCAAATTAGTGAGATTGCGTGAACTTCAATTACCTTTTATGGAACCACTTTAGCCCCAACTTATTTGTTAGGCTCATTCAAGTCCGGTTTTGGAGTTTAATCCCCGCTTTTCTAAGCGTCTTTTATGGAACAACCCTCAGGCTATCCACATAAACCAGCTTGAAGGTGTAGGCCTCAGGTTTACATTGGCACAACATGTTTTCATTAAGTTGATAATGATTTAGAGAGTTGTTTGTTGTTGATGTTGTTGATGTTGATGATGATGTTGTTGTTGATGATGTTGTTGTTGTTGTTGTGTCAGACCTGCAGGTGGAGACACAGCAGAGTGTGAAAGAGGGAGATTCAGTCACTCTGACATGTAAAAGCAGCTGCTCTCTGCCTGAACAAACAACATTCATCTGGTACAGAAACACACAGATAATCACTGAAGGAATTGTGAAAGTGAATCAGCTTCATCTGCGGTCAGTCAGAAGTTCTGATACTGGAAACTATCAATGTGAAATAAGAAGAAATAATCATCATCTGATCTCTCCTGCTGTTTATCTTAATGTTGAATGTGAGTACAAACTGATTCATTAATATTAGTGAAATATTTCACAGATTATTCAGAATTTAG
This sequence comes from Abramis brama, assembly GCF_963993115.1. Lineage (NCBI taxonomy): Eukaryota > Metazoa > Chordata > Actinopteri > Cypriniformes > Leuciscidae > Abramis > Abramis brama. The sequence goes on along the minus strand of NC_139964.1, from coordinate 25,333,670 downwards.
TTCAGATTTGTTTTGATAAATTCAGGCCCAATCATACAGACTGCATGACATTTTTGTATCTATTAGACATTTAATCTTATTAATTTATAATTTATACTAATTTATACTAAAGTATTTTCTATAATCAGACACTCTTTCAGTTTCATCTGTCTCACGTGTGAAATGATCTTCATGATCCTCTTGTTTCAGGGGTTCAGAGAGATGCTCTGCTCACAGTTTCTGGGATCGTGGCGGGATGCGGAGGATTGATCTTCGTCATCATCATCATTGTCATCATCGTGTTTATAAAGTGAGTGAAGTTTATCTGCACACTAAATCTAAGTCTATTTACTAAAAAAATAGACCAAATTAGTCTCGCATACAAAGTAAATTGACTGTATTTCAAGCCTTTTCTTTTTTAAATTTATTTCTTAATAGTTTTCTCTTTGTTTTCAGGAGGAAGAAGAGGAGAGAAGGAGGAACTGAAGACGGGAATCAAAAGCAGGCGAGTCGGCACACACAGACACACACACACACACACACACACACACACACACACACACACACACACACACACACACACACACACACACACACACACACACACCTACCTCCATCTACAACTGCAATACAGTGTGATTGTATTGTTGCATTGAACTATGAATACAACAGTGTATATGAAGCAATATAAGTGTATAAATCTTTCTCTATAGGCTGCTGACGCGAGTGATGATACATACACAGCTCTGGATCCAGCGTCCAGAACATCTGACGTTTACAGCACAATCACAGTCAGTAAATGTCTTTTACACACTTTTACACTCAGATTCAGCAGATCCACACATAAACAGGCTGTTGTTGATCTGTCTCTCACAGTCTGTTCAGTCCAGAGCTCCTGATGACTCCGACACGGCTCTTGAGCTTCAGTCCAGATCTACTGAATATGAGAATCTAGCAGTGACTTCAGCAGATCCACATTAAACTGTATTACTGCTAATATACATCTGATGCTCCTCACAAACTGATAATCCATCATTATGAGCCCATAAACATCATTTCATTATCAATAACATTCTGATTTCTTATGCTGTGTATATTGTCATTGAGCTTATAAGAGTTTGCAGATTTTATTTTTTGTATTACTCTTGCAAATCTATATTTTAGCCTTTATTTCACATTGTATATTTGTGCAGCAAAGCAAATGCATTAGAGGAGAAAACTTGTGCAATTTAAAGTAACACCGCAATAAAGTAGTCGATACTTGATTGTCTGCTTCACTGGAGTATAAATGTATTTATGTATGTTTATTGCACAGATAAATGCACATATTTTCTTGTTAAACGCAGTAAAATCTGTATCTGATTGTATTAAGGTCTCTAGTTTCTCTGTCATGTTGGATTGCTCTGTCGACTGGATTTTGTTCTACTGTACTTAATGAAGGATCCTAATACCAGCATCTCAAATAAACATTTCTCTCGTTGCTGATGTGTATTTTATCATTATAACTGATATTTCATGTGTGTGTCCAGACTGCCATCTAGAGGATATTACGTAATAATAAACGTTGCCTATAGGGTTTATGAAGTATACTTTAAGTAATGAAAGGCCAGAAGTGAAGAATTAGAAATCCGAGATTGGACAAAGTGGAAAACTCAAACACAGCTAACCAGAATAGTTAATAATTAATTTTAATAGTTAATAATTAAAAAGATTTATCATTGTGCACAGCGGTGCAACAATAACCAATCAAACAGGATTAATGAGACTGCAGGAGTCTAAAGGCTGATTTATACTTCTGCGTCGGACCTACGCCGGAGCCTCTACGCTGTAGGCAACGCGTTGGTTTTCATTTATACTTCTGCGTCGTTGTCCGCGTTCACGCGCGCAGAGGGAGCATGTGAAACCTGAGGGAGCGGTCCTAGCAGACCAATCACAGCGCTTGCGTCCGCGTAGAGTTGACGCGTTGTTACATTTTTGGAGAGGTGCACGTCAGGGTACGCCGAAGGGTACGCGCGCTACACACAGCCTACGACGTAGCTACGGCGTAAGTTCGACGCAGAAGTATAAATTGGGCTTAAACACCAATCAGATTAACGCCTGTGACGAGACGCCGTTGCTCCGCCCACAGCGCGGGAAAATTTGAGTCCTCATGACATTCAGAGCAAGAGCAATTTCCAAACGGTGAGTGTATTTCTCTGCTCTCAACTTTAAAACATGTTGAGTCATCTTTGGACGCTGCACATTACCTAACACATTTCTTACCTATGAAACTTTAAACATAACATGACAAGTGACAGCATATGTGAAATATATCGCGGACAAAACAAAACAACTTGAATTGCTCTGTTTGTTTGTTATCTCGAACTCTCCCGCCATCTGGCTTTAAAATAAATCAAGTATCCTATTCGCTGGGTCACATGACCATAAATGATAAAATTATTTCCTTGAAATGACAATTGCATCATCCCAGCTAACAATTTTTGGTTCCCAGAACGTTAGTTTTTGGTTCCCAGAAACCAATTTTATTAATCTCTTTATTTTCTAATGAGATGTCAAACTGTTTAAGCTCTTCTACAGTTTGACAGGGCCCATTTTCTAGAGTTTCCTCCTCTGTCTACCCCTGGCACAGTCATAGCAGCCAACAGTCTTCTCTGCAGTGTGAGGATGTCTTGCTGGTTCTCGCAGAGCTCTTGTAACTTCTACAAGACTTTTGTGCGGTAGTCTAAAAACAAACAAACAAACAAACCAAAAAATATTAATCAGTTCCTGAAATGTGTATGCATGTTTGTGACAGAGCTGTAAGCTTACTCTTTGTTGCTTCTTCAGACGAGGCCTGTGGTTCTCTTAAGAGGAGATCTGACATCTGATCTGCTGTGGCAAAAAAAATACCTATGTTTCAAAATTGACATTACATACACGTTTATGAATATCAATGAAATTGTTACACACCTTGATGGGGTGGTGACACAGTTTGCAGTGAGCCAGTGATGCCTCTGCTGTAAATAAATACATTTTTAATAGAGTGTAAATGTACAATAGGTATACATGGACATTAAAATGTTTATTAACATTTAAAGCTTCTTACAAAATAAGTTGGGAGATCTTGGCTTTTCCTGATTGCCTGTGGAGAAGAGAGAGAAATATATTACTGTAAGTCCACTGTGGATAAAATTTTGAAACACATTTTTTATATTTACATATAAAACATGTAGATTTCATTCTACTTACCCTTGTCTTGAGGATATGTTTTGGGCAGTTGCTGATCTGACAATACAACAGAAATATAAAAAGACATCTAGGTTGCTTTGAATTGTGCAAATAAAATTTAATATTACTATCTGTGTAAATTATGTAACAACTTACATTTAGGTGCAACAGATTTCAACACTTTTTTCTTCTTTATAACTCTGCAATCGTCTGAAATTAATGATTTTTTGTATGCTTAAATAAAAGGCAAAGTTCACAAATGCCTTTAATTCCATAGTTCAATCATAAAAGATAAAATATAGTTGCAACACAATTTGAACACCTACCATCTGAAGAAATTTCTGTTTCAGAATGAAATCTCTTTGGCATTTTAATGTGACCTCTTTTTACTTGTTGTGTCCTCTGTTTCAATATGTGACGTTTCGGTAACAAGCTGGCATTTCTGGGAGGCTTTGGCATAAGAGTCTGTAAAATATATGTCCAATAATATTATAGATGGCATTTAGAAATTTTGGCAGTAATCAGAAAAGGTTTTAACATCACCTTCATGAGTCAGGCAGCACACTTAATTTTGAAATAGTATCACTATACCTGTTCTTAACCAAATTCTTTTCAGCAAGAACCGCCTCCACTTTTGCTTGTCAGGAATCGCATTGTTTTTTACCAACTGCCTTGAGTTCGTGTAGGTCCAGAAACAGAATATTCCCTATTTAAAATAAATAAATAAATACAATTAGCATTTCACAGTGGATTTCCACATTGTAAGCATGAGTGTAAGTGTAATGTTATTTTAAAGTTTAGTGAATAAAAGCATACTTTGATCGTTTCCTCCAACCAAGTGGTTGGGATCATTTCTACAGAATTATCATCTGCAAACTCGACCACTGCAAAAGTCTCCATCTGTTGGGAGATAAAAACCAATGCTTTTATATTACAAGCGCACAGCCTTATACGAGTTCACTCTACAGCAAGAGTCTTCAACCGGGGGTCTGCAGCGGTCTGCAGCAGGGGTCCGCAAATTAGTGTTTGATCAAATAATTTTTGCTATAACATGGGTAAAAAAAAGTCACAAAGTCAAATAGAAATATTCACCCTGAAACGAAAGCAAGACCATCCTCAGCCCATGGAAGAACGACCCATACAGTGAACGGTTCAAAGGCAGACCCTCATCTTCCTGCTCTCCCAGCCCAGTGTCCGGACATTACAAGCGGAAACGTTGTCCGTCGGTTGTGAGGTGGGGTGAGATAGGGAAGAGAGTTAAAGTGTATGCATTATGGCCAAAAAAAATATTTCCTGGTTTTCTCCAATCATTACGGCAGTTTTTGTTTGCTGCTGTTCTGGGATTAGTGTCATTTTGCATTGTCTTGACTGCACTTTGAAGCAACCAATCATCCGTGAGTCACATGGGTCTTGCAAAAGTGGTTGAGATTTCTCAAAAGCCTTGCACAATAACATTCGGGAGCCTGACTCATCCATCTCTTCCCTCTCTTCAATGGCCACGCAACATTTCCCCTCCCCGAGAATGAAAGCATTGTTTAGTCTTGTGGTTTTGAACTTTGTATAGTATACTAATAACAAGTGCATTTGTATTTTTAATTATTAATTTCCCTGGTTCTGTAGGGTGCTATTTTAAGAAAGTAACATGGCTGGGAAAGAAATCTTTAAAAAAGACGCATTCTAATCTTGTTTCTGTCAAATAAGCTCCTGAGCAAGTTTGACTTTGCTGACTTTGAAGAACGTAACGATCCTGGATCATCTCAAAGCGTCAACAGTAAAATCCTGATAACTGATCCTAATTTAATCCACGAATAAAGAACAGGCCCCTGTTTTTTTTTACCTGTAGATGATGATGATGATGATGATTATTACCATTATTCATTTAATCTCCTATCACAGATGTTCATCTGTTTAAATATTTCCTCATTACTTACGTATACTTACTTATAAAACACGTATTATCGATAAGGAACAGCTTAACTTAAGAACGCTGAGCGTTAAGAAGGTTTCGGGAAATGCAGCCCTGCTCATCCGGAAAGCTTCTACTGTGGACAAACATCTGACAAACATCTTTAATTTTTTTTAAATACATTCTAAATCATGAACATCCTCAGACATTTTCTAAATTTATTCACAACTGAACAAAGACTTGATTGAAATAAACACTGTTTTAAGATTTTTAGGTATTTATTCAGGCATCAATCTTGGCTTTAAATGAATTTTTTTTTTTGAACTTCCCCCTGAAGTGGTTTGAGCGATCGGATTCAAATCCGTCTTGAATACGTTTCGGAGGACATTTACACCTGGTCTTTTCACGATCGGATAGCTATCCGATCTGAGAAAACGCATGAAGTGGCCAGGTGTAAACAGCCCCCATGACAAAAACATGCGCACGAAAGCCGAAAACAAACGCTGGTTGGCCTCTCACGTCCATAGACAGTATATAAACGCTCACGTCCAAATTTGAGGAAGTGGTGGGGGAAGTGACGTATGCCATAAAGCAGTCGAATTTTGTAGTTCTTTTTGTGCTCGGGTTACTACCCGAATCCCGAAGTTACGTAGTGCCAGTAAAAGCGATACAGACCCCGTCAGGCTATGGCAGACGTGTCATTCAACCTATTGTAAGTCGATGTACCATCACAAGGGTCTTGGAAATATATTATGAAGGTTGAAAAGCTACATAGTGTTCCTTTAATGAGATAATTAAGTGATTAATTGAGTGATGATTGAGCATTATTGAAGACACCTGATGTTAACAAGAAGAATCACTGAAGGAGAAAATCTCAAATTGTAAGCCACCGTTATGGTGATGGGTGTTTGCTTTAGTTGGGCTCTTGACCTCTATCTGTTTACTTTAGATTTTGTTTGGCTGTTGTATCTGAGTTATAACTGCCAGATGAACAAAGAAAAAAAGTGATCTGATGGTGTTGGTTATATTATGACAATCATCATTTGAACTTCGTTTTTGATTTATGTTGTTGGTTACAGCATAACTGTGATTCTGCATAAATATCCAGAATTTTAGATATAATATAAAGAATTTCTTAAAAGTTGTTTAAAAAAAAAATCTTTCTTTTAGGCAAACACAGACGTCAAGATTCAGTCAATGCATCTCAACAATGGTGACAAGCAGAATATTAAATTAGGGAAAAGTAAATTACATAGACAATTCAGATCATAATTTATTCATACCGCAATGCATGATGGGAGCCATTAATGAGTTGTGATTGGTGGCAGCCACTGCATCATGCTTTATTATTGTCACCATTGTTGAGATTCACAGGCTGATTATTGATGTCTGTGTTTCTAAATTAATTCATTTGAAAGTGTTTTGATCAGAACAATGTTTATGAAATATTTTGGATTATAAGAAAAATACTGATAATATTATGCCGTAGAATCACAAAGCTGCTGCTAACAAGATAAACCAAACTATCTCAATAAGTTTCATTTTTCAGATCACAGCATGATTATGTCAAAACATAACCAACACTATCAGATCACACTTTTCTTTGTTCATTTGACTGTTATAAATCAGTAACAGCAGACAAACAAAATTTAAAGTGAATGTATAAGGGTCAAGAGTCCAACTAAAGCAAACATTGATCGCCATAACGGTGGCTTACAATTTGTGATTTTCTCCTTCAGTGATTCTGCTTGTTAACATCAGGTGTCTTCAATAATACTCAATCATCACTAAATTAATCACTTAATTATCTCATTAACTTTAACACTCTTGAGTGTTAATTTAACACTCATATTTTAACACTTTACTCTCTTGAGTGTGGACTCATATACACTCCCAGTGTTAATTTAACACTGGAGTTTTTGCTGCGTAGTAAATGCCGCTCCATCTGAAAGCAGGTGATGGTGATTTACTACTAATCAAGGATTTACTGACGAGATGCGCCTAACAATGTCATGCGATATATCGCCCAGCCCTAGCTGGACGTCATTTGGCTCTGCAGTGAACATCACTGCTCCATTATTAGGAGTTATTAAATAGATCCATCAGTGATGTATTAGTGTTTATGAAGACCATTAAAACTATTTCTCCTGTATCTGTCATCGGTCTGGTCTCTGAGTGCTTGTGTCGTCTGTCAGAAAATGGCATTGACCCACTTAAACACAATGTAGTTGCTGATGGTTATGACTGTGTGTGTGTGCGTGTGTGTGTGTGTGTGTGTGTGTGTGTGTGTGTGTCGTCCAGTGCTTCATGTGTTAAACACAGAGTTTGTGTCAGAAAGAGGAAGTGAAACTAAGAGTTGTAAAGATGCTGCTCAGACGCTCCTGCAGACATGATGAGCATCTTTACACTGTTCTTTCTCAAAGCAAACATCTTTCACATATTCTCTCAAAGATCTGACAATACTGAGCTCTACAGCGATTAAGCTTGTTGTGTGTTTGATACATTTCTTGTCAAGTTGTTCTTGTGTAGTTGAGATGACAGTCACTCATAACCAGGAAGAGGAAGACCAACATTTAGTTGCCCAATATAAAGTGTTAAAACTGCAGCGTCTGACGCCTTAAACTGCGGATGTTTCTCTCATTTGGCCGTCGACACTGAAACATTGACACTTCAGAGCGGTAAGACCATTTTACTGTTATTTAAAATAGTTTAGTAGAGCTACGATTGATGTTTGTTAAACTGTTTTAGGTGAATGTTGATTTGATGAAGTGATTTAAACTCCAGAAGCTCAATATCTGTTGTAGATTCATGTGTAAATATTGTGTGAAGCTCTTTAGACACACGAGGCCTGACATGAGAAACATCATCAGTTCACATCAAGCCTTCAATGAGCCGTAAATTATTAATCATCATGTGCTTTATCAATAGAGTTTGTGATGTTGTATATAGATGATGCTCATAATGTCATAATTGTCAGTTTTATGATTGCAGAAGTCACTATGGTGTCGTCTCTCATAAAGTCTCTTCCTCTGATCGTAGTGATCATGACTGCGGGTGAGTCTTCAGTTTCACTCACTATACTGAGATTTGGTAACACTTTACAATAAGGTTCATTAGTTAATATGAACTAAGAATTAAGAATACTTATTCAGCATTTATTAATCTTAGTTAATATAAATTTTTACATTTACTAATACATTATTGAAATCAGAAGTTGTATTTGTTAACATTAGTTAATGCACTGTGAATTAACATGAACAAACAATGAACAGCTCTATTTTTATTAACTAACATTATCAAAGATTAATGAATACTGTAACAAATGTATTGCTCATTGTTAGTTCATGTTAGTTATAATGAACCTTATTGTAATGTGTTATCAGATATTTTAACACTCTTTGAAAAGATGATTGAGCTCTTCACACTTTGTATTTTTCTAAACTGACATGTACGGTGGCTGAGAGAGTTCAACATGCTGCAACTGAAGAAAACACATGCAAATAGAAAAAAATGTCAAAAAAATTCTTATTGAAAATTAACAGAGCTTTAGATATTGATGATTTATTGAAAATAAGTTCATAAGTCACCATTATGGTGATTGGTGTTTGCTTTATTTGGTCAGTTTGACAATTGATTTTTTCAACATTACTCTGGCTATTGTAACTATGTTTGTTATGGAAAGAACAGTAAGAGAAAACATGATCAGAGAATGAGAGCCTCTTGATGATGATGTAATCATCATGTAATTGTCTCATTTATGGATCTCATTCAGAGTCTAGTTTCTGATTATATAGGTTATGTGTTAATAATATCACATCATTCAGTACATAAGCCCCAGGACTGCACATCTTGATATTCAACACTGGTGTGATGAGAACTTGAAAATATTAATAACTTTAAAAAAAAAAACACAATAAACAGATATCAAGAATCAGCATATGAATCTCAACAATGGTGACATACTTCATGCCACAATGCATGTTGGGAGCCATGAGTTTATACCATGGTGGATCCCAGCATGCATTGAAGCATGAAGCATTGAGATCTATATGAAGAGTTCAGATGCAAAAGCCTCTAAGTGCCATCTGAAATTTTCTTTTAGAATGATCATTTTTATCAAGCTTGTATATTTAAGTTCAGTAATTTCACTTAAATGACAACTAATAGGTAATTTTCATTGCCATTTAAGTGAAATTACTGACCTTAAATATACGAACTTGATAAAAATGATCAATCTAGAAGAAAATTTCAGATGGCACTTAGAGGCTTTTGCATCTGAACTCTTCATATGCTGATTCTTGATATCTGTGTGTATTCAGATGTTGTTGCTTTTTTTTAAAAAGGGAAGTTATTAATATTTTTCAATATGTTTTGATAAAAACTGTTAAAAAGACCAAAACCAAACATATACAGTAAATGCTCAGAGTCAAGAGCCCAACTAAAGCAAACGCTGATCACCACAACGGTGAGTACAAGCCAAACTATTATTAAGAACTTCTGTAGACGTCTGACAGAAATAAAGTCATTCTAATAAGTGAAGCTGGTAATGGCGTTTGTGGAGTTGTCTTCAGAGGTCTAATGTCTTCTTTAATCTTCTTTAATCTTCAGTTGATTTCATCTAAGGCTAAGGCTGGAAGTCAGTTTTAGTTCTTGTGTTTCTCTTTCCTTTGGAGATTCTGCTTGTTATCATCAGATGTCTTCAATAATGCTCAATAATCGCTCAGTTAATCACTTAATTATCTCATTAACTTCAACACTGCTTCAGTGTTACTTATAACACTCTGAGTGTGGACTCATATAAACACTTAGCAGTGGTAATTTATTATTTTGCTGTGTACAGAAACAAAAAAACAAAAATAACCATAAATGTAGATCAGCTGAGGCAAGCAGGCTTTGGGATAAACGGAGAAATAAAACAAGATGGAGAGAGCTTTGTGACAAACTTGGACTTGACAGAGAATCTGCTCTCACGTGTGTTTTAATATACAGGTGAACAAAATATATTATTTATTGTACACAGTTATATTGCACTTTGTTTGTGCTTCAGTAACGCTTTTTATCAAGTCTGGTGATCAAGTCTATGGCAGTGAAAATAAATACATTATGTGTTGCACAAAAATATTTAGCCATTACTTGCAAATATTTGGGTTCGTTCAAATGCACTTTTAGTACGATTCTTTTAAACGTGTAAAACTGTGCAGCATTAACTCACCAAATCATTTGACAAATACATATCAGTAACAGGCTATTATAGCATTACATTTCATGTTCCTCGCAGATAATTCATTACGATGACATTAAACAATGTGATCAAACGTACAGGTTATAAAAAAACTAATTCATTACCTCATCCGTGAACATGATTCATGAATTCTATTCATCTCTGGATGGTGAAAAAGACAATCTTCCATCGTTCCACTCTCCTTCATAGCATCATCAAGCTTAGTGTTTGTTATTGTTTTGATAATTCGACCTCTGGCGGTGAAAACTTGCATATTGTGCCTTTAATTTACTGGTGTTTTTTCTATTTTCATGTTTTCTTCAGTTGCAGCATGTTGAGCTCTCTCAGCCACTGTAGGCATGATTAAGCTGTCGGTTAAAATAAAAAGGGTGACCAGTGAAAAATATATCTATATTTTTTTACATTGCTTCAAAACACCTGAAAGTCTCTTCATTCCTCATTTCTGTGTTTCAGGGGTTGATGGTCAGCAGGATTGGGGAGTGAATTACAATCATTCTTATGTTTGTGCATTAAAGGGATCAACAGTGAAAATATCCTGTACTGTAAAATATCCTGATGGTCATGAGATCAGAACAGTTTTCTGGACCAAAACTGTTGTAACTGATGGAGAACCACCGGATCTGTGTTTAGACCCAGAAAAAAAAGGAAGAGTTCAGTGTGACAGTGAAGATAAAGACACTTCCAACATCACTTTGACGGCTGTAACAGAAGCTGATAAACACATCTACTACTGCAGATTTACTACAGATAAAGCAGAGGGAAAATGGACGGGGATTCCTGGAGCTCAGCTTGACGTCACAGGTAAAACTAGTCAACTCTCAGAAATAGACTAGACCGAGAAATAAAATAATAAGCAGAAATTAATCTCAAAATCTCTTCTGTGCACATTCATGAGAGTTTATGAGAGCAGCAGTTCATGCCGGCACACTGATGAAGAACATGTGCACCATTTTAACAAATTAAAAACAAGACATTAAAAACACAATGTCTACCCACATAGCAACATTGGGACGTCCCAGATCCGGCCCACATCTGGCACACGTGGAGAGATGATCTGGCCCACATGTGCTGTTTGTGGAGTTGTTTAATCCTCCTCTGCTGAGATCTTCACAATTTAATGTCTTCTTTTCTCTTCAGCTGATTTCATCTAAGACTGTGTCTAAAGTCACTTGTAGTTCTTGTGTTTCTTTTCTCTTCTTTCCTTCAGTGATTCTGCTTGTTAACAGGTTTATTAAGGCTGAGATGACTTCATATTTAATATACACAGACTTTGTGGCTCAGATTAGGTCCAGTTCTGGTTTATTTATTTGCTCTTGGCTGACATGTGGCATTGCTATGGCCTGCTTGTGGCCCAGATCTGGCAAACAGGAGTGAGCCGCCCAAGAGCCATCATTCCACGCTGCATGTGGGCCAGATCATCTTTCCACATGTGCCAGATGTGGGCCGGATCTGGGCCGTCACAATGTTGCTATGTGGCTAGAAGGCTAAATAAACAACCGCAAACAGGACTTTTTTCAAATGACATTTTTGGAATTCGTCTGCTCTAATCCTGAGCGCAAGTTCACTGTCAGTGTTGTGTAAAGTAGGCACTAGGCAGTGTTTATTTACTGTCGCTGCACAGGCTCTTTTATTGTATATGACAGTGTAAACAGTTCAATAACCCTTTTAGTTTAAGGCTTAATTTATGTCCCTTAGAACGGTACATTGCCTTACAATAGCAAGCAGTATCAAAGATGCCTAAAATGTGATGTGCAGTCAAATGTCCAGGTGTGTGTGTATGCTGTTTAAACAAGTGTTCTCACCGATACGCTTGTTGTATTTCGCTGAGATTTGATGAGTTTTATAGACTTTATGTTTCTTGTTCAAATGTGATGTTAATAGCAGAGATGGGCACAAATACATAAAAATGTATTTAGTTACAAACAGAGGTGGAAAGTCCAGGGGTCAGAAAGTAAAAGTCCTGCCATATGTTTATTCCACCCATGAACTCACACAGCAAAAAAATGAACTCTCCTGGGAGTTTATTTGGCTCCAGACTCAAGAGTGTTAAAGGTAAGGAGGTTCAGTGATTCAGGTCAAATGATGATTATGTCAAAACATAACCAACACTAGCTGATCAGCTTTTCTTGTTGTTCATCTGGCTGGTATAACTCAATTACAGCAGCCAAACTAAATATAACATCAACAGTTTAAGGGTCAAGAGCCCAACTAAATCCAACACTGATCACAATAATGGTAACTTAAAAAAGAGATTTTCTCCTTCAGTGATTCTGCTTGTTAACATCAGGTGTCTTCAATAATGCTCAATCATCACTCAATCAATCACTAAATTATCTCATTAACTTTAACACTCTTGAGTCTGGAGCCAAATAAACTCCCAGGAGAGTTAATTTAACACTGGAGATTTTGCTGTGTGAGTTCATGGGTGGAATAAACATATAGCAGGACTTTTACTTTCTGACTCCTGGACTTTCCACCTCTGGTTACAAATTACAAATCAAATGTATATTAAATATAATACAAAATACTGCTGTCAAATAATTTGTCATTTGAAAATACAAAAATATAAACAAAATTTACAAGAAATCATTTGAAGTGTGAGATTTAGATACATGTATGGAATATCAGAATATCATTGTTTAGTGCAGAAGATGCGCTTTTAAAAGGGAAGCGAGACCGCGAGAATGAGCTTCTTTTACACGTTGCAGCGAACGGTCTTAATAAAAGATCATTACGTCTGGCAATGGTGGTGAATTACGACAGTCCGAATGCCGTGTGCTGTGGAAAGGTGGCTTTACATTAATTTAAGCCACGACCAACAGTGTTTATGTGAATATTCTCCAAGACGGGCATTTTGACATAATTTTGTGTGTATCTGGCAGTTACTCTGCCAAACAGCAGTTCATCAACCGCGATTTCAGCAACACACTCACATACACATGTTGTTTTAAGATTACCATCATTAATGATTTATCTAATCTGCGCGTTACCCACCCGCAATTAATCCAAATGTTATTTTTGTTACTTGACCCACCCACGGATATAACTGTGATCCGCGCTTCACTAGACAGCACATGTCATTCTTTAGCTAGCAAGACAATTCACAAGTTCTTGCTATTTGTGCTAATCTTCTGTCCAATCAGACATTCAGTGAAAAATAACTGATAATAAATTTTACCTTAAAGCAGTTTGACTGAGAAGTCTATGGAGCTCATAATGACAAAACGATTTGAATTTGAATTGTGTAAATTTGAATTATTTGCAAGTGTAATCTAACAAAATTGAATTTTAGGTGGTAGTTTAAATAGTTCTGAATTTGATTTTTTTTAAACGAATATTGAACATTTGAAATTTAACAAATTGAAATGTTTTTATGACTGAATTTTATAGACATGTATTTTCAAACAGCTAGTTTTTTTGTTCTGAATTTGTATACTGCAAATATTCAGTTTAAAAAATACAGATTCAAGTTTTCAAGATGAAGAAATTCGGAACTTCAAATTCAGTTTTCTAAAATTCAAGTTCAAAAATTCAAGTTCAAAAATTCAGATCTTACAGAAAGTAGGTCACAGGTCATCCACAGGGAAGAGTAAAGGATCTCAGATAAGTCGAACAGAGCATTTTGGCTGCACTGCAGTAGTTTTCTGCCGCAAACGTGGTGGTGGTTCAAGAGAATCCGTTTATCTTTCATTCAGTCGTTTTTTATTTAATATTAAGAGTAGAAAAATGAGAAAACAGCTTGAGTATTAGATTTCTAATATTCTAGTAATAATAGTCCGCTGCAGCAGTTGCACGGAGCTTACAAAACTTAACGCGTGTATTGCAACTATAGGCTACATTTAATTTTCTCATCAAACAACTAGACTAACGAATGTCTCGGTACAACAGAAGAGCCTAGACAGGGCTTTTTCTCTGTGTAGACCAGCAGTTGGTCTGAATTTGCTATAACCTATAGCCTATTTTCTGGACTGTATAGGCTAAGTCACGTTTTATCATGAAACACGCTGTGATTTATTCCAAAGTGACTCAGGCATATATAATGCAACGTTATAACGTTAAATAATCTAAATGTTGACTTTCAAAAGTAGGCGCGCCAAGAAGGCTATTCTCTGTATTTTGGTTCATTTTTGGTGAGCGCCAGAAAGATCTAAAAAGCGCATCATGTTGTTTTATTTATTTTTCAATAACATGATATTTTGTAGTCATTTTGAATGTACACAAATAAAAATATACATTTTACTGTTTCGAATGATGTCATATTATCTGTATGACTATAAATAACAGAGTATTAAGTTATTTCCCAGCAGTGGAACAAATCCAAGAGATGGCGCTCGCGCATCGCACTCTCACACAACATAGTATCAGTTCTGGCGTTGCTTCATATCGCAGACTGCTCATTATCAAAATGAAACACAATCAACCAAACATATAAAAAGTTATTCTGCCTAATTTAATTGGTCTGTTGTACAATATAAAGGGCAAGCTGTGCCGCACACAGTCCTACTTGTTATTCCAAACATTTACCTTGCTGTGAAGATGCTGATTTAGCCTGGACTCGACTGAAGTATGACGCCTTCTTTATGCATCCACATGTTACATTGCAAATATGAAAACTTTTGACTGAATGAGAGATTTAAATAAATTTGTTTAGGCTTGGCGTTTAAAATAGGCTAAATGTTGTTTGTAATAAAGGGCACAGTATAGGCTATTTTTATTATCTATGTAGCCTATATTATTTTATTATACATGACTACTTATTTTTCATTCTTGTTGTTTTCTGCATTCATTTGTCATACAGTAAGGGAAAGTAAAATAGGCAACACATAGCCTACATGTTAACAGTGTTTATCATGTAAATGTTGTATTTTATTTACAGGTCTTTTACACTATTGCTGAATAGGCTAATATAAAAAAAAATAAAAAAAATAATGACGCGTTTCTCTCTCAACATGATCCGGTGTGACTTGCACTCATGTGCATGCGACTTATTTTCCTGCAAATACGGTCAGTTAAAAAATGTTGCTGTATTATTACAAAATGCATAGAGTGAAGACCATTTGGGCAAAAAAAAAACAAAAAAAACATATTGTGTTCATTACCCCCACCCACATTTGGGCTTAATCACTGTTATTATTAGGAAATGTATTTTGGTGTAGACAAAATCAGTTATGTTTATTTATAAATATGAACGTACCTCGCATTTCCCGGACACTAGCCGTTAGTCTACTTCTTTGGCCTATTTTTTTTAGCTGGCCGTTCTCAAAACTGTGTGTAAAAGCTGCGGAGTGCAGAGAGAACGCACAATGGCTTTGCTTTGGAAGTTTTTTTTTTTTTTTTTTGGAAGTTTAGTTGCCAGAGAAAATAACACACCGTTTTGTTTAACATCAATTGATACTCAATATTAATTAAATAAATAAATATAATGTCAGAGAATGCACAAAGCGCATCCTTTTGAGATGTAAATTATAATACATTTTAACACACAAGGCCTACATCATAAAACTCAGAAGATTTTGTATTTTAATATATTAGATTATAATACAAATAAAAAGGGACATACTTCAGGGGACATACTTCAGTCGGGTCCCATCTTGGCAGCGCGTCACTCCCGGATAAACAAAATGGGCAAAGAGGCAGACGTGGGTGGAGCTGAGGAGCCTGTTTACTGAAACTACGCCCGCCTAGCTCGACGTAATTGAGTTAGCTCAGGTTAAAGGCTGATTTATACTTCTGCGTCGGACCTACGACGGAGCCTCTACGCTGTAGGCTACGCGTTGGTTTTCATTTATACTTCTGTGTCATTGTTCGCGTTGACGCGCAATTACACATGCAGAGGGAGTGTGTGAAACCCGAGGGAGGGGTTCTAGCAGACCAATCACAGCACTTGCAGTCTGCGTAGAATTGACGCGTTGTTACATTTTTGGAGAGGTGCACGTCAGGGTACGCCGAAGGGTACGCGTGCTACACACAGCCTACGACGTAGCTACGGCGTGAGTTCGACGCAGAAGTATAAATTGGGCTTAAGGAGCATAGGAGAAATAATGCTATATGTTACTGGCAGTACCGTTGCAAGGGCCAAGTGTGGGCGACCACACAGGGCCTCGCGCCAAAGTGACAGCTGACTTGATGATGTAAAGCCAGTAGTTAAAGCCAATAGTTAAAGTGTAAAATGAAATACTATAATATTTAGAAGACATAGCTAAAAGAAAGACTATGTGTGTTGTGATGTTGTATTATTCTGCTAGTTCAAAATGTATTATGCAGTAATTTACAATATTGATCTGAGCGTGTGTGTGTGTGTGTGACAGTGATTCATGCGCATACATGTTAGTCAGTAGCGCGGCATCGCACGTCAAGTTCGTCGAGAGCTTTATTCAGTCCTTTTTAAATTCTGATTTTGTCCGTCTCTCAGATGGGTCAAACCAAAGATATTACATCAGAAGTTCAAGTAATTGTGCTAGAAATCCGCGCTCATTCAAGGATGTGCATTTATTGCATGGACGGAGAAAGCACTGACACTTGCAGGATTTCATCTGACGGTACTTTTTATTTAACACTAAAAAGATAAATAAGCATATATATAGTCTATATGTTCCATGAGAGCAACGGTACCACAGAACGAGTGTACACTGTAAAAAATAAAATCGTAAAAAAACGGTCAATCACTGTCAGCTACGGCTGCCAAACAAAAACCGTAAAAATAAAGTAAAATATCCTAATTTAAATGAAGTGCAAAAAACTTTTACAGAAATTTTCCTTAAATGTTTTACAGAAAAACACTGTTATTTTACAGCTGTTTCCTGAATTATTACGATCAAACACCTTCACTGTAAAAAAATCCCATAAAAAAACAGTCAAATGACTGTCAGCAATAGCTGCCATACAAAAAACGTAAAATTAATGTAAAATATCCTAATTTAAATGAGTGCAAAATACTTTTACAGAAATCTTCATTAATCTTTTTTTAACAGAAACACACAGTTAAAACACAGTTATTTCACATTTATTTTCTGATTTTTTTTACTGAAAAACATGCAGTTAATTTTGATTTGCTGTGACTATACGTCACTGCATCAGCAACTACACAGTTACTGTCTGTTAATTAAAGCAACATGCAGCATATCATCAGTGTTTCTTTTCTCATCCTGAACTGAAGCTCAGGCTCTACTCTTCAACACAATGGTGACACACGAAACACACCATACAGAAACACTTTAAACCCCAACAGAACATTAAACACTAACAGATCTCTCAGGATCTCAGCATCTTCACTTATTACAATCCAGACTTTATTTATTTCATACTAACATTCTTATTGAGAATTAACAGAGGTTTAGAAGTTGAAGTCTTATTGAAAAGAATCAAGTTTGATGTCACCATGATGGAGATCAGTGTTTGCTTTAGTTGGGCTCTTGACCTTTTAGTGTTTAACATGAGTTTTTTTCTGGCTACTTTAACTGTGTGTCTCTGATGCATATTAGTTATAGTAGGAATCTAAGAGAAACTCAGATCAGATGATATTGGTCACTTTTTAGTGATAGTAGTCATCATGTAGTGCCCTGCTTCATTGATACCGTCTGAAGTGTAATATCTGTTTAAGTCATTAAATATTAGTTGTTCATTTTGCATGATAAATCTGTTATAGAAGATCCTGCAGTGTTGTGATACTCAGATTTTATGAAGTCATTATACAGAAAATGTTTTGACAGAATCATACAGACTCACTCAGACATCAAGAATCAGCGTATGAATCGCAACAATGGTGACAATGAAAAAAAAAATCTGAATTACTATAAAGTCACAAAAAGGCTTTGTTGGTTGTCACCATTGTTGAGATTCATATGTTGATTCTTGATGTCTCTATACTACTAAAAAAAATTAACCAGCTCAAAACTTTTTCTGTTTAATATATATATATATATTTTTTTTTTTTTATTTCAGATTGTTATAATACTGATGCCACAATATTTCAAGGGTCATGTGAAAAAAATATGACATTAATTATAGACTTTGTATAAAGCTGAACTCCATCTACATATTATGTAATTAAATTCAAAGATTTTCACTGTCATATCAGTGAATCAGATCATCATATGATGACTATAACATCACCAAAGAATGACCAAGATCATCTGTTATTTTCTCCTGCATTTATTGCTCTAACAAATGTGCATCAAATACACAGTTAAAGCAGTCAGAAAAAAACTAAAGTTAAAAACTCAAGGGTCATGAGCCCAACTAAAGCAGACACTGATCTCAATCATGGTGACATCAAATTTATTTTAAAGTTTTTTACACTTTATTTAATTTAGGATGTTTTACTTTAATTTTATGGTTTTTGTTTGGCAGCCGTAGCTGCCAGTCATTTGACCCTTTTTTTACGATTTTTTTTTCTAATGAAGGTTTATGATCGTGATTATTCAGGAAATACCTGTAAAATAACAGTGTTTTTCAGTTTATTTAACTTAGGATGTTTTACAGTTTTTTGGGGGGCTGACAGTCATTTGACCATTTTATCATTTAACTGTTCTGTTACTGTTAAATTACAGATTATATTTGTAATTTTACATACAATTTTATGTAATTTAAGAAAACAGAAAAAATACTGTATGAAAAATACAATCAATTTTCTGTATAAAAAATGTGAATTACTGTAATTTGTCATTAATGTCACAATACCTAAAATAACATCTGAATTTTTATTTTACAGATATTATGTGTAATTTTACAGTGTTTTGAGTACAATTTAAAATAAATTAAAAAAGATTGTCAAAAAATCACAGTTATTTTCTGTAAAATTAGGATTTTTTTTTTACAGTGTACTTTGCCTAGTATTATATTACATTTGCAGCCAATTACAAGAAACTAGTTAATGCTGCTGTGAGGGTGTTTGTGATTCAGCGACTGTGGGAGTGTCGGTTAAATTAACATCGTTCTCTCTTCTGACTGCCGTTATCAATCTCTCTCTCGGTTTTTTTAGTTGTTAGGTGTTTTTCTTTTGCTATTTCAGCTAATGGGAACACACAAAATATATTTAATGTAGTCTCTCATTTACCGCTATAAAAGTTTACTTTACTATGGCGACTTCCGCTTCTGATGTTTGTTGCGGCAAAAACAATAACTAACAAAACAGGCATAAGAGACATCAGGATTCAAATTGTCTTTAAAAGATATTTATTCTTGCAAGAATGTTCCCATGTCCATCCACAGTCCAGCTGCAGGCGGAGTGAGACCCAGAGCAGAGGTTGGCCAGCATTTTTATAGTGTTCTTTTCAAAGCTATCTCTTGTCACCCACCCCAAACACAAGGAACAAAGGGACCCCCCTCGACCCCTCCCCAGCCCGGGAATCCTCTCACCTCTGAAGTCCCACACACTCCCTTCCAGCTGTATCAACATCATAAAAGAAACTCAAAATACAGCAAAAGAACGCATGGCATTCAAAATTAAATCATTGAAAATAAAATACAAAGAAAAGATAAAAGGTAACACTTTAGAATACTGTATCTTACAGATAAAATTTTCCATAACATGTTTCACGTGATTTTCTCGCATCTAGCCAAAAACTGAAACTGTGATTGACTATTTGTTAGTCCTATTCCTATTTTATGTGTATGACCTTATTAAGCCTGGTGATGAAAGCTATTAAATACGAGAATAAAATGACATATTTTAATATGTATTTTAAATACAAAATATAGTCTCTCAAAGTATTTAATTACAAATTACATTTGATTTATTTTTAAGGACAATACAAATGACAAAATACTCAAAAGTAAATATTTTAAATACATTTAATTAAAATACTGTCCATCTCTGGTTAACAGTTACTAGAGTGTTAATATTGCATTATTAATCTGTTCCTGTGTAGTTATTCATTAATGATGGAACAGTATTAACAATTGTTTCCCCTTTGTGTTCTTAAAATAAAAGAAACAAACAAACAAGTTCATGAAGCTTAAGAACAAAACCATAAATAATGATAAATATTTTTGTGTGAACTCTCACTTTAAGCTGACAGTGAATCAGATGTTGTTGTTGTTGTTGTTGATGATGATGATGATGATGATGATGATGTTGTTGTTGTTGTTGTTGTTGTTGTGTCAGACCTGCAGGTGGAGACACAGCAGAGTGTGAAAGAGGGAGATTCAGTCACTCTGACATGTAAAAGCAGCTGCTCTCTGCCTGAACAAACAACATTCATCTGGTACAGAAACACACAGATAATCACTGAAGGAATTGTGAAAGTGAATCAGCTTCATCTGCAGTCAGTCAGAAGTTATGATGTGGGAAACTATCAATGTGCTGTAAAAGGAAATGATCATCGCCTGTGCTCTCCTCCTGTTTATCTCAAAGTAGAAAGTGAGTACAAACTGATTCATTAATATTAGTGAAATATTTCACACACTTGGAATTTCTAAATTTCATTTGGGTGAATATATAAAGCTACTGTAGTTTCAAAAGGAAATCTTTGGTGCACTGTAAAACCTAACAGTAATATTAACTAAATACAATTGAGTTCACAGCACTCAAATATTACCGAAACTTGAATGACTGAAACAGAACTCAAACTGAATGAGTTATAGAACATTTCTAGATCCCAGAATGATAATTGTATAATTAAGTGATTAATTAAGTGATGATTGAGCATTAGTGATGAGCACCTGCTGTTAACAAGCAGAATCACTGAAGGAAAGAGAAACACAAGAACTACAACTGACTTCAGCCACAGCAAAATCGACTGGAGATAAAAGAAGACATTAAATATCTCAAGATCTCAGCAGAGGAGGATTAAACAACTCCACGAACAGCATTACAAGCTTCACTTATTATTAACCACTTTGACTTTATTACTGCCATTCGTCTACAGAAGATCTTATTAGAATTAACAAAGGTTTAGAAGTTGATGATTTGAGTTTCATTTAAGGTCACCATGATGGAGATCAGCGTTTGCTTTAGTTGAGCTCTTGACCCTTGACTTTTGCACTTAAGATTTTCTTTGGCTACTATAATTGAGTGTTTATAAAACATATTTGTTATGGCACAAAAGCCAAGGAAAAGTCTGATCTGGTGTTGATGGTGCAGGATTGTTGATGACAATCATCATTTAGTGGCTTGATTCACTGATTTCATTCAGAGTCTGATCTCTGATTAAAAGGGCAACATATTAGTTTCACTCAAAACTGTGATTCTACAGCATAAGAGCTAGCCATGTTGTGGCCATCAGATAATATGAAGGATATTAAAAAATAGTTATGCACAAAAAGTTTCACAGAAAAGGTATTGCATTATTAAGACTCACACAGACATCAAGAATCAGCATATGAATCTCAACAATGGTGACCATTAAAAAATGATGCATGCTGGGTACTAGCATAATACAAAACTTATCCATGGCTCCCAGCATGCATTGCGGCATAAATCATTTTTTAATGGTCACCATTGTTGAGATTCATATGCTGATTCTTGATGTCTGTGTAAGTCAGCATAATACCATAGAGGTTTTTAAAATCTGTTAATCACAACAATGGGTCTTACAACAGAATCAGTTATACTATAATGAATAATACAAGTAATACATCACCTATCTAATCAGAGATTAGGCTCTGGGAATGATCAGAGAATCAAGTCACTAAATTATGTTTTTTATCATCTTAGCACAACCACATGCTCATATTTTCTTTTGGCGTATGTGCCATAACAAATGTGTTTTATAAACACTCAATTACAGCAGCCAGAGTAAAAACTGGTGTTAAAAAGTCAAGGGTCAAGAGCCCAACTAAAGCAAACACGGATCACTATCATGGTGTCTTTAAAAAAACTCAATAAATCATTATCATCTAACCCTCTGTTCATTCTCAATAACAACTTCTGTAGACGCATGACAAAAGTCAAACTGTTTAGTAATAAGTGAAGCTGGTAATGCTGTTTGTGTAGTGGTTTAATCCTCCTCTGCTGAGATCTTTAGAGATTTAAACTTCTTTTATCTTGAGTTGATTTCATCTCAGGCTGTGGCTGGAAGTCAGTTGTAGTTCTTGTGTTTCTCTTTCCTTCATTGATTCTGCTCGTTAACAGCAGGTGTTAATCACTAATGCTCAATAATCACTTAATTAATCACTTAATTTATTGACTGCAATGTATATCTACTTTTAGTAAACTCAACTGAAATAAGTTCAGAGTACTCATAACTATTGTTTTTATAAACTTAATTGAATTAAGGCAATCGGTGTCCTCAAATGTAATAAGTTAGCTTAACTTATTGAATTTGACTTTGTATTACTGTTTTAGTGGACTCGATTAAAATAAGTTCAGAGTACTCATAACTATTGTTTTTTATAAACTTAATTGAATTAAGGCAATCGGTTTCCTCAAATGAAATGAGTTAGCTTAACTTGTTGGGTTTTACAGTGTGTGTGTAAGCCTCTTTAATTATTTTCCTCATTTCTGTGTTTCAGCGGTTGATGGTCAGCAGGATTGGGGAGTGAATTACAATCATTCTTATGTTTGTGCATTAAAGGGATCAACAGTGAAAATATCCTGTACTGTAAAATATCCTGATGGTCATGAGATCAGAACAGTTTTCTGGACCAAACCTGCTGTAGGTGTTGTAGAATTACCTGATCTGTGTTCAGATCCAGAAAAAAAAGGAAGAGTTCAGTGTGACAGTGAAGATAAAGACACTTCCAGCATCACTTTGACGGCTGTAACAGAAGCTGATAAACACATCTACTACTGCAGATTTACTACAGATAAAGCGGGTGGAAAATGGACGGGGGTTCCTGGAGTTCAGCTTGACGTCACAGGTAAAACTACTGAACTCTCAGAAATAGACCACAGAAACATACAAACACACACATACAGTTTAAAGCAATTTAACTGCGACCTGCTTCATTATTTTTCACATTAAAGTAAGTTTACATCAGGACTCTTTAACTCGAGTCCTGGAGGGACAGTAGTTTTAACTCTAATTAAACCTCCTGCTAATTTGTAAGTAATTCTGAACCCTGTGATGAGCTTTTTCAGGTGTTTGGTTAGAGTTAAAGCTAAACTCACTAACTGACGCTGCACGGCTAACCTGCAGGTTTTATTCTGGGTTAGAGATTACAAACCCAAACTGGACCAATCAGCTGTGAGTAAAGTGACATGTTTCTGATGCAATAAAGCCACTCCCCCTTTATCTCTGTATCTCTCACTCCAAATTAAAGCAGTTTAGTGTCTGATCTGAACATCTGATGTCTCCTTCTCGATTGTCGAGTTCACGCGCATAGGTTTAGTTACCTATGATCACGCGCGTGAACTCGACAATCGATTACTATGGACTTCGACCGAAAACAGGATGTAAATACACGTATGTGCTCTGGCTGAAATAACATCACTTTTATTCATATCTTTCACATCTACTGCAGTCAGATTCACCCGTGTTCACTCTGAAGGAATCATCTAACATTGGCTGTGCACTTGTAATGACACATCAAGGATGTTAAGAGGCTAAAAGCAGGTTTAAAACTTGCCCCATTGAAGTCAACAGGGTGCAAATTTTAAAAAGAGGATAACACGTGTAGGCAACACCGATTTTTGTCGTTGTTCCCTGTACTGACAGCACTCCAAATTTACACAAAAATTAGCTCAATGTTAAAATTGACCGGAGTTCTCCTTTAATGTTGAACATGAGTACAAACTGATTCATGTTAGTGATTATTAAACATGATGGCCTACTATGATATTAGACTACATACCCTATAATAAAAGATAATGAATTTTAACCCTGAACCAAACATATTTGTATTCAAAGATCAACAGTCTGTCATTAGTCTTTAGTCTGCCACAAAAAACAACAACATTAAAATCATGAATTCAAATGTCATTGTGAAAAAACCCAAAACAATAACTGTTGTAACTGTTGTAAATCAGACCTTTCAGGCTATAGCCTAACGCTAATAAGCCTTTTGCCAAAATTTTTATTACAACTAAATTGTCGTCATTAAATAAGAAAACGAAATAATTGTGTAGATGATTTGCTTTGTGTAACCCGACATCAGACATTAGGCCAAAGTATTTTTTTGCACACAGTGCCGCGACCAATCAATCACTCCTTTACGACTGGCTGCACATTCACTGTTATCGCGGCTGCTGCAACTTGCGCTCGCTTATCAATGCATATCTAAATTCGCGTCTACGGTATCTTTGTAGAACTTCAAAAAAAGAAAGAAAAAAGATGCTGCATTCAATGACGACTCGACCTCCACGGACAACAGTTTTTAATGTTTTATCAGACAATAACTACTCAAGATTTTGCTTTAGTATAATTTTCGGGACAATTAGGGCTGGATTCGGGATTCGGGACAACAGCTTAGATTTCGGGACTCTTCCGAATTTTTTGGGACGTCTGGTCACCCTATATCCGGCCCACATCTGGCACATGTGGAAAGATGATCTGGCCCACATGCAGCGTGGAATGACAGCCCTTGGGCGGCTCACTCCTGTTTGCCAGATCTGGGCCACAAGCAGGCCATAGCAATGCCACATGTCAGCCAAGAGCAAATAAATAAACCACAACTGGACCTTATCTGAGCCACAAAATCTGTGTATATTAAATATGGAGTAATTTCAGCCTTAATAAACCTGTTAACAAGCAGAATCACTGAAGGAAAGAAGAGAACAGAAAAAGAGACGAGCAGAAACACAAGAACTACAACTAACTTCAGTTACAGCCTCAGATGAAATCAAGTGAAGATAAAAGAAGACATTAAATCTGTGAAGATCTCAGCAGAGGAGGAGACCTATTTCAATTATCAATAGTGTAACAAAAATATTTGATAAATTAATCTTTAATCAACTTTCTAAATATCTTAATGACCAAAACGTATTATTTCCACATCAATCTTTATTCTTTATTTTTCAAGGATAACCCCTTGAGATGCACCATCTCATTTTCGAGGGGGTCCTTTACATTACAAAGAAACCAGCAACAAAATGGAAAATCATAAAAAAAGTAAATACTACACAAGACTATAAGAAACATTTAAATACAGTAACATTCGTACACACACACACACACTATCAATGCTCCCACAAACCTAATCCCCCCATTTTTAGCCCATACCATAATCGAAGAAATCAATGAGCCATCTGCGAACATGCAAATACAAAAACAAGTTATAAATATGCTTACACACTTCACTATACGCATACAGGTACATAAATGCAAACATGTACAATATAAACAAAAATAAAATTAAAATTAAAAGAAAGAGAGATTAGAAACAGGAACACGGTGTTTGAAAATAAGTAAGAAGAGATGATTTGAAAACATATAAAGTAGTTATAGATCTGAGCGAGCAGGGAAGATTGTTCCAGTCTGATGGAGCTTTAAATTTGAACGCACGACGACCTACTTCTTTGCAAATTCTAGGTACATAAAAGAAGAGCTGATCCGTATGCCTTAAATTGTACTGTGTATTAAAAGAAATTAGGTAACATTTCAAATATGGAGGAAAATGCAAGTGAATACACTTAAAAATAAGTAGTAACCAGTGAAATTGCCTTCTTGACTTGGGAGCCAGCCAGCACAAAGACTCATACATTTGGCAATGGTGAGTTCTATAAGGACATCTGAGCACAAATCTACAAAGACTATTATAAAGTACAGAGATAGGACGAAGATTTGAATCAGTAGTATTCCCGTATATAGTATCAGCATAATCAATTATTGGAAGTATCAATTGCGTAATTATTCTTTTTCGAACCTGTTGTGAAAAGCAATCAACAGAGCGATAAAGTGACCTCAATTGACCATATATTTTCTTGCAGATTGAATTAATATGAGGTTTGAAGGAAAGCTGAGTATCAAGCCAGAGACCAAGATATTTAAACTCTTCAACTTTTGTTAAAGCTGTTCCATCGAGAAAACTAATAGACAAGCTTTTAGATATAGGCAAGGAATTAGGTCGAGAGCAAAACAACATTGTGTAAGATTTGTTTTTGTTCAAAAGGAGTTTATTAGAAGAAAACCATTTTTGAACTAAGTTAAAATCAGATTGAAGAGAATGTTGAATTTGTGAGACTTCAGCACTGGATGAATATATTACAGTGTCATCTGCATATAAGTGAATTAAACTATCTGGACAGATTTGCGGTAGATCATTAATAAAAATGGAAAATAAGAGAGGACCTAAGGATGAACCTTGTGGAACTCCTTTATCAATAATTTTGAAGCCAGACTGGCTGCCTTGAAAAGTAACGCATTGACTTCTGTGATGAAGAAAAGAATTAAAAAATAATAAAGAGTCAGAAGAAAGACCAATAGCATATAATTTGTCTAAGAGAAGATAATGATCAACCATATCAAATGCTTTGGTAAGATCAATAAATATAGCACCTGTCAGCATATTACTGTCTGATGCTGACAGTATGTCGTTTGTGAATTTTAAAAGAGCAGTGGTGGTTGAAAAATTTGAACGAAAACCAGATTGATGTGGAGATAATACATTTTGGTCATTAAGATATTTAGAAAGTTGATTAAAGAGTAATTTTTCAAAGATTTTTGTTACACTATTGATAATTGAAATAGGTCTGTAATTATTAATATCTGTGATATCACCTCCTTTATGAAGAGGAATTACTCTGGCACAATTCCATGATCGAGGTGTTTCGCAAGTCGCCAATGATAAATTAAATATATCAGCCAATGGAAATGATATAACATGAGAGGCAAGTTTAAAGAACTTGATCTCAAGACCATCTGGACCAGCACTACATCCGGGGTTTATGCCATCAATAACCTGCTGAACATCATCTGGAGTGATAATATTAAAGCAAAATGATCTATTAAACCTATTTTGAGTCAGAGAAACATCAGAGTGAGAAGGAAATGAAAAAGAACTGCCAACTGTAGAGAAGTGCTGGCTGAAAGCCTCTGCAATTAATAAAGGTTCACTAATAGATTCATTATTTACTCTAATAAGGGAAATAGGGTTTTTTATGGGTTTGTTGGTTATAGAATTAATTCTCTTCCAGAATTGCTTTGGGTTCTTAAAGTCAGTTGATAAACAATCCTTATAGTAATTTGCTTTAGCATTTCTAGTAATAGTTTTACATTTATTTCTTAGTTCTTTATAAGCATCCCAATCAGCATAATCATTTGATATACGATATTTTTTCCATGCCTTGTCTCTTTGTTTAAATAAGTGTATGAGATCTCCTTTGATCCAAGGTAAGTGTCGACCCTTAACCTTGATTGATCTCCAAGGAGCATGTTTATCTATTATCTCAACAAATTCAGTATAAAAGTAATTCCATGCATCTTCAACAGATGGAATTAACTGAAATCTCTCCCAATTTATATCTAGTATGTCTTGAATAAAGTGTTCAGGATTAACGTTATTCCATTTCCTTACTCTAATTAATTTTGGAGGAAGATGAGGCAATTTGATTTTCCAAATACAATAAACAATAGAGTGGTCACTAAGAGAATCCGGTAATACCCCAGATTTTAAGATTCTACCAGGATGAGAAACCAAAATCCAGTCAAGCAAAGAAGAGGAGCTAGGACCAACTCTAGTGGGTTCAGTTATGAGTTGAGTTAAATTTATGCTGTTAAAAAGATTGCGATCTTTATGAGAGGAATTAGCTAGCCAATTCGAATTAAAATCACCTAATATGATTTTTTCACTAGCACAATCTAAAGAATTAATAGTAGACAAGATACATTCAGTGGTTTCAGCAGGAGCATTAGGAGGTTTATATATATTTCCTATTATAAGTCGTTTGTTTTCATGGAAAATAATTTTAACAAAGAGGCCTTCAAAATGCAGGGGATTCTCACTTGGCAATACAAGTTCTGCAGTCAATTTTGAGGATACATATATTAAGAGGCCCCCACCTCTTGAGCCCCTATCTTTCCTGAATAAAACATAATTGTCAAGTCTGACTTCATCATCAGAGATCTCACTGTTTAACCAGGTTTCGGAAAGAGTAATGATATGTGGATTATTATAAGCGAGCCAAGCTCTCAATAAATCAATTTTAGGAGGCAAACTCCTAATATTCAAGTGAATAACAAATAAACCTTTAGTGAAGTTCATTACTCATAAATATTAATATACACATGATATGAAAGCAAAAAAATTATCATAAAGCAACATTGCAGGTTATTGTATAGAGCAGTAGGGGGCATGTGAAGAGAAAGGCAGTAGGAGAGCAAACACACACACACACACACACACACACACACACACACACCCACACACACACACACACACACACACACACAGAGTATGCACATAAACCTGTAAGTGCACCACTCAGTCTGCATAACCCATTAGCAAACATAATAATAATAATAATAATAAACCAAAAACCAAAAAAAAAAAAAATATATATATATATACACACACAAACATATACATATAAATATATATATATATATATATACACATATATACACATATATACATACATATACATATATATATATACATACATACATACATACATACACATACATATATACATACATATACATACATATATATACACATACACATACATGCATAAATAAACGAGGTCACTTTCTGCAGGAATAGTTATATAATATAACCATAACTGTATAAAAATCATCAAATGACATAACGTCAAACAATAATAATAATGATAAAAATAAAATAGTAGAATATAAATGCTACTTTATTTAATTTATTTAATAAATCAAAATATCAATTGCATATATCAGACTTATAAATATCTATCCTTTCCCATTTAGGAGACCAAGACTAGCCCATCTTTTAGTATTACGTCTTTTTACGCTATTTGATTCATATTATATGGCAAACAATAGTAAAACAACACCAACCCTTTCCATTCCCAGCATTGATTTGCAAATAAGAAACAAAAAGACAGCAGTCACTCAAATAGCACTTATGCCAATGATAACAATACAAATAATAAATAATAAGTTCAATGCCAGTCCAGCGAGGAAAGTACCCACTGGGAGAAGAAAGAGAAAAAAAAAAGAAGAAAAAAAAAAAAAAAAAAAAAAAAAAAGAAAAAGAAATTTTTCATCAGCAAGCTGAGTATTGTGCTGCTATTAGCACTAGCCTTCATTTACTAACTTTAGGCTGTCATGTCAGAGTCAATGGAGGAGTTCATAAGAGAGAGTTCACCAGCAAGGGATTCCTCAGCTTCCTCAGGAGTACGAAAGAAATGTGTCTTACCAGCAAAGGCAACTCTCAGTGTGCAAGGATAGATCAGAGCATACTTAATGTCCCGATCACGAAGCTTTTTCTTAACCGCATCAAACCCTCGGCGTCTCTGGACCAGAGCAGTGGAGAAGTCCGGATAAATGAAAACACGAGCTCCTTTGAATTGTAGGGTTTCTTTCTTCTCCCTGGCTAGTTTCATTACTTTTAGCTTATCCTGGAAATAGTGAAACTTTACCAGGATCGGCCTGGGACCCTTGGCTCTGGAGTTGTCCTGCATACCTGTACGATGACAGCGCTCAATCACCGGAGGAGAGGAGAAATTCGCTTCACCTAGAAGCTGTAGAATCAAGTGTCTCACGAAGCCAAGGATATCTCTGGCCTCTGCCCTCTCTGGAATGCCGATGAATCGTAGATTAGAGCGTCTGCTTCGGTTCTCCGCGTCCTCTGCCCATGATTTCAACTCAGTGTTTTCCTTTTCAAGCACTTTTACCCGTTTGACCAGCTCTGTTATATCATCCTCATTTGAGCTGACTCTCTGCTCCAGCTCAATAACCTGCTCTCCAAACATTTGAAGCGATCCATCTATTTTGGCCAGGTTGGCTCCAAGTGAATCAATTTTGGCATCCAAGTGTGAAATCATCTCTAGCTTCATTTGCTGCATCATGTCCAAAATACTTTGGAGAGTAATTGTTTCATCACCCATTGAGAGGCCGGTTTCTTCCCACTCGCACAAAGAGAAGAATATATTCCAATAACTTGTTGGTTTGAAGTTGGAGATTGGTTTAGTTTGCTTATCTTGATATAACTCTAATAGATCCTTGAAGAAAATCGTTTTGTAGTGGAAAAATTATGTCACAATGACCTCAGTTAAGCAAAAACATTGGGCCAGCAGACTGAGCTTGCAGCACACACTCACACCACGGCGGCCATCTTGAAAATGTCTGGTTTTCGATCAAATTTTTCGACCACCACTGCTCTTTTAAAATTCACAAACAACATACTGTCAGCATCAGGCAGTAATATGCTGACAGGTGCTAGGAAAATAAGTATTTGAACACCCTGCTATTTTGCAAGTTCTCGCACTTGGAAATCATGGAGGGGTCTGAAATTGTCATCGTAGGTGCATGTCCACTGTGAGAGACTTAATCTAAAAAAAAAAATCCAGAAATCACAATGTATGATTTTTTAACTATTTATTTGTATGATACAGCTGCAAATAAGTATTTGAACACCTGTCTATCAGCTAGAATTCTGACCCTCAAAGACCTGTTAGTCTGCCTTTAAAATGTCCACCTCCACTCCATTTATTATCCTAAATTAGATGCACCTGTTTGAGGTCGTTAGCTGCATAAAGACACCTGTCCACCCCATACAATCAGTAAGAATCCAACTACTAACATGGCCAAGACCAAAGAGCTGTCCAAAGACACTAGAGACAAAATTGTACACCTCCACAAGGCTGGAAAGGGCTACGGGGAAACTGCCAAGCAGCTTGGTGAAAAAAGGTCCACTGTTGGAGCAATCATTAGAAAATGGAAGAAGCTAAACATGACTGTCAATCTCCCTCGGACTGGGGCTCCATGCAAGATCTCACCTCGTGGGGTCTCAATGATCCTAAGAAAGGTGAGAAATCAGCCCAGAACTACACGGGAGGAGCTGGTCAATGACCTGAAAAGGGCTGGGACCACCGTTTCCAAGGTTACTGTTGGTAATACACTAAGACGTCATGGTTTGAAATCATGCATGGCACGGAAGGTTCCCCTGCTTAAACCAGCACATGTCAAGGCCCGTCTTAAGTTTGCCAATGACCATTTGGATGATCCAGAGGAGTCATGGGAGAAAGTCATGTGGTCAGATGAGACCAAAATATAACTTTTTGGTCATAATTCCACTAAACGTGTTTGGAGGAAGAAGAATGATGAGTACCATCCCAAGAACATCATCCCTACTGTGAAGCATGGGGGTGGTAGCATCATGCTTTGGGGGTGTTTTTCTTTTTCACATGGGACAGGGCAACTGCACTGTATTAAGGAGAGGATGACCGGGGCCATGTATTGCGAGATTTTGGGGAACAACCTCCTTCCCTCAGTTAGAGCATTGAAGATGGGTCGAGGCTGGGTCTTCCAACATGACAATGACCCGAAGCACACAGCCAGGATAACCAAGGAGTGGCTCTGTAAGAAGCATATCAAGGTTCTGGCGTGGCCTAGCCAGTCTCCAGACCTAAACCCAATAGAGAATCTTTGGAGGGAGCTCAAACTCTGTGTTTCTCAGCGACAGCCCAGAAACCTGACTGATCTAGAGAAGATCTGTGTGGAGGAGTGGGCCAAAATCCCTCCTGCAGTGTGTGCAAACCTGGTGAAAAACTACAGGAAACGTTTGACCTCTGTAATTGCAAACAAAGGCTACTGTACCAAATATTAACATTGATTTTCTCAGGTGTTCAAATACTTATATGCAGCTGTATCATACAAATAAATAGTTAAAAAATCATACATTGTGATTTCTGGATTTTTTTTTTTAGATTATGTCTCTCACAGTGGACATGCACCTACGATGACAATTTCAGACCCCTCCATGATTTCTAAGTGGGAGAACTTGCAAAATAGCAGTGGTGTTCAAATACTTATTTTCCTCACTGTATATTTATTGATCTTACCAAAGCATTTGATATGGTTGACCATTATCTTCTCTTAGACAAATTATATGCTATTGGTCTTTCTTCTGACTCTTTATTATTTTTTAATTATTTAATTATTTTCTTCATCACAGAAGTCAATGCGTTACTTTTCAAGGCAGCCAATCAGGTTTCAAAATTATTGATAAAGGAGTTCCACAAGGTTCATCCTTAGGTCCTCTCTTATTTTCCATTTTTATTAATGATCTACCGCAAATCTGTCCTGACAGTTTAATTCACTTATATGCAGATGACACTGTAATATATTCATCCAGTTCTGACATCTCACAAATTCAAAACTCTCTTCAATCGGACTTTAACTTAGTTCAAAAATGGTTTTCTTCTAATAAACTCCTCTTGAACAAAAACAAATCTTATAGTTGTTTTGCACTCGACCTAATTCTTTGCCTATATTTAAAAGCTGGTCTATTATTTTCTCGATGGAACAGCTTTAACAAAAGTCGAAGAATTTAAATATCTTGGTCTCTTGATACCCAGCTTTCTTTCAAACCTCATATTAACTCAATCTGCAAGAAAATATATGGTCAATTGAAGTCACTTTATCGCTCTGTTGATTGCTTTTCACAACAGGTTCGAAAAAGAATTATTACTCATTTGATACTTCCAATAATTGATTATGCTGATACTATATACGGGAATACTACTGATTCAAATCTTCGTCCTATCTCTGTACTTTATAATAGTCTTTGTAGATTTTTGCTCAGATGTCCTTATACAGTAGAACTCACCATTGCCAAATGTATGAGTCTTTGTGTTGGCTGGCTCCCAAGTCAAGAAGGCAATTTCACTGGTTACTACTTATTTTTAAGTGTTTTCATTTGCATTTCCCTCCATATTTGAAATGTTACCTAATTTCTTTTAATACACAGTACAATTTAAGGCATACGGATCAGCTCATCTTTTATGTACCCAGAATTTGCAAAGAGGTTGTTGTGCGTTTAAATTTAAAGCTCCATCAGACTGGAACAATCTTTCCTGCTCTCTCAGATCTATAACTTCCTTTTATGTTTTCAAATCATCTCTTCTTACTTAATTTCAAACACCGTGTTCCTGTTTCTGATCTCTCTTTCTTTTAATTTTATTTATTATTTTTATTTATATGTTTGCATTTATGTACGTGTATGCGTATAGTGAAGTGTGTAAGCATATTTATACCTTGATTTTGTATTTGCATTTTCACAGATGGCTCACTAATTGTCTTTGATTATGGTATGGGCTAAAAGTGAAGGGATTAGGTTTGTGGGAGCATTGTTAGTGCGTGCGTGTATATGAATGTGAATGTTACTGTATCTAAATGTTTGTTATAGTCTTGTGTTGTATTTACTTTAATTATGATTTTCCATTTTGATGCTGGTTTCTTTGTAATGTAAAGGACCCCCTCGAAAATAAGATGGTACATCTCAAGGGGTTATCCTTGAAAATAAAGAAATAAATAAAGAACAACTCCACTTCTGCCAACCCTGGGTTTTAGGCACCATGAAAGTGGTTTGGCTTTTAGCAGTGTTCATCGCCATAGTAACATACGCTTCACTACTAACCTGGTCCGGGGCAGGTTATGTTCCAGGTTAGAGGTTGCAAACCGAACTTGGACCAGCAGTGAGCAAAGTGACACATGTCTGATGCGATAAAGTCACTCCACCTGTTTCTAATCCAAATTAAAGGTCACTACATAGCAAATGATTTTTAAAGACAAAATTTTCTGGATTATAGTAACGCTTATTTAGAATAATAACTTTGTATTATTTAGATATTATTTATGGAATTATTATCGAGATACCTCCCTGAAATTACTTTTTGCAGGTTGGGATGTCTGTGCTAGGATAGTGGGTTTTTTTCCCCAACAATGTGAATGTCTCGGCACTGCATCATTTGTTTATATTCGGTATATTTCACTGTGGATTATTTGAGATGGTCCTCACTGCAGAACATGAAATCCAGGGGGAGGAGTTGGATCCAGATCCAACTCCTCCCACCTTACATATACCTAAACCTACCCATCTCCACCCCCTGATCCCTAAACCCACCCCTAAACCTACCAATCTCCACCCCTTAGTTCAGGATCCAAATCCACCCCTGGATCTCGTGTACTGCAGTGAGGTGCTACTGGATTATTTAGTAAATTTCGGCAGGCTTTGCAAACAGACTTTTGCGATATGGATCTGCCAGATACGCCACAAACATGTAAGTAGTCATGTTTATTCGAATGCCTGATCTGTGATCAGTGATTTCTGGTGTAATTATTCAAGTTCAGATCAGATTATCTCTCAAAATATAGTTCAATACTGTTTATGCATCAGTAAATCAAGCCAGTGACTAAACAATCAACTTCACGTCGTTTCTCTTAGGATGAAAATATTCTTATTTAAACTGTGATTGAATTATATAAAGAAAGCGATCAAAGAACGCTCCCTTTCCAGTTGCCCAAGCTGTCAATCAAACAGCGAGAGTTAATCTGGACACTTGTCAAAACTCGTTGAAATCAATCATCATAAAATCATGACGCTGTTATAATGTACAGTACAACGAAGCTCTTACTATATTTGCATCGTGTTTGCATTGTTATTTGGTGGAAGCATTTGTGAGAGTGATGAAACTGCGTTGCAATGATAAGATCTTTTCATACGCGATCAACAGACTGTCTGTCATCTGCTCAATGCTCATCACTGCAACCTTTCAAGAAATCGGAATAGAACATTATGATCAATACTTTTCACGATTCCTTAATCTCGATAGCTGTAATAGTAAAAACGTAGTAAAAGTTTTAGAGAGAGTTCCACATGTAATGCTAGCTATTTCATATGCAAGCATGTCAGCCAATCACAGCAGTGGGCGTTTACACTGAAGTCTCACACAGACACGCCCCTTCAAACAGAGCGTTCAAATCAGAGGCTAAAATCAGGCTAGGAAAAATGCCTTTTATTTATAAATTATGAACATTTTTGATGTTAAAATCATACTAACATTATAAGGGCACCCCAGGAAACATTATAAAATAATAAAATAATCCAGTATGACCCCTTTAAATGTTCAATTCTCTCTATACCCTTATCAACTGTATGAACTAACTTCACAACTTTTACTTGCACTGATATAGCAAGATTTTCTTGCTGTGTAAATTTGTTTAAATTCTTAATTTCAATTAAGAATCTCTTTTTCAATCCCGTAATATTCTGCAGAAGAGAGAAGTGAATCGCGCCGCTTCTCTCGCGAGAAATGAACCGAGTTTCACTCTTTCCCAGCACGTGATTGGCTGTTCGCTTCTGATGTCACACCTAAACTTCTAAACTCAGGATCAAAGCCTGAGTTGACAGTAGAAGTTGATGATCAACATCATGGTACCAACAAAGCCTGGTTGGATTTGTATGGTTTTGTCAACTCTAAACCTACTCTTTGTTCAACTAGCTTCATGCAACAGGCCTCAGGACTGAAGCTGAAAAGCGCAGGGACCGTACCATGATGGTAGTTGAATAAACTCAGGGTTACAAGATTAGTTTAAAGTTGACAAAACCAAACCAGTCCAATAAGGCTTTGCTGGCACCATGACGCTGATCATCAACTTTCTCTGTCAACTGGACAACAAGGTCATGGAGAGTGTGACATCAGCACACCAGGCACGGCGTTAGGGGTGGGCCTGATGGGCCTAGGACCACCCAAAACTTTTCTTCAAAAAAATAAATCAAAAACTTTTAATATATTTTAATTTTGTTAATAATTATTAAAAATCAGCAAATAAGCTCATAATTTGTGCTAAAATAGTCTAAATGTTTAGTTTTCAAAGTTTCATAGCTTAAAGGGGGTCGCACACCGGACGAGAAGCGCAGCGTCGCGTCTAGGACAACTCGAGGTATCGCACACCGGACGCGCACTTTCTCAGTTTATGGCCAGCAATATTGTTATGTTTAAGGACATCATGGAATTAAGATAATGTCTGTACCATGTTATGATTGTACTGTACAATTAAATACAATCGTTGCTAAGTCTGCAGTCTGAATTCACTTTACTTCAGAGTGTCCGTTAACTGAATGAATTGAGAATATCACCTGAAAATCCGATAACATCAGCGATTTTCATTCAAGCAGCTGATTTCTGTAAATGAATGTAAAACTAAATGTATATTGCAGCACAGAATGAAGTCAGTATATACATTAACGACGATTTGAGACAAATATAATGTAAATTTAATATAAAACTATGTAAATTGCGCTCTGTGGCGCGGCAGAATTTTGAACAAGGTCAAGCCGTTGCTGGGCGCCGCAGACAGACGCCAAATGGCGCCGCCGGCGTGTGGACACTCATAGAGAATAATGTGTTTGAATTTTAAAGACATGGCACTGTGCCTCCTCAACCAGAAGAAGAGAGCTTTTATGATTGGTGACCAGGAACAGTGAAGATTCATACAAAGGGAGCTCAAAGTCCAACCGAAAGAGGCTAAATATGCTTACAGAAGAAAATTTGAGCAGAAGTTGCAGCAAAACAGCATGAGGGAGGGCATGAAGACCATCACAAGCATGGGAACCTCGTGGAGGGGGATGTGGAGAGGGCCAACCAGTTTAATAACTTCTTTAATAGATTGGATTGCCATGCCGCCGATGGGGACTGTTCTGCTGCCATTCCCGCGCCGTTGTTTTTATTATTTGTTTTATTTTTTGCTACTGGAAACTTGAATTTCCCTAGCGAATGAATGAAGTGTTTATCTATCTATCTATCTATCTATCTATCTATCTATCTATCTATCTATCTATCTATCTATCTATCTATCTATCTATCTATCTATCTATCTATCTATCTATCTATCTATCTATCTGAAGGTATAGGCCTCTGGTTTATATTGGCGCAACATGATTTCATTAAGCTGATGATGATGTAGAGAGTTGTTGTGTCAGACCTGCAGGTGGAGACACAGCAGAGTGTGAAACAGGGAGATTCAGTCACTCTGACATGTAAAAGCAGCTGCAATCTGACTGAAGGAACAATATTCATCTGGTACAGAAACGCACAGAGAATAACTGAACGAACAGTGAATCGGCTTCATCTGCGGTCAGTCAGTTGTTCTGATGAAGGAAACTATCAATGTGAAATAAGAAGAAATAATCATCATCTGATCTCTCCTGCTGTTTATCTTAATGTTGAATGTGAGTGCAAACTGATTCATTAATATTAGTGAAATAGTCACATTTTATGTCTAATAGACATTTAATCTTACTAATTTATCATTTCTATTAATTTATACTAATGTATTTTCTTTAATCAGAAACTCTTTCAGTTTCATCTGTTTCACGTGTGAAATGATTGTTTTTTATCTTGTTTCAGGGGTTCAGAGAGATGCTCTGCTCACAGTTTCTGGGATTGTGGCGGGATGTGGAGCATTAATCTTCATCATCATCATTATCATTATCATCATCGTGTTCATAAGGTGAGTGAATGTTGAGAAGCTCCTGCATTAAATTCTTTAAAAAAAATAACATAAATGCAACATTTGTTGAACTTAAACCACTATCAAAAAATAAATGTTTCTTACAATAAATTACTTTTTAGTACTTTCTAACAAAAACATGTTTTCTCCAGGAAGAAGAGGAGAGACGGTGGAGCTGAAGTTATCAGACAAAATCAGGCAAGTTTGATAATAATACATCTGAATCTACAGTGACATGGATATTATATTTACTAGAAAATACAAGACTTACAAGATCATGTACTGACAAATATTTGACATGAAGACAATCTGGAAA
Source organism: Abramis brama (assembly GCF_963993115.1). Lineage (NCBI taxonomy): Eukaryota > Metazoa > Chordata > Actinopteri > Cypriniformes > Leuciscidae > Abramis > Abramis brama. The sequence continues at coordinate 25,295,712 of NC_139964.1, read as the reverse complement.
ACAACATGCATGTAACTCACAGTCACTGTGTTTCTGAATGATCGATCTGTTGTTATATCTGTGTGATATTTTATGTGATGAAACTGCAGGAGGATCACATTGACAGATCAGCAGAAACGGCTTCGACCAATGACGTTCCACTGTATTCACTAGTATCAGCCAATCAGAGGGATGATCTGTATTCCAACATTAAAGCAAAGAAACAAACAGAAACAGACTCTGCAGATGTTGAAGAGGTTCAGTATGCCAGTGTCCATCACTTCAAGAACAAAGACATGAAGACTGAAGAGTACGACTGCATTGAGACGCATCATCCGTCTGAAGCCAACAGGTGAGAAACGATTCATTTAAACTCAAATAAAACATATTCAATTCTTAATCAGAGCTCTTGTATTGTGTTGTTGAGATGATGGATTGTCACCTCTTGAAATGCAACATTATTTTTGTTTAATTTCTCCCCAGATCTGAGGATGTGATCTACAGCTCAGTCAAGTAAAGAACATGTGATCGGAGCCGCTTCCTATTGATGCTGATGGGAGACCTGGATTTGAGTCCAGCTCAGGTCATGTTCCCATCTCACTGTCCTCTTGATTTCACCTTTACACATTTATGGGACTGTTTTACTGTTTAGACATGAATTATGTTCCCTTCACTAACGGCCTTGTGGAAGGGCCCATTGTGAAGGGATCCAGTTGTTCACTTTCATTTGGAAAATCCCTACAAATGGTGCGTCCTTCCCTAAGTGGCCTTCAAGGTGGCAAAAACGCATTTTGAATTTGCCCCAAGTTCCAGACAAACCAGTTAATGGAAAGAACTGACAGACAAAACTGAAAAACAGAATTGAGGAAATCTTCCTTGTATTCCACCTTCATCACACTCCAGCACAGTAGCCCACATAGCAACATTGTTTTGGCCCAGATCCGGCCCACATCTGGCACATGTGGAAAGATGATCTGGCCCACATGCAGCGTGGAATGACGGCCCTTCGGCGGCTCACTTCTGTTTGCCAGATCTGGGCCACAAGCAGGCCATAGCAATGCCACATCTCAGCCAAGAGCAAAGAAATAAACCAGAACTGGACCTTATCTAAGCCACAAAATCTGTGTATATTAAATATGGAGTCATCTCAGCCTTAATAAGCCTGTTAACAAGCAGAATCACTGAAGGAAAGAAGAGAACAGAAAAAGAGACGAGCAGAAACACAATAACTACAACTGACTTCAGCCACAGTCTAAGATGAAATCCACTGATGAGAGGATAGAAGACATTAAATCTGTGAAGATCTCAGCAGAGGAGGATTAAACAACTCCACAAACAGCATTACCAGCTTCACTTATTACTAACCAGACTGACTTTATATCTGTCAGACGTCTACAAAAGGTTTTATTGAGAATTAACAGAGGTTTAACTTTTTCATTTAGTGTTTCCATTAGTTGGGATCTTAACTCTTATTATGTCTTTTTTTGGCTGCTATGACTGTTGTTATGTATTAATTATATTTTTGCTACTGTGTTATTTATGCATCCTCGTTTCCTTTCCTCGCGTCTCAGCTCCTCCCCCTGTAGGATGCGAGGGAAGAAAAGGAGGATGGAGGAATCGAAGGAAAGCTTATTTATACTTTGGAATACTTGATCACTCAAGCGTCACTTCACAGCGTCATCATCAGCGCTCAAAGGATCTGCCCTTATGTTGTTAAAGTTTGGTTATTTAAGAAATTCATAATAATAATAATAAAGCAAGATACCCTGTTGAAATATGTGAGATGTGTGGTTTATATAAACTGTAAACGGAAAGTATAAAGTAAAATTATTGTCACCGATGTGAAGGGGGAGAACAATTGATTTGTGCGTCACGTTTAGTCGATAAAACACTTCCGCAAAGGATCCACCCGTGTATTCTCACTCATGACTCCTCAGGAAGCCTCCTCACTCCTCGATCCTCGACGCCTCGCGGTGCGATTAGAGAATTGAGATGTCCTTCAAGATGGCTGAGCTCGATCGGTTTCCAGGTCATAGAATGGAGGACGGAGGAGCGAGGAGACGAGGAGTGATATTGAGAAGCACCCAGTGTTTTTGTCAAAAACATTTGCAGCAGCAAAGAAAGCTAAAGTAAAACGACAACAGGTGTTGATGGTTACCTGTTGATGGTTTTATAATCATCATGAAATAGCCTGATGCACTGATGTCATATTAGATTAGAATAGATTACCTTTATTGTCATTATAAACATGTATAACGAAATTATGAAGTGCATCCCCTTAGTGTTGGATTATATACAACAAAACAAATAATGTTACATACAACACAAATATTAAACATATAATACAAAATAATCAATTTGTAATCAGTTTTAAATATTGCACTTATAAGAAATATATTGCACTAAAACTGTGAATTGCAAAATGAGGAATAAAAAAAGAAAAATAGCACCCTGAGACTGTATGTGTATATTTATGTATGTCAGGGGTTTTCAAATTGGGTGAATGTGAGCCTCCCCTTAGAGTAGGTAAGGACAGCCGAGTCCCCCTTTCCCCAAAATCCCGTCCGCCTTCCCTAACCCACACACACACGCCTCTACAGTGAATGCCATCTTTTGTGTATTCCAGGCAATGATGAGTTTCAATAACAACTGATAAAATGTAAATATTATTTTATTTCCACAACTTTCTTAAAAAAGTGCACTCATAAACGATTCTTTACATTTACATTTTTTTTACATTTAGTCATTTGGCAGACGCTTTTATCCAAAGCGACTTACAAAGCAGGACTAGATTAAGCGAATCATCATGAAGAGGCAAAAACCAAAGCTACGCAAGGAGTGCTCAAGATACAAAGTTCAGGCATTATTCAGAGTAGCATAAGCCCGATAAGTGAGGTTTTTAGAGGGAAAGGGGAGGGTTTTTTTTTTTTTTTTTTTTTTTTTTTTTTTTTTTTATGTGGTTAAGTGCTCACGGAAGAGATGGGTTTTCAGATGCTTTTTGAAGGTTGTCAGGGATTCAGCATTCCGGATGAGGGAGGGGAGAGTGTTCCACCAGCATGGAACTGTGAATGAGAATGTTCTGGAAAGTGATTTTGTGGCTCTCTGCGATGGAACCACGAGACGTCGCTCGTTGACTGATCGTAGGCGTCTGGTAGGGATGTAGACTCGTAGGAATGAGTTAAAGTAGGAGGGAGCTGAGCCTGTGATAGATCGGTAAGCAAGCGTCAATGCCTTGAACTTGATGCGAGCAGCGAGAGGTAGCCAGTGCAGAGAGATGAACAGAGGAGTGACGTGGGCCCTCTTGGGCTCGTTGAAGACAAGACGAGCTGCAGCATTCTGGATCATCTGTAGAGGTTTAGTTGCACTTGAAGGAAGACCGGCCAGAAGAGCATTGCAGTAGTCAAGCCTAGAAATGACCAGGGCCTGGACGAGAAGTTGTGTTGCATGCTCAGTTAGGAAAGGCCTGATCTTCCTGATGTTGTGCAGTGCAAACCTGCATGATCGAGCTGTCTTTGAAATGTGATCTGTGAAGGTCACAGTGTTATCGTGATTCTTTGCAACAGCTAATAATTTCCAACTTCATGCAGCTTCATGCAACTTCATGCAGGCCTAATTGAGGCTACTCTTAAAATCACTGAACATCAGTAGGCCTAACCACAAGTCAACAAAACATGCTTAACATGCAAAGCTACCGCCGACGACACCTGACGGCTGAAATCGGCACATTGTGTCTGGGCTTTAAGTGCACATTTGTAGGAGATGCACATCATCTCGAACAAAATCAGCAGTGGTGGAAAGAGTACTGAAAAAACATACTCAAGTACACTCTCAGAAAATAAAGTACATAATTGTACCTTTAGGGGTACAATGGCTTGTCACTGGGGCTGTACCCTCAAGGGTACAATATTGTACCCTTGGTATAGGGTACATATTTGTACCCTTGTGATTTGTACCTTAAAGGGATAGTTCAGGATTTTAGACATGAATCTCTATAGCTTCCCCATAAGCAGTGTGGTGCATTGACCATGACTTACCCCCGACAGCGTCCTGTGAGCCGAGCTCCGGTCCAGTTTTGGTCAAGATGAAATTAGTCCGGCAAGTTTGCTGGGGTCACGGCAATAAAGCTTTTTTCTTCTCAAATCAATATGTGTTCAAAAGAGTTATATATTTGCAGCACAAAACCGCTGTCTATGGAGAGGTCAGACCTCGTAATGGCTTGGCACTATTTTCTTCCCCGTCATATCACTGCGCGCTGCCGCTACCTACAGCCAGCTGGGAGCCGCGCACGTGTCACTTTGTTTACAGCTCGTAAAGAGAACGATAACATGTCTGACTACAGCAGCGACGATGACAACATTGACTTCGACACACAGCCAAAAGGATATCTTTACGAACCTGAATACACAGATGACGAGTTACGTGTAGGTAAACACTGCAGTAAACACTGCTGTAAACACTGCCGAACAACTGAAAAAGTGGTGTGCGCCTGCGCAGCTCGCAGCTGGCTGTAGTAGGTAGCGGCAGTGCGCAGTGATATGACAGGGGAGAAAATAGTGCCAAGCCATTACGAGGTCTGACCTCTCCATAGACAACGTTTTAGTGACGCAAATATATCACTCTTTTGAACACATATTGATTTGAGAAGAAAAAAGCTTTATTGCCGTGACCCCAGCAATCTTGCCGGACTAATTTCATCTTGACCAAAACTGGACCGGAGCTCGGCTCATAGGACGCTGTCGGGGGTAAGTCATGGTCAATGCACCACACTGCTTATGGGGAAGCTATAGAGATTCATGTCTAAAATCCTGAACTATCCCTTTAAGAGACCAGTCTTGTACCTGTGGTGACAATTTTGTACCTTTATTTAACAGTACAAAAATGGACCCTTCAAAAATGGTACAAAATTGGCTTTGACAGGGTACAATTGTTGACTATAGTGAGATTATATATATTACACACACGCTGAATTAAAATCAGAATTTATTAAATCCTTTTCATTTTCACATTTTCCAACATTTCATTTTAAACTCAATGTCTAACTGTGACATATAAATTATTATCATCCGAGTAAATGTAATTTGCCTGAAAGTCCATTTCATGTCCTTTCATCTTGACGTCGGTTACTTCTATGCCTGCTTCTGATATTTTCTGAAGGACCTCCTCGGTTGAAAGTCCTGTAAGAACCATGAGTAACCGTGCTATGACTTCTTCTCCACCGATGGCCAAAAGAAAGAAAGACCCGGAACTGGACATTCTTTTAAATTTGAGATTCAAGCAGCCAATCAGGGCTGGCTCCACATACACTCTCAGAAAATAAAGTACATAATTGTACCTTTAGGGGTACAATGGCTTGTCACTGGGGCTGTACCCTCAAGGGTACAATATTGTACCTTAACCTTTAAAAGAAACGGTACATATATGTAACTTTTAATGCTTTTTGATCCTCAAAAAGTTACATATATGTACCTTGAGGTCCAACAGCAAAAACTCCAGTGTTAATTGAACTCTCCTGGGAGTTTATATGACTCCAGACTCAAAGAGTGTTGAAGTTAATGATCTAATTAAGTGGTTCATTGAGTGATGATTGACCATTATTGAAGACACCTGATGTTAACAAGCAGAATCACGGAAGGAGAAAATTGAATTTTTTAAGACACCGTTATGGAGATCAGTGTTTGCTTTAGTTGGGCTCTTGACCCTTAAATCATTCACTTTAGAATTTGTTTGGCTGTTGTATCTGAGTTATAACTGCCAGATGAACAAAGAGAAAAGTTGATCAGGTGGTGTTGGTTATGTTTTGACATTATCATAATTTAACCTGAATCACTGAACTCATTTAGAATCTAATCTCAGGCTTAAATGTATATTGTTGATTACAGCATCACTGTGATTCTACAGCAAAAGATTTTCAGCATTTTCAATATAATCCAAAAATTCTTAAAAGTTGTTCTGATCAAAAGACATTGAAAATTACTTTATGTAGAAACACTGACATCAATAATCAGCCTGTGAATCTCAACAATGGTGACAATAATAAAGCATGTTGCAGTGCATCCTGGGTGCCACCAATCAAAACTCATTCATGGCTCCCATCATGCATTGCGGTATGAATAAATTATGATCTGAATTGTCTTACTAATTTCCTTTCCCTAATTGAATATTCTGTTTGTCACCATTGTTGAGATTCATACACTGATTCTTGATGTCTGTGTGTGCCTAAAAGAAATATTTGTTTTATCAGATCAACTTTTAAGAAATCCTTTAGATTATTTCAAAAAGTCTGGATCTTATGCTGTGGAATCACAGTGATGCTGTAATCAACAATATACATTTAAGTCATTAACTTTAGCACTCTTGATTGTTAATTTAACACTCATATTTTTAACACTCATATTTTAACACTTTAACACTCTTGAGTCTGGAGCCAAATAAACTCCCAGGAAAGTTCATTTAACACTGGAGTTTTTGCTGTGTTATACTGATTTAATATCAGTAAATTGACTTACAAAACTTTTTTTTCCTTTATTTCAAGGCTACTCTAATATAGTGATATGTTAAAATCTACCTTAAATGATTAAGGTATCATTAAAACCTTTAAAAAAAAAAACTTTTTTTTTTTACAAAAAATAAAATAAAATAACTTAGCAGAGGCTGTCTTTTGATATTGTACCTTAACCTTTAAAAGAAACGGTATATATTTGTACCTTTTAATGCTTGGGGACATATATGTACCTTTTTGACCCTCAAAAAGGTACATATATGTACCTTGGGGGACAGAAATGGACTCCTGCTGTACCCCTATTTCTGAGAGTGTAATGCTGCGTTCACACCAAACGCGAATATGCGTCTAAATTCTAGTTATACGCGTGACCACTTTGTGTGCATTCGCGCGTAAAATCAAAAGTTTGAAGCGAAATTTACGCTTCAGAGGCGAAAGTTTCGAAACCTGTTGGCGGCCATCTTTTTTTGGTTTATCGAGCATTAGCATTAATCGAGAGAATCACCACTCGTATATGCTCTGGAGAGCAGAAACAGCTGCGTAGGGAACATCGCCGCTGTACTCGGGTCCACCAAACCCTCCGGAGGGTTTCAGGAGTTTCACAATTTGCTCCAGGAGCTAGGTTTGGTGGACCTGACGGTGAGGACGCTGACGAGGACAGCGTAGGCCGTATAAGCCTCGGCCTCGAGTGGTCGCTGCCTGACGAGCCCGCGCTGTACAGCCCGGCGCGAGGTTCACCCTCACCCGCACCCACCTAATCTGTCATTTATTTTTGTTTTGATAATAAATGGAGCCAGCCTTCAAAAGTGAAACCTGTCCTGTGATTTTTGTTTGTTTTTATACACTAAATTGTGTTTGTTGTCTTTACATTAGATTAATAATGTTTCATATAATCTAGAATAGATATGGAATAAATAGCATTCAATACAAAATGAGTATCTCTCATATATTGAAATCGAGTTTTATGTTTTTATTTGCTTTGTTGTGCATTTTAGTCATATTACAAAATAATTTATTGAGGCCAAACATAAAATAACATTATAAACTGTCACTTCACCACGTGACAGCAGCATGCAAGCAGGCTGCTGATTGGTTAACGCGGCGCGAATTGACGCAGAAGTTCAGATTTTTCAACTCGGGCGGCAGACGCGAATTCGCGTCAAACGCGTGAATGCACAAATAGCACTAATAAAATCATTCGCGCGTAACGCGCTTAACGCGCCGCGCTAAACGCCTCATTCGCGGCGCAGGAATTTTTACGCGCGTAACACGTCTTTGCATTGACTTAACATTGAAATCACTCGTGCCTGACGCGCTATTCGCCATTATGGTGCGTTCACACCAAACGCGAATAGAGCGTCAGATTCGCGTCTATCGCGTCTAGTTAGTCGCTTGAACATTTTGAATCCATTCGCGCGAAAAGGAGTGTGACATCATCATCATCAACAACAACAACACAATTTATTTCTGCCATAATTTTTCCGTCATGTCTGAAATAAAGGATATTGCTGCTTTGTACTTGTTGTGGAAGTCCCAAATACGGAGGAAAGCCAAACGCCGACGTGTCTGGGTTCACAGCACCATCAAGAGGCGCACTCAACTCGGTGAATTTCACCGTCTTCACGCGAATTTTCCGCTCGAGTTGAAATATTTCAACTTGCGCGGAAGACGCGATTGAGGCGATTATCGAGCGTTCGCGGCAAACGCGTTGCCCAATTCGCGTCATTCGCGCCGCCCGGCGCGAATTCGCGTCTATGCGCGTCTTTGCATTGACTTTGTATGTAATCTACTCGCGCAAATAATTAAATTCGCGTTTGGTGTGAACACACCATAAGAGTACCATTACATTCCAAAAAATGTAGTGTGAGTGGAGTAAAAACTACTTGAGTAAGAGTAAAAAAGTAGCTTATTTAAAAGTACTCATGAGTAGTGAGTACTAAGCTGTGGATTCTACCCCCTATAATAAACATTGTGCACTACAATTAATAAAGTTAAAAAAAATGCACTTACTGTAATTCACATTATATTTTGTTCTTTGTTTTCAAAATTATATTTTGTTCACACACACACGCTGTCATAGCGGCCCCTAATTTAATAACAAATGATCGTTGCGACGGAAGCAAATCAATCAAAACTAACTTTAGCTGGAAAATAACTTTATTAAAGAACCGCTATAAAGCCAAAACAATCTCTGTTACCTTAAATTATACGTTTATCTCTGTAAAGCTGCTTTGAAACAATCTACATTGTTAAAAGCGCTATATAAATGAAGATGACTTGACTTGACTTGAGTTCTTTGTCAGAAAGATTGAAGAATATCTATCATCCATCTTTTTAAAATTCAAATCAGTACAGTCATCACCATTTAAATCATATTACAGTATTAAAAAAAAAAAAAAGGATTTAAAATTAGGCGAAAGGCCACTGAGCCTGAGCATGCTATGCTAAACTCATATGATAGTTCAGTGTCACACACCATGAGATGGGTTAAATAGAGAGATTAAAAAATACCCAATTTCTCTCCAAAGCGGTACCAATTTTAGTGTTTTGATAAATGAGAATCACTAATATTATCAGATTACCTCACCTAATGCACTGAAAAAGGCTAAGATAGTAGGCTAACACTAATTACACTGTAATTCCATGCTATTAAATATGTTACAATTTAAACGTAAATGCACATTGTTCTAGAAGGGTGGCATCATCCCTTACATTTTACACGGCTACATTTACTCACATTGTAATGCTGACAATATAATTTGTAAGGAAAATTGTGCATTAAATAGGGAAGTTATATCCGGGAAACTTTTACAAAAGAAATAAACAAACAAACAAACAAACACACACACACACACACACACACACACACACACACACACACACACACACACACAAATGCATGTCTCTTCCCACTAAGCAAAATGATGTCCGAAAGACGTCTTTTCAATGTCTTTGTTACAAAAATCGGACGTTGAAATGACGTCCACTGAGGAGCCAGAATGAAAGTTGTTATGACGTCTTTTTTTGACGTGTTCTGCACGTCCGATATAGACGTTCATCGAACCTTCGTACAAGGTTAAAACTAGTTCAGATGTGGCCATTGTGGACATATTTCAACATCATTTATGGTCTCATTTAGACATAATTACTTTGACTATTGCTGTCAGATGATCTTAGTGAGAATTAACAGAGGTTTAGATGTTGATATTTGTTTAATTTGAAGTGTCACCATTGTGGTGATCAGTGTTTGCTTTAGTTGGGCTCTTGGTCCCCTTTCTTTTTACTTTAACTTTTCGTTGGCTGCTGTAACAGTGTGTTTGTGTAGCACAATTGTTTTGGCAGAGAAAGCCTAGAAAAAGTATGAGGTGTTATCAGCTCAATGTTGATGACATCATAATCATCACAAAATGGGCCTTTAATATTGTGTTTAAAGTTTTGCGTTTATATTTGGCAATAATAACCACCAACCTTGTGGAACTGCATTATTGGTGCCAAAAGCATTAAAATGATCACTTATTTGAAGGTGTATAAAAAGCATGTGCACATGATGTTTTGAGCAAGTGTATCATATAGTCACACACAGACATCAAGATTGTGCATATGATTCACAACAATGGTGACAATTTAAAAAAAAAAAAGCTTCATGCTGCAATGCATGATGGGTAGCTTTCATAGTACAAAACTCATCCTTAATTCCCAAGCTTTTTTGTTTTGATTGTCACCGTTGTTGTGAATCATATCCAAAATCTTGATGTCTGTATGTGATTACACGATACACTTGCTCAAAACATCATGTGCACATGCTTTTCATACACCTTCAAATAAGTGATAATTTTAATGCTTTAGGCACCAATAATGCAGTTCCACAAGGTTGGTGGTTATGAATGCCAAAGCATCTGACAACATTAGATACTTTTTTTTGTGATGATTTCATTATCATCAATAAGCTGAAAACAGCTGATTTTACTTATTATTGGCTTTCTCTGCCACAACAATTGTGTTTTACAAACACAAAGTTACAGCAGTCAAATAAAAGTTAAAGTAAAAGAAAGGGGACCAAGAGCCCAACTAAAGCAAACACTGATCGCCACAATGGTGACACTTCAAATTAAACAAATATCAACATCTAAACCTCTGTTAATTCTCACTAAGATCATCTGACAGCAATAGTCAAAGCAATTATGTCTAAATGAGACCATAAATGATGTTGAAATATGTCCACAGTGGCCACATCTGAACTAGTTTTAACCTTGTACGAAGGTTCGATGAATGTCTATATCGGACGTGCAGAACACGTCAAAAAAAGACGTCATAACAACTTTCATTCTGGCTCCTCAGTGGACGTCTTTTCAACGTCCGATTTTTGTAACAAAGACATTGAAAAGACGTCTTTCGGACATCATTTTGCTTAGTGGGTTTGTAGTCTCGGCGAAGCTGTTTTATTAGCAGCATCCACACACAAAAAAACAGTTGAACATGAAAAACGTTTTGCGCAAGTGGACTTGCCAAATGAAGACGGATTGTATGAAATGGATCAATAAAAAAACGACCTGTTGTTTATTAACGAGCTGTGGTCACGCACTGACAGAAATGCAGTTCAAGTTAACGCCATGGTTCATAAGGTGCACTGATACTGAATCTGGCTGCATGGCGAGCGCGAGACGCGGCAGTGCACAGATCGTGACGCGCGTCTCTCTATAGTGAGAATTGTGAAGTAAACGGGAGCGGAAATTCACCGCATTATGAACTCTTTTATGGTTTATGAATTTGTGGGTACAGACTGCAAAAACTGAACACGGTAGAGAGAATATAGGGCGGCTTCTGTCACTTTGAGTGATTTATAGCCCTTAAGCCCCGCCCCCTTTTTGACCGTGGGAATATTCCCACGCTTGCCCCGCCCCCTTCTACCCCCCTCCCTCCCACCTCCGGACAGGTCACGTGACTGTGGGAATTTTCCCACGGTACCCTTCCCTACAAACATCCCCACCCCACCCCACTTCTGGACAGGTCATGTGACCGTGGGAAAATTTCCCCACGATCCACATTAAAACGTTAAAACAACATGTATTAAAATTATATCAAGCAAATAGTTCTATTTTCTAATACATTTGAAGAAAAGTTGTACATTCACAATTACATAGTGTTTAAAGGTGTATAAAACGTTGTATAGAGTTAAAATACACGTGTTTAGCGTTCATACATTTGTAAAATGTTAAAACATTAATGAAAAAAGTTTAAATTGCATTTTCTTAAAGTTATCAAAATGTAAAAAAGTTATCAAACATTAAACAAATATTAAAACATATTAAACGCATTTAACACATACGTACATTTAAAAACTGACTTACGTTTTTACAATTCCGTTTGTTGAAAGAGAACCAAAACTCTTATTATCTCCAAAGATATATCCGGTTACAATAATGTTTAAACATCATATTGTTTAACAAATAACATTATGACAATGTATATTAAAACTTTTTAAGAAATGTATAATAAAGACATAATCAGAGATGAGATCAGTGTTTTTTATTTATTAAAGAAGACAGATGTAATTTCATTACATATGAAGTGTCCATCACTTTTAAAACATTAATGAAATAAGTTAAAATTGCATTTTTCTCTAAAAGAGTTATTAAAAAATGAGTTAGTGTTATTTTAAGATGTTAAAAAATCAGTAATTTACAGAAAAGTAAATGTATCCATCCACACAGTATTTGTAAAACTGTTACATAAAACACAAACTAGTTTAAAAACATTGTTAAAAAGCCTTACGTTTTTACATACCATTTGTTGAAAGAGAACCAAAACTCTTATTATCTCCAAAGGTATATCCGAAGGTATATTCCACATCAAATGTATATCCAAAAGTTATATCCAAAGCTCGAAAGATTTATCCAACAACAAGGATATATCCAAGACCAGAGGTATATCCAAAACGCTTATCCATATCCAAAGGTGTAGAGATTTTAATTCCAAAAGTTACAAAGTCCTCGTGAGGAGTTCAACGAAAAGTGACCACACTCTTACACCCCAAAAGTTAGAATGAGACCTGTGGGGTCTGGACACTGGGTACACGTAGACTCCGCCCCTAGACACCTCCCACACCAAGACCCCTCCCACATCAAGACCCTCCCAAGCCAACTATGTATTGGGTAGCAGATCAGTGAGTTGTTTTTAATTAAAGAAGAGTTTTGTTTTCCACAATCATTTAAAAACTTTTTAAAAACAATGTATGCATAAAGTTAAAATGCAATGGTTTAGTATCCGTACGTTTTACAACGTTATCTGAAAAAGTTAGAATTAATAGCCAGATTTTATTTAAAATTAATCGTTTAAATTATTAGTTAAGTTAAAGTTAATTCATGTTTTAGTTAAGTTATATTCACTAACTTACTGGTTTATTCACTCTTCGATAAGATAATCCAACTAACCCAGTGGAGAAATCCGATCATTGTTTGAGAATGCGTTTTTTGAGTAAAAAAATAATGATTCTGTTCAAAACTATGTGCTTTTAACTTTAAAACTGTGAAACGTAAGCGGTAGGCAAACATTTTCCACACACACGTAACACTTTCACATACAACTTTAATAATAAAATAACTTTAACTTTAATAAAATGATACAGACCTTTAAAATACAAAGGTGTATAGGCTAGTATTTAAAACGCTAGGCCTATCAGAAAAATGTAAACAAGCTAGAATGTCTTCTTATGTATACAGATTTTAAAACACGTTAAAAACAAAAAAAGTCAACGTTAAATAATTTAAAACAAGTTATAGGGTAGAATGCTTTTCACATGTTCCTAACCGTAGATTTAGATCCTCTAATGCTAATCTTCTGGAACATTGTACAGTTAAACACAAACGATCAGGTGGTGCTTCTTTTAGCCACTATGCTCCAAAAATTTGGAATTCTTTACCAAATGAAGTGAAAGAGGCTACTAGCATTCATATTTTTAAAAGTCAGGTTAAGACATACCTTTTTAAAGTTGCTTATGAGTACAATAATATTATGTGAAGTTGTGTATAAGTCTTTTATTTTAAACTGTTATTTATATGTATTTTCTTTTTATATTGACATTCTGTGAATTTGTTTTTATGTTTGTGAAGCACTTTGCGTTGCATTCTATGTATGAAAGGTGCTATATAAATAAATGTTTATTATTATTATTATTATTATTATTATTACAGAGATACATGTAAAGCTTATGTGTGTTTGACATCTGAGACGTTAACTTTCTTCTCCAGTTGTTCTTGTGTAGTTGAGATGACGGTCACTCATAACCACAAAGAGGAAGACCAACATTTAGTTGCACAATATTTAATTTGCAATCTGCAGCATCTGACGCCTTAAACTGCGGATGTTTTCCTCATTTGGGCGTCGACAGTGAAACATTGACACTTCAGAGCGGTAAGACCATTTTACTGTTATTTAAAATAGTTCAGTAGAGCTACGATTGATGTTTGTAAAACTGTTTTTAGGTGAATGTTGATTTGATGAAGTGATTTAAACTCCAGAAGCTCAATATCTGTTGTAGATTCATGTGTAAATATTGTGTGAAGCTCTTTAGACACACGAGGCCTGACATGAGAAACATCATCAGTTCACACATCAAGCCTTCAATGAGCCGTGAATTATTAATCACCATGTGCTTTATCAATAGAGTTTGTGATGTTGTGTATAGATGATGCTCATAATGTCATAATTGTCAGTTTTATGATTGCAGAAGTCACTATGGTGTCGTCTCTCATAAAGTCTCTTCCTCTGATCGTAGTGATCATGACTGCGGGTGAGTCTTCAGTTTCACTCACTATACTGAGATTTTAACAAAAGATGATTGAGCTCTTCACACTTATAAACGGACATGAGTGTTTTACTGTCAGCTAACATAAAAATGATCAAAAGTGAAAAGATATTTGTTGTATAAACACCTGAAAGCCTTTTCATTCCTCATTTCTGTGTTTCAGGGGTTGATGGTCAGAAGGGTTGGGGAGTGAATTACAGCCCTTCATATGTTTGTGCATTAAAGGGATCAACAGTGAAAATATCCTGTACTTTAACATATCCTCATGGTTATGAGATCAAAAAAGCTTTCTGGACCAAAACTGTTGGAGAATCACCTGATCTGTGTTCAGATCCAGAAAATAAAGGAAGAGTTCAGTGTAACAGAGAAGATAAAGACACTTCCAGTATCACTTTGACGGCTGTAACAGAAGCTGATAAACACATCTACTATTGCAGATTTACTACAGATAAAGCGGAGGGAAAATTGACGGGGATTCCTGGAGTTCAGCTTGACATCACAGGTAAAACTACTGAACTCTCAGAAATAGACCACAGAAACATACAAACACACACATCACACACTTTCTTATGTTACTGAATACTGAATTCGTGCACATGAGTATTATGAGTTCAGTCTATAGTATGAGCGCTTGAATATATGTGCGCAGGCGTGTACTCCTTCTTTATAAATCAACCTTCAACATACTACTTGTCTGGCCTTAAAATTTCTAATACAGAATTTTCATCGCTTCCATGTAGCCACGCGAACCGGAATTATCCCGTTTTATCTGTAGAGAGGTAAAGGGGAGGGAAGGAGGCCTTCACAGGGGAGACACTAGTTGACATTTCAGGACTGCATTGTCGTTGCGTCCAGTCGCAGGTCCTTCATCGGATCTGGATACGTCCGGGAACCGGCGGACTGCGGTAAACCTCAGGATAAACAGAGAGACTAATATTAGCGTAGACAACATTCTTCTTATGATGTAACGAGTACATCAGGATTTATGGGAAGTGTTCCCGGTTCCGGCTGACCTAATCTATGCAGCCTAACGTTGAATTATAGAAGTCTATAATGTATTATGTGTATGCTAGGTCAAAGAGATGTGTTTTTAGTCTAGATTTGAACTGATAGAGTGTGTCTGCTTCCCGGACAATGTTAGGAAGACTGTTCAAAAGTTTTGGTGCTAAATAGGAGAAGGATCTACCGCCAGCAGTCGATTTTGATATTCTAGGTATTATCAACTGGCCAGAATTTTGAGATCGCAATAGACGTGAATGACTATAATGCGTTAAGAGCTCGCTCAAGTACTGCGAAGCTAAACCATTTAGTGCTTTGTAATTAATTAGCAATATTTTAAATTTTATACAATGTTTAAAAGGGAGCCAATGCAGTGTTGACAGAACCGGGCTAATATGGTCATACTTCCTGGTTCTGGTAAGAACTTGAGCTGCTGCGTTTTGGACCAGCTGTAGTTTGTTTATTAAGCGTGCAGTGCAACCACCCAGCATTAAGTCAAGTTAAGTCAAGTCACCTTCATTTATATAGCGCTTTTAACTATGTAGATTGTTCCAAAGCAGCTTTACAGTGATAATAGGAAATTAAAGTAACAGAGAATGTTTTGGCTTTATAGCAGCTCTAGAATAAAGTTATTTTCCAGCTAAAGTTAGTTTGATTGATTCACTTCTGTCGCAACGATCATTAGTTATTAACTTAGGGGCCGCTAACAATAATCTAAATATCATTACAATAATCTAGCCTTGATGTCATGAACGCATGAACTAAATGTTCCACATTGGTTAATGAGAGCATATGGCGTAATTTAAATATATTTTTAAGATGGAAAAATGCAGTTTTACATATACTAGACACATGATTTTCAAAAGAAGATTGGTATCAAAGAGCACACCCAGGTTCCTAACCGACGACGAAGACTTAAAGGGGACATATCATGCCAAATGCACTTTTTTAGCCCTTAAATGCATTTTGTTGTATATTTGGAGTGTTTAGAAGTACAGAAAATATGAAATTATTCTCTTCAGGCGCTTCATTGATATCTTTATATTCTGTTTTGGTCATATTTTTCAACCTGTTCCGATTTTTCTGTTATCTATGACGTTTTTTGAACTATTACGTCACAGTATTTGCAGCGGAACTGCCAAATAAGGACATTGACTTCCGGCCCAACACTTTGAGCAATCCGCCATTTTTATTTCTCGCTGCAATTTTGTAGTCCAAGCTAAAGGATGCAGAAGTTACGAGAGGGTAAGTTAAAATGTTCGGTTGTTGGATGTAGTAACCCACACGCTTCATTACACCGTTTAATGTAGATGAACTGCCGCGCTTGTTATAGGACGCATGTTTAACTGAAAGAACGAGCAGAGAGAGAGACCCCGGTCGCGCGCGCGCTCACTCTCTCTCTTCAGAGCCAGGCGAAAGTGTAAACAAGACATCACCGTCTCCAAACTAGACGCTGTCTTGCTCTCTCTCCCTCGCACATATTAATCAAAATAAATCGACACGGTGGTAAAAGGTCGGAAGACCAAAGTTTCATGTGTAAATACAGTACACACCATTGCGATACATCCATATGAAGACGTTGTTCTACAGGTTCGTCGTCTTCATTTTCATCTCGCTCCGGCTCCGACTCTGGCTCGAACATGTAAGGCTGGCTGGACAAGTCTTCCGTTGTTGACATTTTGTTAATAACGTGTGAATAAAAAGTGTCTGTGCCGCTAGATAATCGTATCTCTGCTATCAAACTACAAAAATGGCCGAACGGGGTGGAGTTGAACCGAGTGTGGGCGGGGTATGAAGTGTCTCAATTGTATTTAAAGAGACCGCACCAAAACGAGTTGCTCTCAGACGCACATCAGAAAAGGGGTAGAAAAGGGGCCTGTGGAGCTATAATAATGAGGAATTCAGACCCAAGCATTGCAGTTCCGCTTTATATAGACTACAAATGTATGATTTATATGTAAAAAGGAACAATTTAAAAGCATGATATGTCTCCTTTAACAGAGCAGCCATCAAGTGTTAGACAGTATTCTAGGTTATTACGTGAGGAAGTTTTTTGTCCAATAATAAGAATCTCTGTTTTTTCAGAATTAAGTAGTAGGAAATTACTAGTCATCCATTTTTTTATGCATTCAAAAGCTATGCATTCATTTTTTGAATTGGTAAGTTTCATTAGGTTTTGAAGAAATATACAGCTGAGTATCATCAGCATAACAGTGAAAACTAATTCCACACTTCCTAATGATATCTCCTAATGGTAGCATGTACAGAGTGAACAGCAGCGGTCCTAGTACTGAGCCTCGGTACACCATAATGATGTTTTGATTGATAAGACATCTCTTCATTTACTTCATTTTCATTTTCAGATAAGTATGATTTAAACCATGCTAATGCAATTCCACTAATGCAAACATAATTTTCGAGTCTATTTAAAAGAATGTTGTGGTCAATAGTATCAAATGCAGCACTAAGATCGAGTAACACTAATAGCAAGATTCAACCACGATCGGATGATAAGAGCAAATCATTTGTGACTCTGATGAGAGCTGTCTCAGTACTATGATACGGTCTAAATCCGGACTGAAAATCCTTGCAGATACCATTTCTTTCTTAAAAGGAAGTTGTGAGGATACTGCCTTTTCTAGTATCTTTGAAAATCTACTGTAATAATATTACCATAACAGTGGAGTGTGATGTGTAAGATGAGAAAGCAGAGGTTAACGCCCGTTTCACACATACTCCATGTTTAATGCGTATGCGGTACAGGAGCAGCATACGCTATAGTGCTTTCACATTCTGCGTGTGCAGTGCACAACTGATCCGTGGCTGTATCACAAACACATAATCACTATTTTTATTTTAAATCCAGAAGTTATCAGCAACTTTTATTTTAAAAAAAAAAATCAGCATTGCGATTTTCTTTGTACACATATACACTATTCACGTTTAAACACAATTTAAACAACGTATTATTCAATGCATTACTTTATATATTAAGTTGCTCAAGCAAGTGGTAAAATATTTTACCATGTAAATATATTAAAATCGCAAAGATTTTAAATTAAAACTTAAAATTGACAAAAACAGCCGACTTTCATGCCTTTTCTTTTTCATTTAAATTTTAATACAATAGATCTTGAATGTCACAAAGAACTTGTTTTTCCACCTCCACAAATGAGACGAGTGCTGTTCATTATGTCGCCTTGTTGAGGTAAATTGTAGCTTTCCTCCTGGTCTTAAAGTACACTCTTAGAAGGAATGTGTAGAAAAATTATACAAATTATGTGTAACACTCTAATTTACACATTTTGTGTCAATATTAACTAAAACTGTGTATAAAAAAATAATCTATTTTACACATATCCATGTGTAGTTTAAGGTTTACACAACTTGGGTATTTACTCAAAGCATTTAACACAATATGAGTAGACTGATGTGCTTACACACTTTAATGTGTTATTTTTTATAACACGACCGTTATTTAAATTAGCTAGTCGAACTGAACCAACCAATAAGGTGACTTTTGAGTGAGCATAATCCAGTTCCAGTCAGTTCAGTAACGTTAGTAGATAAAAGTCTGTTAACGACAGCAACTATTTTGTTTTTACTATATTGTTGAAAATAAAACATGTAACAGTTATACCTTATCACTTCGTTATCGACTACCCCTCGCGTCAAAACTGTTCGTGAAAACCACCTCTTTACCAGGGAGGACTCGGAGATGATTCGCGCCGAATCACGCCGGTGATGCTCAAGGTTCTTGAGGTAAGCTCGCTGTACTTGAATTATATTTTTTTTACTCATGTTCATTTACAAAAATAATATTTCCTGCTACTGTTATTTTAATACTGGTTTAAAAGCTAGGTTACGACGAGATTTTGCGGGCAAAAAACTCGACTATTGTCAATAGTGTAACGTTAAAGTTAGCTGAAGCACGGCTAAACCAAGCAGCTTTATGTTGATCAATGCTGCGAATTTGTGTGGAAACCCCGATTCAAAATCGGCATAATTTTTTTCCACTTTCACACGAAATTCCAGATAATGAAGAGACCTTTATTAATAAATGGATTTTACACACAAAATTTCGCCAAGCAATGGTAAACGTGACCGCACCTAAGTTAGATTGTAACTTAGTGCTACTCGACTTACAATACACAAAATGTTATCTGTAAGGGTGTTTTAAAAATCGTCTACTCTTTATTAATTTGATTAACGTTACGTATAAAATGTAGTCGTAGTAGTGGATTTGAAAGTTTGCTGAAATGATTAGCAATATGTCATAAGTGCTCTTGAGCCTGTGATGTGCAGGCTAGGTAACTGTTAGCATACAATAACTTACATGTGCTAACTTTATATCAAATAAGTGACCTTTGCATTATGTCTAATATTTATTACACAGCAAATGAACCAATCAGAAGATGGACCATTTTCCACCGACCACCGTGTTCAGTCTCACCAGATTTAATTTATTCAGGTAAGCATTGCAGTAAAACTCACTAAATCATTCATTCATATCAAATCAAGCATTCTAAACAACTTAAAGTCCCACTCCGATCATATTTTGAGCTATTTTTAAACATTCTCAGTGGTCTTTAAATGATGATTATGCCGTTTTTAGCCAAAATCACAAAACCTGTGCCGTTTTCTGGGACTTTGCTTCAGCAGAGCGGCAGTAGCTCATTAGCAATTCGCCTCTGCGTTGTGGGCGGAGCCGTTGGCACGGAGACGACCCTCCCCCTCGTTCACACCGCCGCCGACTTGAGCTTCCGAGAAAACGGAGGAGAAGCTGATCATCGCCGTTGCTGGGTTTCCTATCATTATCGGATTAATTGCAGTTTAACCATCAGAGTGAAAGTTTATCATTTGCATGTGTTTTTCAGGGTTCGTACGGGTGCTTGAAATCCTTGAAAGTGCTTGAATTTTGATGATGTGTTTTCAAGGTTTGAAAAGTGCTTGAATTTTGGATAAAATGCTTGAAAATGCTTGAATTTGTAACTGTATTTCTTTCACAAGAAATATCTTTCTGACGAAATAGTTCTTTATTAAACGGAGAAAAAAATGTAGCCCTTCAGAATCAGATACATATTGATTTGCGTTACGCTGGCCAGAGCAAAAGTAGGCGGAGTTTTCATTTTGATTTCCGCGGTTGTTTGGATGCACCGTTTTTATTGGCCAAGCAGCGGCAACAGTTGAAGTATTTTAAACTTTGTTTGACCGCGGCGTGCGCGCGAGCTCGCTGAGCTCCGCTTTGGTCCGAGTCGCGCGGCGCAAGCCATTGAAATATATCGGTTTCATTTCATAGCGCAGCGCGGTCCGCGTCCTCTCTGAAAGGGCCGTTAGTGACAGAGTACTTGATGTGATAATGTAATGTAAGTATTACATGTCCGTTATGTCACATTCATTTGCAGTTTGCATATGCAGTGAACATTGCCAAAATTACAGAAGTGTAACGTGCAACCTGCAAACGTTAGCCCAGTGCATAACAACAGTCGTTGATTGCTGAACTGAAATCAGTCAGTGTCATAATACTATTACTGTAAGGTTTAGGATGGCCCTATGCAATATTTGCACTGCTCTATTCCAGTAAATGTATTGGCTAACGTTATGTCTTGGCAATGAAATACATTTATCAGGCAGGTTCCTGTGCACTCAGATATTGTTCAAACCTTGTCTATATCAAGAATGTGTCCCAAAACGGGAAGGCCTGTCAAATATTTCTGTTCAAATCCTAAGTCTTCATATTTGAAATTATTTCAGTTTTACAGACTATAAATCACATTATCTGGTAAGCAATGTTTGGACATTAATATAATGAAAAGTATATTAATCATATGCTTTAGGCTATATACTTAGTGATACATGTTGAAGAATAAAACTTGTGATTGGCTTATAGTTAAATATTAGGGCTGCACAATATATCAAAATATTGCAACTGTATATATTACAATATGCATAATTGCATATCGCAACCAACGGCTTGCAATAACTGGGATCATGAACAAAATACAAAAAATCACTCACTGGTTTTGGCTGACTTTTGTAGCTTTAATAAGAATCAGTATATTTATAACTAAGCAGTGTTTATTTTTACATTTATTTGATTTATCAGTTTCTGTTGTTAAATAAACCTAATGTAGGATAACCTGAACCCCTAAACCCCAGTGATGTTAAAATAACACTTCTTATGCTACAGTAAAACACTGATGTTCACTGTCTTGAAATTGTAGGGATATTTTCTTACCACAAAAAGAATGTGAAACATGTATGTGTAGGTTATATAATTTTAAAGATATTTTAAAGATAATTTAAGTTAATTTGACAGACACACTTTAAGCATTATTGTATTGCATATTGAATATTGCATTATTTAATGAGTTATCGCATATCTAATTTTTCTTCAATATCGTGCAGCCCTCTGCTATTATGAAACATTTGTCTGTGTATCTCTTTTGATGTGATAAAAACACTAAATAATAATTTTAACTATGTATTGGTATGTAATTTACGGTAGTGTAAGGTGCTGGAAAAAGCTTTAAAATGGACCTGGAAAGTGCTTGAAAAGTGCTTGAATTTGACCTTGGAAAAAGTGTACGAACCCTGGTTTTTAAGTCCTGCCAGTTTAACAGGGCGCGCTTGACAGGGCATATAAGAACGCAGAGAGATAGCAGAGAGAGAGAGAGAGAGAGAGAGAGAGAGAGAGAGAGAGAGAGAGCCTCGGCCGCGCGCGCGCGCACTCACTATTAATAATAATAAATAATAATGTGACCAAAACGGTTATACAAATGCTGTCATTATAAAAGGTTTCTAGTGTCAATGTATTGCTTGTTTATTTTGTTTACTTTTCATGGTGTGACACTTCTCTTCTCCCATGATCGAACATAGAATGCTGCTACGTCAGAGCGGCCAAAGCGTCAACAAGCTTCCTCGTACTTTTTGACAAGCGTCCTTGACAGGGCGGCCAGAGCTTCTTTGCCGCTCAAGTCGGCGGCGGTGTGAACGTACAGTTAGCATTGCAACCAGCTACCGCACATAGGTGTTGATCCGCCATCGTCTTCTCTACTCCTCAGAACCTGAGCCGCGCGGGCGGGGGCGGAGGGGAGTATGAGCTTGTGGCACCGCCCAGTGGAGTTACTACGTCACAACTCCAGTCTATTTTAGCTGGCATTTTAGCGTCTGCTACTGATTCACAGCCATTTGAATGCAGAAATACTCAGAAATACAACTTTGAACTTATTTTTCTCAAGATATGTCCTCTAACATCAGAAAAATGCCACAAGAACATGTTAACACCTAGAAAAACATGATTTTCATCGGAGTGGGTCTTTAAGTTTTTATTTTTGTATCCTTTTGATCTATTATTAGGCCAAGGAGTCCGACCTGACCAGGAAGGTGCCTAATAAGCATAGCCTATCAGCGCACAGGTAGGTTAACTACTGAGGGAAAGAAAAAGATCATCACATGAGGATTTCTTGCATCATGTATCTTACTGTGTATTTGTCTCAAACAGCTGTCCCTTCACTGCAAACAAGTTGAAATTGGCTAGCCTAAATCCCTGATTGCAGTTAAGCCTACGAATCTCAGCATTTTTGGAGAGAATTAAGGAAATGTAAGTATTAAAATTTAATCTGGCATAATTTAGTTTACAGTTCAACTGAAATGTTTGAATGTGCTGACAAAAGGGTGTTACAAATATATATATTCTGAATTATAGTATGATGGAGATTAAAAACAATTTGATGCTTGTGTAATTTTCTCCTCTCTCTCTCTCTTTCCCTATTATATTTTTATATAGTGTTGGAACTGCGATCTTCTCTGAAGAAGAACTGAGCACATTTGTGTTGGTGGACACGTTTGCATCCAGGAAACGGGACTGATGCATATGTCACACTTTTCTGGAAACACTTCAGGAGTTTCAAAGTCGCGATCTGATTGGTTGAATTCTACAGGATGTTCGGGAGATGTGAGTGTCGTGTTCTTTATCGGTTCGCCTGGAAACAAATGCCGTGACACCAAAACCCCTCGTGGAAGAAGAATGCTATTGTGCTTGCAACTGTGACAATGAGCGCTTACCAGGATCAACTAAACGCTGGATTTTCAAAAGTATTTGAAGTTCGCGGCTCCATTGTTGCCGTAAACTTGCTTAACGTTCTTGAATGAATAATTTATTAGATGCAGCCAGTCTGTTATTGTAGGGACATCAACATCATATATTATCACGCCCCTAAACATGACGCAGAACAAAACGAACTGTGATTGGTTGCGTTACATGTCAGTCAAACGTCCTCTTGGGTGGTCCTTGGTCAAGAAAAGCTGCAATAGAGTCTAGGGATAGGTCTGGCTAAACAAGACTAAGTTCTGAACAGGATAAGTTAATTTAGGTTTAGGTTCATTTATGTATTTTTCCCAAAGGTGAACAAAATGCTTATTCCCAAAGATTGGCTTATTAAAGACTGATTTTATGATCACTTTTACTTCAATGCTGTGAAAAGTACAGACATTGATAATAATAATGAGAACTGTTTCTTGAGCATCAAATCATCATATAAGAATGATTTCTGAAGGATCATGTGACACTGAAAACTTGGAGTAATGATGCTGAAAATTCAGCTTTGATCACATGAATAAAATAATATTTTTTTAAATATATTCAAATAGAAAACAGTTGTTTTACATTGTAGTAATATTTCACAATATTTACTGTTTTTACTGTACTTTTGTATCAAATAAAATATTTGGTGAGCATAAGAGATTTCTTTCAAAAACATTAAAATGCTTAATATTTTCTAAACTTGGCCACCAATGTACATCAAGCCAAAAATGTTTTGGAAATAAGTGAAATTATTTTGAAGGTGGGGAAGTGTGTTATGTTACCTAATGAGATTGAGAAAATAACTGTTTTATCCTATGTTGGACATTTCCTTTTTGACTGCTTTAAATTGTATTGTTCTATTCTGGATTGAATTTAATTGTTGATATGTCAGTCATTATAATAAATAAGATAATCAACCACAGACTTTATTTTGTCAAATGCTTATTTTGTTTAGGATTTTAGATACCTTTCTTAACACAGTGTGTGTAGCCAAGGATAGCACATAATGTGGTAATGTTACACATGTTTACACATCTTTTACACATCTTTATGTTAACCTTTCTGACACATTTAGTGTGTTAAACTCATTAACAGTGAATGAGTTGAAATTAACACAAATCTAGTAGTCCTGGAGCTCACCCACAGATGTGTTAAAATTTAACACAGGTTGTGTCATTTTTGACACATTCTTTCTAAGAGTGTAAAAGATGACTGTGAAAAAAAGTAGTATTTAATTAAATACATTTATGGTGAGATTACTACATTTTATTTAATTAATCAATCAATCAATCAAGTATATTTGTATAGCGCTTTTCACAATACAGATTGTATCAAAGCAGCTTCACAGTATTAAAATAAAATAATACAACAAAGTTTGTTTCTAGTGGAATTTATTGATTGATAGAATAAAATTAAATATCCCCAAAATATCCCCAACTGAGCAAGCCAAAGGCAACAGTGGCAAGGAACCGAAAAACTCCATCAAGTGACCTAATGGTGTCCTAAAACTCCATCAGGTGAATTAATGGAGAAAAAAAAAACCTTGGGAGAACCCAGGCTCAGTCGGGGGCCAGTTCTCCTCTGGCATTTATGAACTAGAGGCCGGATTGTAGTTTGAAACTGTGAGATTAACAATATTATATGAATGCCTGGCTGAAAAGATGCGTCTTTAATCTAGTTTTAAACTGGGAGAGTGAGTCCGAGCAACGAACAGTATCAGGAAGGCTATTCCAGAGTTTTGGAGCCAAATGTGAAAATGCTCTCCCTCCTTTGGTTGATCTGGATATCCTAGGTATGACCAAAAGCCTCGAATTTATTGATCTTAAAGAGCGCGATGGATTATAGGGTGATAGAAGATCCGTTAAATAGACTGGAGCTAAGCCGTTTAGGGCTTTATAAGTCAGTAGCAATACCTTATAATTAATACGGAACTTTATAGGTAGCCAATGTAGTGATGATAAAATCGGTGTTATATGATCATATTTTCTTGATCTAGTAAGAACTCTAGCGGCTGCATTTTGGACTAACTGTAGCTTGTTTATTGAGGATGCAGGACAACCAGCTAATAAAGCATTACAGTAATCTAGTCTCGAGGTCATGAATGCATGAACTAACTTTTCTGCATCAGAAACTGATAGCATATTACGTAGCTTAGCAATGTTTCTAAGGTGGAAAAAGGCTGTTTTTGTAACATACGAAATATGATTTTCAAAAGACAGGTTACAATCGAGTATAACACCCAGGTCTTTTACTGTAGAGGATAAAGTAACAGGACATCCTACGATGTCAAAGTTGTATTGTGAGAGGTTCTGTGGGTGGTTTTTTGAACCGATAAGTATTACCTCTGTCTTGTCTGGATTTAATAAAAGAAAATTACGCGTCATCCAATCTTTTATATCTTTAACACACTCTGTCAATTTGGATAATTTAGCGTTTTCATCCGGCCGTGATGAAATATATATTTGAGTGTCATCAGCATAACAATGGAAACTAATTCCATGTTTCCTTATAATATTTCCAAGTGGCATCATATATATTGAGAATAACAGAGGGCCTAACACAGATCCCTGCGGCACTCCATAGTTTACTGGAGTTATGATCGATTTTTCTCCATTTAAATAGACAAAATGGTAGCGGTCTGATAAGTATGATCTAAACCAGCTTAATGCTTCTCCTTGAACACCAGTATAATTTTGTAGTCGATCTAAGAGTATTGTGTGATCTATAGTATCGAACGCAGCACTTAGATCAAGTAAAACTAGTATTGAGATGCAGCCTTGGTCAGAAGCTAAGAGTAAATCATTTGTGATTTTAACGAGCGCAGTTTCAGTGCTATGGTGCGGCCTGAATCCTGACTGAAACTTTTCATAGATATCATTTTCTTGCAAGAAAGAGCCCAGTTGAGTGGACACAACTTTTTCTAGTATTTTAGACATAAAAGGTAGATTTGAAATGGGTCTATAATTTGCTAGATTATGCGGGTCTAATTGTGGTTTCTTAATGAGAGGTTTTATCACTGCCAGTTTAAATGTTCTTGGAACATGACCTAAAGATAAAGATGAGTTAATAATATTGAGGAGAGGCTCTTCCACTACAGGTAACACTTCCTTCAGTAGTTTAGTTGGTATAGGATCTAATAAACATGTTGTTGTTTTAGAAGAAGTGATAAGTTTATTTAACTCTTTTTGTTCTATAGTTGTAAAGCACTGTAATTATTCTTGCGGGGGGAAAATTGAGGCTGAATTATAAGGCGCGATTGAGGATTGAACGTTTACAATTGTGGTTCTGATGTTTTCTATTTTCTCAGTGAAGAAGTTCATGAAATCATTACTACTAAACTGTAACGGGATATTTTGTTCGGGTGACGTCTGTTTATTTGTTAGTCTAGCCACAGTGTTAAATAAAACCTAGGATTGTTTTGGTTGTTTTCTATTAGTTTACGGAGGTGCTCAGCCCTGGCCGCTTTTAGGGCCTTTTTATAACGTGACGTACTGTCTTTCCACGCGATTCTAAAGACATCTAAATTAGTTTGTTTCCATTTACGCTCTAAATTACGGGTTTCTCTCTTTAGAACATGCGTAGTATTATTGTACCATGGTGCTTTAATTTTCTCTGTGACCTTTTTTAATCTAACGGGTGCAACAACATCCAATGTTCTAGAGAGAATGGTGCTCATAGTGCTAGTTAGTTCTTCTAGTTCATCTGTTTGTTTGGGTTCAGGCAGCAGCTGAGACAGATCAGACAAGCAACTCGAGAAATTATCTATGGTGGATGGAAGGATTGTCCATCGCATTTATTAAACGCATTTATGGTGATATTACAAAAATTAAACGCATTTATGGTGATATTACTACATTTGCAGGTCAAGATTCGTGTTCATTTTGACCACGAAACATGGGCTGTCAATTCAGTGTTGCAGCACAGCAGAAATAGACTCGGTGCGGAAAGGATTTTCCACCGCTGTTTTTCCTTATTTAACTGAAATTTTGGCAGGACACAAAACACAGGTAGCGGAGAACAGGTCTCATTGGGTGGACCTTACCCATTCAGAAAAGTTTTCTCTTTTCGCCCAGTCTGAGTTGTAGGTTGTAAATCGTTTTTTCTTTGACACTGGTGGCTCATCCGATTTTGTTGTGTTATCCTCCTTGTCTGTCTCTCCCCCCATTTCACAAAACTGAGTAAATAGAAAGTTTTAAAAAAGCTAGCTAGCAACTGAACTCACACTGTTTCATCCTGGATGTGTGTGGATGTGTGCGACCAACCGACAGCACAGGCAGTTGCTAGGCGATATGCGATAAGTTGAGCTTCCAATCAAATAAATGCAAACGCCTGGCATTGGCCAATCCGGTGTTTTACCCGTTTTTACCCGTTTACGGACACAGGATTGGATGTACACAACCATGAAGAAAACAGAGTAACAGTAGAAGGAAACGGTTTAATTTGAAACCAGGAAATTCTACTTTAGAAGTACATTTTCACAAAAAAACGTGTTCGGGTCCCGGGAAAGAATTTTCCGGGACTGTCGCTCACTGCACTGCAAACGGAGTAGGCTATGTGTGAAAGTCGTTTGTTGTAATGGTTGTAAAAAAAACAGTGGCTATCTGAACATATTTGCCAAGCACAAACCAGTACAGAAGTAATCAAGAAATTATCGGGGAGGGTCATGCCTTCTTTCACAATCATTTTGGAGGGTCATAGAAAAATGTATTGCTGGCGAAGGAGTGTCAAGTCTATTTTGAATAGACTCAAAACTCCTCCGGTAGCCCCTTAAATAAAAAACGAATAGTCCCTTATTTATCACAAATCTTCACTGCTGTTCTCTTTCTCAAACACTCTCATACATGCAAGATCAAGATGTGTACTTGTTGGAGTCATTATATTGAGTTGTATTATTTTTGTTTGTGACACTAGAGGGCGTATGACTATTGTAGCGCATTTAAGCCAAGTGATGATGAGTTACAGGCGCAAAGGTCAGACAAACTTTTTGACCGTGCCGTGTTGAGTGTGCTGTGCAGGACTGTGCTTGTGCCCGTTACAGTTTGTTTTTAAGGAAATATTTAGTTTATTAGTAGAAAGTAGTTTGAAGTAGGCCTATTTCTTTTTCTTTTTGTTTTATTCATTGTTTGCTATGCCAGTTGACAATAAATGGATTGGCATATCTGACTTTATCACATAGGTATGGACAATGTGTTTATTTTATTCAAGACAGAGGCTCGCATCAAAACCAGACTTCTAAAAACTGACAATGATAATGTCGTCAATTGCAACACTGTAATAGCAGACTTACAGTAATATTGTTGAAGTGATTGTCTTGTTGCTAGAATGATTGCT
This sequence comes from Abramis brama, assembly GCF_963993115.1. Lineage (NCBI taxonomy): Eukaryota > Metazoa > Chordata > Actinopteri > Cypriniformes > Leuciscidae > Abramis > Abramis brama. The sequence goes on along the minus strand of NC_139964.1, from coordinate 25,267,014 downwards.
TTGTTAATTGTAATGGGTTATAAGATAATAATCAGGTATGATTTTAAATGGTTTCTTCTCAAATCAATATTTCATGTCTCCGTCATTATTAATGTGTGTGAAAAGTGATATGACTGATATGATACATTAAATATCCACCTAAATGTTTGAACTTGTTTGTTGGTCTCGGCTCAAAGCTGATTATAGGAACTTTTTCTCCACGGAAGTTTTGTGTTTAATGAGCTTAAAAATTTTGTTGACTAATTATATATTTATGTGGCAAGCATAACTGTAGTAATCAGGATAATGTACACTGTTAGAACTTACCAGGGTTTTTTTACAGTAAAATACTGGCAACACTGTTGCCAGTAATATACTGTTAATTGTACAGTTCTTTACTGTAATCTACAGTTTGTTTCTGTAAAAATGCACTAAATTAAAATTCAAGTTAACTAATTACACTTGCAGAAACCGACTTCCTTAAATTGACCAACTGTCATTTAAATGTATTAACTAAACTTTATAATGCATTAATAATCTGAGCAAAGTATTACTGTGAACTTCTTTCATTTGAGACCACTAAAACACTATTGTACACATAAAGAGATTTCCACTGGACCAGCAACTACACAATCACCGCCTGTTAAATAAAGCAACATGCAGCAAATCATCAATGTTTGTAGATCTTCTCCTGGACTGAAGCACAGGCTCTACTCTTCTGCACAATGGTGACCCAAAAAATAAATTTTACAGTAAACTACTGGCAACAGTGTTGCAGTATATACCTGTTTTATAACTTACAGTTTTTTACTGTTAAAATACATTTTGTGGGTGTGACTTTTTATCTTACACTGTTAACCCTTTCAACCCCACAGGAAAATCCACACTACAAAGAGTAAAATGTAACATTGAGACAGTGTTGCAGAGAGATAATTAAGTGAATATGTTGAATAATAAGTTAATAAGTGAAATAAGTGATTGTTGAGCATTAGTGATGAACACCTGCTGTTAACAAGCAGAATCACTGAAGGAAAGAGGAACACAAGAACAGAAAATAGAGAAACACAAGAACTACAATTGACTTCCAGCCATTACACATTATTACACTTATTATTTACCGGTATGACTTTATTTCTGTCATACATCTACAGAAGTTGTTATTGAGATGTTTAATTGAAAATGTTTGGTTTGAAGTTACCATGATGGAGATCAGTGTTTGCTTTAGTTGGGATGCTGACCCTTGACTATTTAACATTGATATTTCACTGGCTGAATGAACTGTGTCTTTGCATTTATGCACACACACACAGTTTGTGAATGATTGCAGTTATGCTGATTATGATGAAAAAAATCATTGTATAGCCTGTTCATACACTAAATCTCTATTAATTTTAATTCTGTATCAAAAGTGTTACAAAAGTGTTTTAACACATAATGCACAGCCTAAAATAAAAACAGAGCTACAATGTCTTGTAGAAACACAGAAATATAAAAAATCTGCATATGTCTCTCATCAATGGTGGCAATAATTTATTTGTATTTATTTATTCATGCAGGAGTGCATGCTGGGAGTTTTATACAATCCTGGAACCCAGCATGCATTGCGACATGAAAGTTTTTATTGTCACCATTGTTGAGATTCATGTGCTGATTGTTGATGTCTGAGTTCAAAAAGGTTTAAAACATTATCTTATTTCAATATTCTTCAGAATAACTAATAACAGAAACCTTGCTGTATTTCACATTATAGATTAACAGATATATGATTAATATGAAAAAAAAACATAAATCCAAATCTTTTACACTGGTTAAGATCAGAAAATCAAACATGTCCAGAATGACTATGTAATCATCACAACAGTCATACACGCATGATCATCTTTCTCTTGACTTTTTCTTGCCATAACACATGTGTTTTATAGTTAAAGCAGCCAGAGAAAAACTGATATAATAAAGTCAATGGTTCAAGAGCCCAACTAAATACTGATCTCCATCATGGTGATAATAACTTTATTAGTTTCAATAAAACATCAACAATTAAATATCTGTTAATTCTCAAGAATAACTTTTGTACAAAAGAAATAATGTTAAACTGGTTTGTAAACTGGTTTCACACTCAGTGTTGCTGGAAGTCAGTTGTAGTTCTTGTGTTTCTCTTTTTTCTGTTCTTGTTTCTCTGTCCTTCAGTGATTCTGCTTATCAGGTGTTCATCAGTTTCTCAATTCACTCACTTCTTTTCATTCACTCTGTCAAGGGGACTATATTAGTGAACTAATGTAGGGAATAGTGAATGAGGGTATAGGGTGTGATTGGGAAAACAGCCTCTGAGTGTCGATTTTGAGCGCTGTTAATTTACAGTATATTCCTGTAGGCTATTTTTGTTTTCTACGGTATATTACTGTTTTAATGGAAAATGGTATGATACTGTCTAAATTAGGCCTTTTTTACAGCAAGTGTTAACAGTGTACATCAAGCTGGTTGTTATCGCAGAATAAACTCTCACTGGTTCACAAATCCTGATCACCCTGTTGGGGTTTATTTTAAAACAACAACCAGCTGGATGTACATCATTTTTACATTATGTTGCTGCCAGAAGAAATTAAAATAAGATTAAAATAAATGTGTTGATTTAATGCTAGATTCCCTGTTCATTAGGACCAGTTGTAGCAGTGAAACATTAATTTGCTGTCAAGCTGCACTGAAACAATATACAGTTATATATAGCCTACAGTGAAAACATGCGATCATTATAAAACATGAATTTAACTGAACGAAGAACAAAACAAATAATGATAAAAAAATTACAGAATTTTTATTTTTGAGATAGTTGTTGTTGTTGATGTTGATGATGTTGTTGTTGTTGATGTTGTTGTTGTTGATGTTGTTGATGATGTTGTTGTTGTTGTTGTTGTTGTGTCAGACCTGCAGGTGGAGACACAGCAGAGTGTGAAAGAGGGAGATTCAGTCACTCTGACATGTAAAAGCAGCTGCTCTCTGCCTGAACAAACAACATTCATCTGGTACAGAAACAGACAGATATTCACTAAAGGAATTGTGAAAGTGAATCAGCTTCATCTGCGGTCAGTCAGTCGTTCTGATAGCGGAGACTACAGGTGTGCCGTTAAAGGACATGAACATCTGATCTCTCCTGCTGTTTATCTTAAAGTTGAATGTGAGTACAAACTGATTCATTAACAGTAATGAAATATTGCACACTTTTTGGGGGGGATGGTAAGATTAAAAATTAAATTAAAGTATAAAGTATATTAATATTCATATTCATTTAGAATATAGACAAACCTTATATTAGCGTCATTGTCTAAAATGGCAATACACAGCAAAATCCCCAGTGTTAAATCAACACTGCTCAGAGCAAATATGGTCCCACTCTACAGTGTTAAAATAACACTGAAGCAGAGTTAAAGTTAATGAGATAATTAAGTGATTAATTGAGTGATGATTGAACATTAGTGATGAACACCTGCAGTTAACAAGCAGAATCACTGAAGGAAAGAGAAACACAAGAACTACAACTGACTTCCAGTCACAGTCACATTAAATCAGATGAAGAGAAAATAAAACATTAAATCTGTGAAGATCTCAGCAGAGGAGGATTAAACAACTCCACAAACAGCATTACCAGCTTCACTTATTACTAACCAGACTGACTTTATTTCTGTCATATGTCTATGAATATGTTTTAAAATCACCATTAAAAAAGTGTTGCATTTAGTTGTGCAATTTGACTCTTGACTTCTTATGGGAGTTTATGGTCTTTGTATCAGTGTTTACTAAAACACATAATTTGTTGCAAGGAAAGCCAGAATCGAGTTATTCGTGTGAAAGAAGAAGAAGAAGAAGAGAGATTTGGACCCGGGCAAGGAGAAGGATGGGCTGAAGGAAAAAGGGAGAGGTTAAAGTGAAGTCAGCCCCTTAAGTGAGATAAGTGTTGAACTCTAGCTGGATTATGGAACAATTGACGTCCCTGTGAACTGTATGGAATCGTATGATTATTGAAACTTCTCTTGAAGAATCAGTAACTGCATTGAGTGATTTGCGCCTCACAGCTGCTTTTCATCTGAGTAACATCAGCGACCTCATGCCTGTGCCTTCTCTGTGAGTTGTGAGATTTGCAGTGCTTTATATATATATATATTCACGTGTGATTACTTGTGTGGTTGTAGTGAAGCACGAGTGTGGGAGCGAATTGCGGAAGGCATTGATGGTTCTAGTGAAAATACTCATCTCTCTCTCTGCTGAATCCAGTTGCAGAAGACGCTAAAAGCTGTGAAAGCCCATTGACGTGGTTGAAAATATTCATCTCTCTCTCTCTGTTTGAATCCCGTTGCAGAAGGACGCTAAAAGCTGTGAAAGCCCATTGATGTGGTTAAATATACTCATCTCTCTCCCTGTTTGAATCCAGTAAATCAGTGGTTCTCAACTCCAGTCCTCGGGACCCACTGCTCTGCACATTTTGGATGTCTCTCTTATCTGACACACTCAGTTCAGTTCATGGAGTCTATCCTAACGAGCTGATGATCTGAATCAGGTGTGTTAAATAAGGGAGACATACACAATATGCAGAGCAGTGGGTCCCGAGGACTGGAGTTGAGAACCACTGCAGTAAATGAAGAGCCGCTAAAGCTGTGAGATATACCCTCCATTCTCTGTCCGAGGCTAGTGAAGAGCCTGCTAAAGCTGTGAGTTATACGTACCCTCCTCTCTGTCTGAGACTAGTGAAGAGCCGCTAAAGCTGTAGGGCTGCACGATATATCGCACGATATTGTTATGCGCATCTCATCAGTAAAGCCGGTTCCTTGATTAGTAGTAAATCACCTTCAACTGCTTTCAGATGGAGCGGCATTTACTACAAAGAGCCGTAGTTAACTGACAAGCTGAGCCAAATCACATCAATATCGCGGACGTATCGCCAGCGATAATTAATGCGATATGGCTCAGCTTGTCAGTTAACTACGGCTCTTTGTACACAGCAAAAACTCCAGTGTTAAATTAACACTCCTGGGAGTGTATGAGTCCACACTCAAGAGTGTTGAAGTCAATGAGATAATTAAGTGATTAATTTAGTGATGATTGAACATTATTGAAGACACCTGATGTTAACAAGCAGAATCACTGAAGGAGAAAATCACAAATTGTAAGCCACCGTTATGGCGATCAGTGTTTGCTTTAGTTGGGCTCTTGACCCTTATATGATTAACTTTAGATTTTGTTTGGCTGCTGTATCTGAGTTATAACTGCCAGATGAACAAAGAAAAAAAGTGATCTGATGGTGTTGGTTATATTATGACATTCATCATTTGAACTTGATCACTGAACTCATTAAGATCCTTCTTTCTAACTTCGATTTGGTTACAACATAACTGTGAATCTGCATAAATGCCCAGAATTTTTGATATAATATAAAGGATTTCTTAAAAGTTGTTTAAAAACAAAATCATTCTCAGGCACACACAGACGTCAAGATTCAGTCAATGCATCTCAACAATGGTGTCTGTCTGAGTTTAGTAAAGAATACATTGAAGCTGCGAAGCATATCCACTTCCTCCATTTGAATCCTGTTGAAGAGAACGTCGGAGCTACTACAGAAATTATTTTAAAGAGATGTTTTAAAGTAAATAAAGAATTTTTACACTTGCCTTTTGTGTCTGCCTCCTTCGTGTGCACGGTCAGCTCTTCAGGGGTAGTACGCAAGCTAGGGGTGGGCGGCCCGCTGGCGCTCGCCCCGACCTGTAACGTGTGTGTTCGGTTTCGGGTGTGTGTGACTGTGCACACAGATAACAGTGTGCGAATAGCAAATTAAATTTTCTTTTGCCTCTTCTAGCGCTGGAATGGTTTAAAATCTATTGAATGTGGAAACCAGCAAGAAAAAAACACTTGCAAATAATAACTAATTAATTATTAATTCATGAATCAAATGCTTGCCGAACCATGGGGGCCGGTCTGTCCTTATCACAGATCAACAACGATCCGTTTAACCCCTAGATAGAATAACTTTATTCAACAGAAATAAATATAATCTCTTTCTTTGTATCAACTCACATTATTTGTTTAAATGAACTCAAATTTTAAGTCAACCAGATTAGGCAAATTTATGTTAAACAAGAACTCCGCTCGCACCAGTGGACACGCATTGTGAGAGACGGGGAGGAGCCGATTCCTGCCGTCGTTTTCATATGAGGTTTAAAAGGGGACTGAGTCCATCACAAATTCATGTACAAGTAGAAAAGGGCCAAGTGACGTCCCTGGTACCGGCAACATGGGAAAAGTGCCGGTATACGCAATAAAAGTGAGGGTACGCTACAGCTTAAAGGAGAACTCTGGTCAATTTTTTAAATTTGCACCCTGTTTACTTCAATAGGGCAAGTTTTAAACCTGCTTTTAGCCTCTTAACATCCTTGATGTGTCCTTACAAGTGCACAGCCATGTGAGTGACTCCTTCAGAGTTACCTATGATCACGCGCGTGAACTCGACAATCGATTACTATGGCCTTCGACCGAAAACAGGATGTAAATACAGGTATGAGCGCTGGCTGAATAAACATAATTTTTATTCATATCTTTCACATCTACTGCAGTCAGATTCACCCGCGTTCACTCTGAAGGAATCACTCACATTGGCTGTGCACTTGTAATGACACATCAAGGATGTTAAGAGGCTAAAAGCAGGTTTAAAACTTGCCCTATTGAAGTCAACAGGGTGCAAATTTTAAAAAGAGGATAACATGGTGTAGGCAACACCGATTTTTGTCGTTGTTCTCTGTACTGACAGCACTCCAAATGTACAAAAAAATGAGCTCAATGTTAAAATTGACCGGAGTTCTCCTTTAAAATAGAGAAGTGTGTACCAGCTCACTTTGAGCACTGAATACAGCAGAGAAACTAGAACTGCATCAACAAGTGCAGATACTGCCATTTCATCAAAGCAGCGTAAAGAAGTCTGAACCTTCTTTGGCCCATTTTCACCCTGATCACAGACTTTGTTAAAGGGTTTGTTCACCCAAAAATGAAAATTCTGTCATTAATTACTCACCCTCATGTTGTTCCAACCCCTGTAAGACTTTCGTTCATCTTCAGAACACAAATTAAGATATTTTTGATGAAACTTTTAATTTCCTTCTCTCTGGGCCTCGAGTCTTTCCACGTAGTGTAATAGCGTAGCGTGTCTGTGTTGCACGTCACCACGTATCACACACATGACCAGCGTCGCCCAATAGTGAGCCTATGTGGTGACGTGCAACACAGACGCGCTACGCTATTACACTATGTGGAAAGACTCGAGGCCCAGAGAGAAGGAAATTAAAAGTGGAATAAAGTCATTATTTTTGTTTGTTTTTGCGCACAAAAAGTATTCTCGACGCTTTATAAACTTAAGATTGAGCCACTGTAGTCACTTGGACTATTATTAACAATGTCTTTAATGCATTTTCTGGGCCAGCAAGTTATAATGTCTTAGAAGCCTATGGAGGAGTGATCCAGCTCTCAGATTTAATCAAAAATATCTTAATTTGTTTTCCGAAGATGAACGAAAGTCTTACGGGGTTGGAACAACATGAGGGTGAGTAATTTGCAAACTCTTCGGAAGTTGCAAACAACTTTTCTCCAGTGTTGTGACGTATTTCCCAGTGAGATGGAATATTGAACAGAGGGCAGGGTTTTACTCTAGCGCTCCTCCTCTCCATCTCTCGCTCATTACAGACTAACGGTTTGATGGGAGTGGTTAAGCGTTTCCCAAACCAAGCCATCAAACCTACGTCATCAGGGAAGGTCCTCCAATGCAGAGGGGAGGGGCATTTTCAGATTTTGATTAAAGATTACGAGGCCAAAATTTTTTTTTGTGTGGATTGACTTGCATGGATGAATTGTTCACCAAAAAACGATCAATTTAGGCAAACAAAGTAAATATGGTCAATTTTGATTTCATGTGGACATTAACCCCCAAAACTCAGACATAACAGAAACCCTTTTAAATCCCAACACAACAACATTAAACACTAACAGATCTCCCGCTATATTAATCATGTACAAAACTCATAAAATAACACTTCATTTTAACATTTACTCTCCTATCAGAGTCTGAAGCAAAGCATGCTGGGAACTAGAAATATAGAACTCATTCAGTTTGAGTTCTCAGTTATTGAGTTCACATGAGTTTTTCTTTGAAGTGCAATGATCTTTCAGTAATATTTTATTGAAATGAAATCACTTCATTTAATAAACTTGACTGTGAGTTTGTGAGGGATGTGCCAGAAGCCTAAATCCGAACTCGTAAAGGCACGGAAAATGAATAACACATTCTATGGAGCCCCTAAAGGGACATGGTTAGGCTTGCTGCGGTATTCGCTTACATCACAGTACATCAGGGCTGCGTCCGAAAACTGATAAATGCTGCTTTCTGAGAACTCATTCCAATGTCTTAAGGCATCAAGGCACGTCCGAATGCAATAGTTTCACTTCCGGTCTCCTTCGTCTGATGGATTTCTGAAGGCAGCTTAGATGTATCCTTCACTGCCTTTATCCCACAATCCTGAGCTTCACATTCTGTGACAGTTGAGCTAGAAAAATAAAGATGGCGTCTGAAAGTTCATACTTTCTCATGTTCATTCATAGGCCTTGGGGGGGGGGGGGTATAATTTATATATATAACCTTATTTCTATGACGTGTCACACAGGCACAATAGCGTGACACAGATGTATCACTTTTATTTCCTATTTATTCATTAACGATAGCCTATCATTAACTATATAATAAGTGCCAAGCACACACAGAAAAATAACGAGATATTCTCCATTCTCTTTGACCAATTAAAAACGACTGCAGCTTTCAGACGTGACTTTCTTTTCAGTTTTATAGTTCACTTGAGGCAGTTTCTATGGCATTTTTAACGACACATGTCGAGTGCGCATCAGTGTAATACATAAACGCGAGAGAGCATCAGTGTGCAGCACGAACCTCCACAAACTTGCACGCTCAGTAGTGTGTTGGAGCTAAACTGTGCGCGGCCCTCCAGGACCGAGTTTGGTGACCCCTGCTCTGTGTAAATGTCTGAAACTTAAAATGAACTTTATGTGGTTGAAATCACTGAATAGTTGTGATATGAAAAGCACTGAGTGTGTCCATCTCTGGCTCAGCACCAGCCAAAGCGTGACAGCAGGGAAAGTTCTGAGTGTGTTATGAACAGTGCAGAAGAAAACTAAATATTTCTGTGTTTGTTGCTGAAAGCCTCTTTAATTATTTTCCTCATTTCTGTGTTTCAGCGGTTGATGGTCTGCTGGATTGGGGAGTGAATTACAGCCCTTCATATGTTTGTGCATTAAAGGGATCAACAGTGACAATATCCTGTACTTTAACATATACTTGGGGTTATACACTCGTAAAAGGTTTCTGGACCAAACCTGTTGTAAATGATGGAGAATCACCTGATCTGTGTTCAGATCCACAGAAGAGAGGAAGAGTTCAGTGTAACAGTGAAGATAAACACACTTACAGCATCACTTTGACGGCTGTAACAGAAGCTGATAAACGCGTCTACTACTGCAGATTTACAGATCATCAGAGTAAAAGATGGACGATGATTCCTGGATCTTGGCTTGATGTCACAGGTAAAACTAGTGAACTCTCAGAAATAAAACACAAAAACATTTTATTAGCTTTTGAATAAACTACCATCTGTGCCACAGAAACATCATGTTTATATATAACTGCTTCAGTTTAGTGTTTTAATATTATCATTGTAGTATAATCACCATGATGCTGATGATGTAATGACAGTGAATATGTTGTTGTTGTTGATGATGATGATGATGATGATGATGATGATGTTGTTGTTGTTGTGTCAGACCTGCAGGTGGAGACACAGCAGAGTGTGAAAGAGGGAGATTCAGTCACTCTGACATGTAAAAGCAGCTGCTCTCTGCCTGAACAAACTACATTCATCTGGTACAGAAACACACAGATATTCACTGAAGGAACAGTGACAGTGAATCGGCTTCATCTGCGGTCAGTCAGATATTCTGATAGAGGAGACTATCAATGTGCTGTAAGAGGAAATGATCATCTGATCTCTCCTCCTGTTTATCTTAATGTTGAATGTGAGTACAAACTGATTCATTAACAGTAAAGAAATATTTCACAGATTAAAAGATTAAAAAACATTTAATATATTATATTCATATTAATTTAGAATATAGACAAACCTTATATTAGTGTAATTGTCTAAATTGGCAATATGTTTAATCTGCCCTATATTAAATCATTCCTTTTTTTCTATTTAATAAAAATAACAGAACATGAATCTATCAATTTGCCACTTCTTTAATTCAAAGTGACATGAAAAACCACTAAACCCTTTACTCTAAGGCTATGTCACAATTAGCTGCTGGATCATTATTTAGTACAACAACATAACTACACGTTGTTTCTCTGATCTGTGACAATCTACACAGCAAAATCCCCAGAGTTAAATTAACTCTGTTCAGAGAACATTTGGTCCCTCTCTACAGAGAGTTAAAATAACTGAATCAGAGTTAAAGTTAATGAGATACTTAAGTGATTAATTAAGTGATGATTGGGCATTGATGATGAACACCTGCTGTCAACAAGATCTCAGCAGAGGAGGATTAAACAACTCCACAAACAGCATTACCAGCTAACCAGACTGACTGTATTTCCAGTATGGTGATGAGTGTTTCCTTCAGTTGGGCAGTTTGACTCTTATTGCAAGTTTCTGGTTTTTGTAACAGTTTTTACCAAAACACATAATTTGATCAGCTGATGTAGTTTTTTAACAACAGATAGTAGAAAAATGCTTTTATCTCATGACTGTCTAAAAGTGATTATTTGATGTTAATAGATTATATTCACTAACAATACTCTCTAGGCAAAGATCGGACATTCTGAATTTAGATTTTTAAAATACATTATAGGGATTATTTATTTATTTTTTTTTATACAAAGACATCAAGAATCAGCATATGAATCTCAACAATGGTGACATGCTTCATGCTGCAATGCATGCTGGGAGCCACAATAGTATAAAACTCATGGCTCCCAGGATGCATTGCGGCATGAAACATGTCACCATTGTTGAGATTCATATGCTGATTCTTGATGTCTGTGTCTTAGAAAAAAAAATTCTCCCATTATGCATTTAAAAAATTCTAAATGTCCAATCTGTGGCAAGAGAGTACTGTTAGGGAATATCATCTATTAACATCAAATGACCACTTTTGGACTGATGATATAAGCGCATCATTCTACATTTTGTGTTTGAAAACTAGATCACCTGAACATCTTTGCTTCTGGCTTTCTTTGCAACAAATTACGTGTTATGGTAAAAACTGTTACAAAAACCACAAATTCACAAAAAAATAAGCTAAGAGTCAAACTGCCCAACTAAAGGAAACACTCATCACCATAATGGTGACCAACCATTTTCAATAAATCGTCAACATCTAAACCTCTGTTAATTCTCAATAAGAACTTCTGTAAACGTATTCCAGAAATAAAGTCAGTCTGGTTAGTAATAAGTGAAGCTGGTAATGCTGTTTGTGGAGTTGTTTAATCCTCCTCTGCTGAGATCTTCACAGATTTAATGTTTTATTTTGTCTTCAGTTGATTTCATCTAAGACTGCGGCTGGAAGTCAATTGTAGTTCTTGTGTTTCTCTTTCCTTCAGTGATTCTGCTTGTTAACAGCAGGTGTTCATCATTAATGCCCAATCATCACTTAATTAATCACTTAAGTATCTCATTAACTTTAACTCTGTTTAGAGTTATTTTAACTCTCTGTAGAGAGGGACCAAATGTTCTCTGAGCAGAGTTAATTTAACTCTGGGGATTTTGCTGTGTGTTAATTTTTGACAAACACACTATCACAGCAGCCAAAAAAGACAAAAGATATAATAAGAGTTAAGAGCCCAACTAATGGAAACACTAATCACTGGCTTTAGGCTTCTGGCACATCCCTCACAAACTCACAGTTAAGTTTATTAAATGAAGTGATTTCATGCTTTGCTTCAGACTCTGATAGGAGAGTAAATGTTAAAATGAAGTGTTATTTTATGAGTTTTGCACATGATTAATATAGCGGGATATCTGTTAGTGTTTAATGTTGTTGTGTTGGGATTTAAACGCGTTTCTGTTATGTCTGAGTTTTGGGGGTTAACAAGAGTCTGTGATCAGGATGAAAATGGGCCAAAGAAGGTTCAGACTTCTTTACGCTGCTTTGATGAAAAGGCAGTATCTGCACTTGTTGATGCAGTTCTAGTTTCTCTGCTATATTCAGCGCTCGCAGTGGGCTGGTACACACTTCTCTATTTTAAGCTGTAGCGTACCCTCACTTTTATTGCGTATACCGGCACTTCTCACATGTTGCCGGTACCAGGGACATCACTTGGCCCTTTTTCTACTTGTACACGAATTTGTGATGGCCTCAGTCCCCTTTAAACCTCATATGAAAACGACGGCAGGAATCGGCTCCTCCCCGTCTCTCACGATGTGTGTCCACTGGTGCGAGCGGAGTTCTTGTTTAACATAAATTTGCCTAATCTGGTTGACTTAAAATTTTAGTTCATTTAAACAAATAATGTGAGTTGATACAAAGAAAGAGATTATATTTATTTCTGTTGAATAAAGTTATTTTATCTAGGGTTTAAATGGATCGTTGTTGATCTGTGATAAGGACAGACCGGCCCCCACGGTTCGGCACGCATTTGATTCGTGGAGTTTATCATTTGCGAGTGTTTTTTTTTTTGCTGGTTTCCACATTCAATAGATTTTAAACCATTCAAGCGCTAGATTCATTTAGTTTGCTATTCGCACACTGTTATCTGTGTGCACAGCCACACACACCTGAAGCACACACACACACACACACACACACACACACACACACACACACACACACAGAGAGGCGTTTCAGATAGCGCACAAACTCCGAACTGATTCCTCTTTTCGCGTTCACACATAATGATGTCAAAATACCGGTCTCAGCAAGTATTCTCGTAAACAGTCAATTATGCCTCAAGAGAATAAGAACAAGAGAAGGATGAATCATTATTGGACCCGTGTATTCGGTCTTAAGTCCCACATAGCAACATTGGGACGTCCCAGATCCGGCCCACATCTGGCACACGTGGAAAGATGATCTGGCCCACATGCAGCGTGGAATGACGGCCCTTGGGCGGACCGCTCCTGTTTGCCAGATCTGGGCCACAAGCAGGCCATAGCAATGCCACATGTCAGCCAGGAGTAAAGAAATAAACCAGAACTGGACCTTATCTGAGCCACAAAATCTGTGTATATTAAATATGGAGTCATCTCAGCCTTAATAAGCCTGTTAACAAGCAGAATCACTGAATGAAAGAGAAAAACAAGAACTACAACTGACTTCAGACACAGTCTAAGATGAAATCAACTGAAGATAAAAAACATTAAATCTGTGAAGATCTCAGCAGAGGAGGATTAAACAACTCCACAAACAGCATTACCACCCACTAAACAAAATTATGTCCAAAAGACGTCTTTTCAACGTCTTTGTTACAAAAATCGGACGTTGAAAAGACGTCCACTGAGCAGCCAGAATGAAAGTTTTTATGACGTCTTTTTTTGACGTGTTCTGCACGTCCGATATAGACGTTTATCGAACCTTCGTACAAGTTTAAAACTAGTTCAGATGTGGCCATTGTGGACATTTATGGTCTCATTTAGACATAATTACTTTGACTATTGCTGTCAGATGATCTTAGTGAGAATTAACAGAGGTTTAGATGTTGATATTTGTTTAATTTGAAGTGTCACCATTGTGGTGATCAGTGTTTGCTTTAGTTGGGCTCTTGGTCCCCTTTCTTTTTACTTTAACTTTTCTTTGGCTGCTGTAACAGTGTGTTTGTGTAACACAATTGTTGTGGCAGAGAAAGCCTAGAAAAAGTTTGAGGTGTTATTAGCTCAATGTTGATGATGATAATCATCACAAAATGGGCATCTAATATTTTGTTTAATGTTTTGTGTTTATATTTGTTGTTCGTAACCACCAACCTTGTGGAACTGCATTATTGGTGCCAAAAGCATTAAAATGATCACTTATTTAAAGGTGTATAAAAAGCATGTGCACATGATGTTTTGAGCAAATGTATCATATAGTCACACACAGACATCAAGATTTTGCATATGATTCACAACAATGGTGACAATTTAAAATAAAATAAAAGATTCATGCTGCAATGCATGATGGGTAGCTTTCATAGTACAAAACTCATCCTTAATTCCCAAGCTTTTTTGTTTTGATTGTCACCGTTGTTGTGATTCATATCCAAAATCTTGATGTCTGTGTGTGACTACGTGATACACTTGCTCAAAACATCATGTGCACATGCTTTTTATACACCTTCAAATAAGTGATCATTTTAATGCTTTTGGCACCAATATTGCAGCTCCACAAGGTTGGTGGTTATGAATGCCAAAACATCTGACAACATTAGATGCTTGTTCTGTGATGATTTCATCATCATCAATATGCTGAAAACAGCTGATCTTACTTATTATTGGCTTTCTCTGCCACAGCAATTGTGTTTTAAAAACACACAGTTAAAGCAGTCAAATAAAAGTTAAAGTAAAAGGAAAGGGGACCAAGAGCCCAACTGAAGCAAAAACTGATCGCCACAATGGTGACACTTCAAATTAAACAAATATCAACATCTAAACCTCTGTTAATTCTCACTAAGATCATCTGACAGCAATAGTCAAAGTAATTATGTCTAAATGAGACCATAAATGATGTTGAAATATGTCCACAATGGCCACATCTGAACTAGTTTTAAACTTGTACGAAGGTTCGATAAACGTCTATATCGGACGTGCAGAACACGTCAAAAAAAGACGTCATAACAACTTTCATTCTGGCTCCTCAGTGGACGTCTTTTCAACGTCCGACTTTTGTAACAAAGACGTTGAAAAGACGTCTTTTGGACATAATTTTGCTTAGTGGGCAGCAGAGTTGTATAGTCCAGGGGTCAGAAAGTAGAAGTCCTGCCATATGTTTATTCCACCCATGAACTTTGTCAGCTGATTTCTATCTCCTGTCTGAAAAACTGCTAATTAGCAAATCCAGGTGATTGGAACAAAATTCTGAGCAGGACTTTTACTTTCTGAACCTGGACTTTACACCTCTGGAGAGAACAGAAAAAGAGACGAGCAGAAACACAAGAACTACAACTGACTTCAGCCACAGTCTCAGATGAAATCAACTGAAGAGAAAAGAAGACATTAAATCTGTGAAGATCTCAGCAGAGGAGGATTAAACAACTCCACAAACAGCATTACCAGCTTCACTTATTACTAACCAGACTGACTTTATTTCTGTTAGAACTCCTTATTGAGATGTGTGTAATTTGAAGTTACCATAACAGTGATTAGCATTTCCATTAGTTGGGCTCTAAACTCTGATTATATCTTTTGTGTTTTCTGGCAGCTGTGACAGTGTGTTTGTTAAACACATTTGCAGCAGCAAAGAAAGCTCAGTTTAATCAGGGCAGGTGATGATGGTTACCTGTTGATGGCTTTTTAATCATGATGTTATTGCCTGAATCACTGATATAATTTGTGTAATACAATTGTTTTGCTCAATTAATATATCAATATCATAAGCCCTGTGTTACTGCAGCATGAGATCAAGCAGTATTATACCTATCAGTTAAAATATTTGAACAAACATGAGAACAAAAATTTTATCTTCAGTGTGACACACACACTTATCAACAATCAGCGTATGAATCTCAACAATGGTGACAATCAAAAATATTCAGATAAACTGATCAACTCTGAACATTACAAAAAAGCTACTAAATGTCACTACAAAAACAACAGCAAAAAATAAAAGCAAATATTTAAAATTAAACAAAATAATAGGACAATTCAGCTGCATAATTTATTCATGTTGCAATGCATGCTGGGAGTTTTGTACTATGCTGGTACCCAGCATGCATTGCAACAAGGTACTTTTGATTGTCACCATTGTTGAGATTAATACGCTGATTATTGATGTTTGTCATAGTAGATTTAGCTATAGCACTCAAGTTTATAAAATTCTTTTAACTGATTTCTATATTACTTCTGTATCTCATACTGCAATAACTCAGGATTTGTGAAGTGAAAATATTAATGGAACACAATTGTTAGATTTGAAAAGCATCAGTGGAGCACGATACTTCATGATGATTATAAAGCCATCAACAGGTAACCAACATCACCTGTCCTGATTAAACTGAGCTTTCTTTGCTGCTGCAAATGTGTTTAACAAACACACTGTCACAGCTGCCAGAAAACACAAAAGATATAATCAGAGTTTAGAGCCCAACTAATGGAAATGCTAATCACTGTTATGGTAACTTCAAATTACACACATCTCAATAAGGTGTTCTAACAGAAATAAAGTCAGTCTGGTTAGTAATAAGTGAAGCTGGTAATGCTGTTTGTGGAGTTGTTTAATCCTCCTCTGCTGAGATCTTCACAGATTTACTTTACACCTCTGTTCTTTTCTCTTCAGTGGATTTCATCTGAGACTGTGGCTGAAGTCAGTTGTAGTTCTTGTGTTTCTGCTCGTCTCTTTTTCTGTTCTCTCCAGAGGTGTAAAGTCCAGGTACAGAAAGTAAAAGTCCTGCTCAGAATTTTGTTCCAATCACCTGGATTTGCTAATTCAGACAGGAGAGAGAACTAATTAGTGAAATCAGCTGACTGAGTTCATGGGTGGAATAAACTATGGCAGGACTTTTACTTTCTGACCCCTGGACTATACAACTCTGGTGGGCAGCTTCACTTATTACTAACCAGACTGACTTTATTTCTGTCAGACGTCTACAAAAGTTTTTATTGAGAATTAACAGAGGTTTAACTCTGTTTCATTTGAAGTCACCATAACAGTGATTAGTGTTTCCATTAGTTGGGCTCTTGACTCTTTTGTCTTTTTTGGCCGCTGTGACAGTGTGTTTGTCAAACACATTTGCAGCAGCAAAGAAAGCTAAAGTGATATGAGATCAGGGGCCCGTTCTTCGTACGTCGCTAACTCAGTTAGCTGGATTTGATTGTTGACGATTTGGCATGATCTTGGATTGTTTGGTTCTTCGAAGCTCATCCTGGACTTGCTGTCATAGCAACAGGTGCGCAAACTTAAACCTGCTCGCGAGCAGGCTTATTTCATGTAAACAGGATTAAATCGCGGCTTCACAAGCGGAGCTGATACGGGAAGTCCAGCGCAGCGCGATAGTGCACTTTCTGAGATATATATTTTTTCTCGTGACTCGTGAGATTGTCGTTTACATTATTAATTTGTTGGAAACGCACATTTATTTTCGACTTGTCAGAGTCGGGCTTTAACTACAGCACACACTGTGCCCTAAGATTATTTGCGAGTGGCTCTTTCCTTTACACTATTGGAGATGGGGAGAACTTGATGGAAAGTGCTGTCTGTCGTTTTTAGGTTTACAAAACAGTTTTATGTTTTTTGTGGCATTTCCAAGCCACTTAAGACCCAATGTTGTAAAGCAGTTTTTTAAGCAGTTTTTTTTATTTTATTTTTTTATTATTAGGCTATCATATTTTTTTATGAAGATCATGCAATCATGACCATGCTGATTACAGTATATGTCACTCAGGTTTATAGACCATAGACTGCCATCAAGGCCTCAATGAAGGGGATTATGTGAACAGAAAGGGGGTTCACAATGTAAATGTGCAGCCCAGTTACTATTGTGATTCTTAATCTTAATATTCCAGATTAATAATATTATATCAAATAAAAAAGGCAGTTGACAAATCTTCCATATCAAAAATGTGAAAGTAAAATGGCCAGGATCTGTGCATGACTTAAGAATTTTCAGAAATTCACATTCATGCACATTATTTGAAAGTGGTAAGGAAAGTTCCACAATTAAATATCAAGCTCACTGTATTACATACACTTATGCTGATCCTAACAGAACTGCATTTTTTCATAGGTGATTATGACATGTTCCTGCCTGCAGACAGGTGTTTTATGACCCCATTCCCTGACCCAAACCAGTTACAATGCAGCATAGCCAGGACAAGGGCACACAATGAAATGAACTTTGGTTAACTAAAGGGAAGATTTCAGTGTCTGAAAAGTCTGAGGGTTGCACACCTGACAGGGCCTGTGACATTGTTGCATGTGCCATACTACACAACACTGCCAAAAAAACACTTTTCATTAAATGTTTAATAAAAGACAAATAGCCTATGCTTAGTTCCTTGAGTTTTATTTCAATTGTTCTTTGTAAAGAAAAGCCAGTGGTCAAGTGCCTGCAAAAAGAGATATTAGACACATGCCTCATGCAACAAATAAAAAGGAAAATTTGTCTATACACTGCCCACCTGTAGGCCTATGTCTGCTCTGTCTGTGCAGACTCTTCTGTGGGCCTTTCTGTAGATGTGGAATCTTGCAATTTATGTTGCAGCCATAAAGCATACTAGTATAAATTAAGTATATTAAGTTATTTATGCACTTGCAGGTAGGCTAGTTCCTCCATATGACAGTTATCTGAGAGGGTTTATTCACTGTCCAGTGCAATGGAAACAAATGGACATTACAAAGTCTTATACTTTCTTTCCTTTGGAAAGTTAGAAAATGTCCACTTACTGCACATATTTCAGCCACCACTTTCTTGGGAACAGATACAAGTGTTGGTGTATTTTGTAAAAGTGCACAAAAGAGGAAAACACAATGTCATTACAATGAACTACACTGGGGAAAAATGTGATCAATAACTCATATTTTTACATTAACATAAGTTTATCAGGTTTCACTTTCACAAGTCAAAGCAATTCATACTCAAGATTTAACAGTTGAAATGACTATACAGCCTTAATTTAATGCAGCAAAAATTATTTTACAGTGTAGTCTACTAAGATATTTTTTCTCAGCCTTTTTCTTGGTTGCTTTTATAAACAGACAACCATTAATTTAACAGTGCCTTTTATAAAAGAGACTATAGGCCTGCTATAACTAAAAATTACCATTATGTAGAATATGTTTGTACTTCACTTTTATTTGCTCCCATGTTCTAGTGTGGTGACTCTGACATTACAATGAACAAAGTAATTATGCAATTATTAAAATACAAAAATATAGGTGATATTAAGTAATAAAAACCTCTAACATGGCCACTTCTAACGGATTTAAATTGTCTACTACTTTTTGCCAGCCCTCTATCCTGGCCTTTGCAGACTTTGAGGTGTTCCCTGGCGTTTTGATTAAACATTAAAATTCCGAATAAACTTTTAGTTCTTGCTCGGCTGAGGAGAAAAACTGAGCACGCTCTTTGGCCACGCTGAGCAGCCAATAGCAGCGTTGCTGATCAATGTTTCTACTATCGATACATATCCCTTTTTAAGCCAGCTCATGAACGCGCAATTATCTCAGATAACTCAATCCAGCGATACTAATCATAAACAACAGGTGAGTTCGAAGAACCCAATTAGCCGGATCATGATTAGCACGATGAAATCATCTTGGATGTGTCATTTGATCTCGGATGTAATAAGCAACGTACGAAGAACGAGCCCCAGGTGATGATGGTTACCTGTTGATGGTTTTATAATCATCATGCATTAGACTGATTCACTGATGTCTTTTGAATCTTACAATTGTGTTGTACCATTAATACATTCACATCACAAACCCTGTGTTACTGCAGCGTGAGATCCAGCAATATTATAACAATCAGTTAGAAGATTTTAACGAACATGAACACCAAAACGTAACCTATGCTGACACACACAGACATCAACAATCAGCGCATGATTCTCAACAATGGTGACCCGATCACTTTTAGGGGAAATGCTGATCCTTGGAAATTTACCACATGCTTGAACCCAATGAAAAATTTCTGCATTTGCTGCTGAAAGCCTCTTTAATTATTTTCCTCATTTCTGTGTTTCAGGGGTTGATGGTCTGCTGGATTGGGGAGTGAATTACAGCCCTTCATATGTTTGTGCATTAAAGGGATCAACAGTGACAATATCCTGTACTTTAACATATCCTCAGAGTAATAAACTCGTAAAAGGTTTCTGGACCAAACCTGTTGTAAATGATGGAGAATCACCAGATCTGTGTTCAGATCCAGAGAAGAGAGGAGAGATTCAGTGTAACAGAGAAGATAAAGACACTTCCAGCATCACTTTGATGAATGTAACAGAAGCTGATAAACACATCTACTACTGCAGATTTACAGATCATCAGAGTAAAAGATGGACAGTGATTCCTGGATCTTGGCTTGATGTCACAGGTAAAACTAGTGAACTCCCAGAAATAAAACACAAAACCTTTTCTATTAATAATTGAATGTATTTGATTAAACGGGAGGGAGTGATGGATGGAGGTTGGACTCAAACTCAGGTCTCCATGACAACAGCAGCTGTTTATATATCAGAAGTGAATCACTATCATCTGTGCCACAGAAATATCCAGCAATATATTATGTAACTGCTGTCTGACCTGCTTCATTTTAGTCTTTTAACGTTATTATTTTAGTATCATTGCCATGATGCTGATGTTGTGATGACAGTGAATATGTTGTTGTTGTTGATGATGATGTTGTTGTTGTTGTTGTTGTTGTTGTTGTTGTTGATGTTGATGTTGTTGTTGTTGTTGTTGTTGATGTTGTTGTTGTGTCAGGCCTGCAGGTGGAGACACAGCAGAGTGTGAAAGAGGGAGATTCAGTCACTCTGACATGTAAAAGCAGCTGCTCTCTGCCTGAACAAACAACATTCATCTGGTACAGAAACACACAGATATTCCCTGAAGGAACAGTGACAGTGAATCGGCTTCATCTGCAGTCAGTCAGTCTTTCTGATACCGGAGACTACAGGTGTGCCGTTAAAGGACATGAACATCTGATCTCTTCTGCTGTTTATCTCACAGTAGGATGTGAGTACAAACTGATTCATTAGTATAAGTGAAATATCTTGTACTTTTAATGTTTATATTTTATTTGGGAGAGTTTATAAAGCTAGGCTCAAACTGAAATCTCTAGTAGTGTGTTGTGAAAAGTGTAGAAGAAAAATATAGCTGCGATTATCAGAGTTCAAGTGTTTAAAAGCCTGTAAGCATATGTAACCGGTCCCACTTGATGGGACGTTGACTCTGAGTTGTTTGTGCGTAGAACAAATAGACATCAAACTTCTATGACTGGTCTATAGACCCCTTCAATGTTCGAAAGCCTAGGTTGGGTGCGCGCAGCATTGGGTCAGAAAAATGGCATGGCTAATAGACCGGCATATTGTGTCAAGATATGCACTGTCTTTGCCACCACAGGAACAGGAACAGTACCATAATAAACTTGTTTTAGCTAATGGCGATTGTCTGCCTGATCCCGAGCTCCTATCAGAATGGGTAGACGACGTTAGCGAGTGGCCAGATATTAACTGGTACTGCTATCTATTCAGATAGATACTGCTGTCTGCTGAGTCTGTACATGACACAGGTCACAATTAATGCCAGATATCAAACTTCACCTAACTATTAAATCAGTTTACAGAAAACATTTGTTTACTTACCATGGCTTAACTCTACAGTTGTTGTCACAATGTTGTCCCAGTCTGCCCATTTATAAAAAAATAAAAACCATTGACAGTTTTCTGTTAACTATTAACCTGCATAGCTTAATGTTATAGGCTTGTGTACAGAAAACTTTCTGAAAAAAAAAAGTTTAAAAAAGATTAAAAAACATTTTTTTCAATAAACGGGCAGACTGGGACAATGCTACGATCAAAGAGGCTCATGCTTGTAGTGCTCACTTCATATCAGGTAAAGTCATCCTTTAGATTAAACTCAAAAGCCTGGATTGCATGAACAGTTTTCTGTACACTAGCCTATAACGCTAAGCTATGCAGGTTAATAGTTTTGTAAATGTCATGGACCTGTGTCATGCTACAGGCGTAGCCAGCTGCTAGTAGTTACAACATTGTGACAACAACGGTAGAGTTAAGCCATGGTAAGTAAACAAATGTTTTCTGTAAACTGTAGACTGATTTAATAGTTAGGTGAAGTTTGATATCTGGCATTAATTGTGACCTGTGTCATGCTACAGACTTGGCAGATAGCAGTAAGTTTCTGAACAGATGTTGTCTATTTTTTTTTTTTTAAACGGATGAGATCCTGCAGGAATCCTGAAGAACTTGACTCCACAACTGGTGCGATTTTCACAGTCCACGACGCAACAAGTAGGCATTCTTTTCATGCCGAGAAATCCTTTTTTTTAAACGCACAATTCCCACAGCAAAATCCCCACGGTTAAATTAACTCTGTTCAGAGAACATTTGGTCCCTCTCTACAGAGAGTTAAAATAACTCTGAATCAGAGTTAAAGTTAATGAGATACTTAAGTGATTAATTAAGTGATTGGGCATTAATGATGAACACCTGCTGTTAACAAGTTCTCAGCAGAGGAGGATTCAACAACTCCATAAACAGCATTACCAGCTTCACTTATTACTAACCAGGGGTGCGTTTCCCGAAAGCATCGTTGTCCAACTATGGTTGCAAGTTCATCGCAATGTCCATTGAACTCTATTGGTAACGACAGAACTTTTGTAACAGTTTTTACCAAAACACATAATTTGTTATAAAGAAAGCCAAAAACAAAGATCAGGTGATATAGTTTTTAACAGCAGATAGTAAAAAAAAAAATGCACTTATATCATCACTATTCAAAAGTGGTCATTTGATGTTAATAGATTATATTAACTAACAATACTCTCTTGCCACAGATTGGACATTTTTAATTTTTTAAATACAAAGACATCAATAATCAGCTTATGAATCTCAACAATGGTGACATGCTTCATGCTGCAATGCATGCTGGGAGCCACAATAGTAAAAAACTCATGGCTCCCAGGATGCATTGCGGCATGAAACATCACCATTGTTGAGATTCATATGCTGATTCTTGATGTCTGTGTCTTAGAAAAAAAATTCCCCTATTATGTATTTAATTTTTTAAAAAAAATGTCCAATCTGTGGCAAGAGAGTATTGTTAGTGAACATAATTTATTAACATCAAATGACCACTTTTGAACAGTGATGATATAAGCGCATCACTCTACTTTTTGTTGTTGAAAACTAGATCACCTGAAGATCTTTGCATCTGGCATTATTTGTAACAAATTACATGTTTTGGTAAAAGCTGTTACAAAAACCACAAACACTCAAAAAATTAAGCTAGAGTCAAACTGCCCAACTAAAGGAAACACTCATCACGATAATGGTGATCATACATTTTCAATAAATCGTCAACATCTAAACCTCTGTTAATTCTCAATACGAACTTCTGTAAACGTATGACAGAAATAAAGTCAATCTGATTAGTAATAAATAAAGCTGGTAATGCTGTTTGTGGAGTTGTTTAATCCTCCTTTGATAGACAAAACTTCAGAGGCTGAGAACTTGTTAACAGCAGGTGTTCATCATTAATGCCCAATCATCACTTAATTAGTCACTTAAGTATCTCATTGACTTTAACTCTGGCTACGTTTACACGTGGATGGCTATTTTCATAAACGGACATTTCGCCCCTCTTCGTTTTCAAAAATAACATCGTGCACACGAACCTGTGTATATGCTGTCAAGGGCATGCCAAACCTGTAGGTGGCAGTGTAACGAGAAGCTCAAGCCCACCTTAGCCAATCAGAATCCCGAAAATAGTCACATTCTGTGACGTCGCTGCCTAAAACTCCGTTTTTCTCTGTTTCTCTGCAAACGTGCAAACGAAGATTTTCAAAATCTCCACTCTGGCCGGAGTTTTTAGAAAGAATCGGTTTCATTGGCGAATCCTCCGTTTGCGTGTAAACGAAGGGTGCAAACGAAGGGAAATGTCTCCGTTTTTCAAAATAACCATGTACGTGTAAACGGGGCCTCTGATTCAGCATTATTTTAACTCTCTGTAGAGAGGGACCAAATGTTCTCTGAACAGAGTTAATTTAACCCTGGGGATTTTGCTGTGCAGTGACTCAAACCCTCCTGCTGTGATCTTCAGCTGGTTTAAAAGAGGAATGATTGTAAGATCTGGAAGAATCTTCAGCATCTCAAACATCAGCTCTGTTCACAGTGGAGAATACAAGTGCAGATCCAGATATAAACATGGAGAGAAAGACTCTGATGCTGTGAAGCTGAATGCCATGTGTGAGTGAATAAATGTGAGTCAGTAAATCATCTGGTTATAGTAAGTTATCCAATAATGTTTTATTTTTGTCTCTTTCAGACCGACCAAGAAATGTCTCAGTGTCGGTCAGTCGGTCTGGTGTAATAGTGGAGGGAGATTCAGTGACTCTGAACTGCAGCAGTGACTCAAACCCTCCTGCTCTGAACTTCAGCTGGTTTAAGGAGAATGAAACCTCAGCTGTTGGATCTGGACAGAGTTTCAGCATCTCCAGCTTTAACTCCAGTTTCAGTGGACGCTTCTACTGTGAGGCTCAGAATAAACATGGATCTCAGAGATCAGCGTCTGTTTCACTCACTGTTAAAGGTATTTTCTATAATCAGACACTCTTTCAGTTTCATCTGTCTCACGTGTGAAATGATCTTCATGATCGTCTTGTTTCAGGGGTTCAGAGAGATGCTCTGCTCACAGTTTCTGGGATCGTGGCGGGATGTGGAGGATTGATCTTCATCATCTTCATCATTATCATCATCATGTTCATAAAGTGAGTGAAGTTTATCTGCACACTAAAGTCTATTCACTAAGAAATCAACCAAAATCAATCTCACATATAAAGCAAATGGACTCTATTTCAAGCCTTTTCTTTTTAAAATATATATTTTTAATAGTTTTCTCTCTGTTTTCAGGAGGAAGAAGAGGAGAGAAGGAGGAACTGAAGACGGGAATCAAAAGCAGGCGAGTCGGCACACACACACCTCCATCTACAACTGCAATACAGTGTGATTGTATTGTTGCATTGAACTATGAATACAACAGTGTATATGAAGCAATATAAGTGTATAAATCTTTCTCTATAGGCGGCTGACGCGAGTGATGATACATACACAGCTCTGGATCCAGCGTCCAGAACATCTGACGTTTACAGCACAATCACAGTCAGTAAATGTCTTTTACACACTTTTACACTCAGATTCAGCAGATCCACACATAAACAGGCTGTTGTTGATCTGTCTCTCACAGTCTGTTCAGTCCAGAGCTCCTGATGACTCCTACACGGCTCTTGAGCTTCAGTCCAGATCTTCTGAATATGAGACTCTAGCAGTGACTTCAGCAGATCCACATTAAACTGTATTACTGCTAATATACATCTGATGCTCCTCACAAACTGATAATCCATCATTATGAGCTCATAAACATCATTACTTTATCAATAACATTCTGATTTCTTAAGCTGTGTATATTGTCATTGAGCTTATAAGAGTGTTGTTGTATTAGTCCTGCTAATCTATATTTTAGCCTGCATATTTATGTTTGTGCTGCATAAGCAAATGCATTTTAGGAGAAAACTTGTGTGATTCAAATATTTAAAGTTACATCACAATAACATGTAGTCAATAGTTTAGTGTCTGCTTTACTGGAGTATTCAACATTTTATTTATGTATGTTAATAATCATGTTAAACTCAGTAAAATCTGTATCTGATTGTATTAAAGTCTCTAGTTTCTCAGTCATGTTGGATTGCTCTGTTGACTGGATTTTGTTCTACTGTATCTTTAATTGAGGATCCTAATAATTCCTGTAGTGTTTAAAAGACCAGCATCTCAAATAAACATTTCTCTCCTTGCTGATGTGTATTTTATCATTATAACTGACATAACTGATATTTCATGTGTGTGTCCAGACTGCCGTCTAGAGGATATTAGTCACACTAATAAACATTGCCTATAGGTTTTAAGTATACTGTATAAGTAATGAAAGGCCAGAAGTGAAGAAGTGATGAATTAGAAAACTGAAATTGGAAAACTCAAACACAGTGAACCAGAATAGTCAATAATTAATTTTAATAGTTAATAATTAAAAAATGTATCATTGTGCACAGCAACCAAACAGGATTAATGAGACTGCAGGGTCCTCATGACTTTCAGAGCAAGAGCAATTTCCAAACGGTGAGTGTATTTCTCTGCTCTCAACTTTAACCCTTTCATGCATGAATTATGATAACCTCAGTCAGGATTTTTTTCCTATGTGTTTTTATTGCTCTTAGGGCATGAGAAACAAGAATTGATTTTTATTTTATTTTTTTTACAAATTTTTCAAAGAGATCTTCAGATGTCCACTTGAGTGGACAGCATGCGGTTGGTTTAAACTTAAGATATAATATATTAAATATAAGACAATAATCAAACAGATAAAGTATGTGAATTTAACAAACTAATCAATACAATTATATCAAATCATGTGAAAACTATAAAATATATACAAAAAATAAATGCAAAATATTGCAAAGGCTTCATACAACTTCATACAAGTTGCACATCGCGTATCTTTGATATCAGAACATGAGGACGTGATTCCATCAGAATTTTCTACAGTCTGTCAAGCTACAACTGTGGAAACCACTCAGATGTTCCCTCCAGTGCACCAGAGTATGGAGATTTACCCTTATTAGCTGATCATTCTGATTATGTTCAAGATGGACATGCACATTTCTATCATAGCCCTCCTCTGAGAAAACCTAGCGATACGTTTTTTCAATCTCATCTGAAATGATCAGTGTTGGGGGTAGTGCATTACAAGTAACATGCATAACGCATTCAGATTACTTTTTTGATGTTACAAGTAAAGTAAAGTGTTACAAGTAACATGCATTACCTAATCAGATTACTTTTTGATCTAACAAGTAATTAACTACAAGTAATGTACATTACCTAATCAGATTACTTTTTGATGTAACGAGTAAAGAAACACATTACAAGTAACATGCATTACGTAATCAGATTACTTTTTGATGTACTTTTTGATGACAAATTCAAGAAAATGCTTTTTTAATATCTGTCCACAGTAGTGACCACTATGCGTGAAAGGGTTAAAACGGGTCGTGTCATCTTTAGACCCTGCACATTACTAACACATTTCTTATCTATGAAACTTATTTAAACATAACATGACAAAATATGTGAATTATATCTCGAACAAAACAAAACAACTTGAGTTGCTCTGTTTGTTAGTTAACTCGAACTCTCCTGCCATCTGCCGTTAAAACGAATTACGAGTATTCGCTGGGTCACATGACCATAAATGATAAAATTACAGGCCCGTTGTGAAGGGATCCAGTTGTTCACTTTCGTTTGGAAAACCCCTATAAATGTTTCCTTCCCGAAGTGCCCTTCAAGGAGGAAAATACACGTTTGGAATTTGCCAAACCACTATAGCCACTAAAGAAGCTCCTCTATGATCTCTGTATGTGCCGTCGTGAGTATTACGTCATTGGATCACGGTCCTCTGGTCATGTGTTAGGGCAGGCTGAGTGAGAGCAGTCTCTCCTTAAAGGGTTAGTTCACCCAAAAATGAAAATTCTGTCAGTAATTACTCACCCTCATGTTGTTCCAACCTCGTAAGACTTTCGTTCATCTTCGGAACACAGATTAAGATATTTCTGATGAAATCTGAGAGCTGGCTCACTTCTTCATAGGCTTCCATGTTATTGAAACTTGCCGGCCCAGAAAGTTAGTAAAGACAATGTTTAAAATAGTCCAAGTGACTACAGTGGCTCAACCATACGTTTATCAAGCGACGAGAATACTTTTGGTGCGCAAAAAACAACAAAAATAACGACTTTATTCGACTATTCATGTTGTTCTGTGTGGGCCTCTGACGCGAGTTCACATAGTGTAACAGCACAGCGTCAGAACGTAGGCTCACTATTGGCCAGCATCACACACATGACCAGCGTCGGCCAATAGTGAGCCTACGTTCTGACGTTGCGCTGTTACACTACGTGAACTCGCGTCAGAGTCCCACACAGAACAACATGAGGGTGAGTAATAATTACTGACAGAATTTTCATTTTTGGGTGAACTAACCCTTTAGTGTAGATCTCCTCTTCCTCTCCCTCGCTCTGAGCCACGCTGCTGCTTTTGGGGTCCATCACCTCCTCGTCCAGAGCCCAAGTGGGCTTGAAAGTTCCTTTTTGGGTTTTGTCTGGGGCCAGTTTCACAAAGCTATTTTAGACCGGTCTATTCACAAAAATAAAGACTGACTTAATTTAGACCAAAAAAATTAGACACCTTACCCCCAGGGTAACTTAGGTCTAAGACTCTATGTTACCTTGGCAACCAGCAGTAACAATCAGTTACATTACAAACTGCCAAAAGAAAAGGGAAAATGGCTCATAATTTAAACATTTCTTCCAGTTATTACATTCCCAAGTAAAATGTCCTTGTAACTGTTAGGGCCGTTACATAGTCAACGCGAGCAACGATCGACGCGCTCCCTTTCATAGTCTGAGCAGTGGACGCAAGCGTCCCGGGCGATGCGTGAAATGCAATGCACCGCTCACGCAACTGGGGGTAGTAGAGTCACAGTGGAGTCATAGCTCTTTCGCTTCAAACGCTCGCTTTATACGCGCGTCCTATTCGCCTTGGACGCGCGAATGGATTCAAAATGTTCAAGCGTCGAACTAGACGCGATAGACGCGAATTTGACGCTCTATTCGTGTTTGGTGTGAATGCTGCAACAGGCTGCGATGTCAAGATTGCAATGCTGAAGTGTGTGTGTGTGTGTGTGTGTGTGTGTGTGTCAGAGAGAGAGAGAGGCACGGGCGCGATCGAACAGTAAAAACATACGCCGTCATTTATACTCCTCCTACAAACACATATTTTCCGCTGGGGTAAACTGCACTGAGCGGTTGAATGCGCTTACTTGATCCGCCATGTTTTTTGTTTTGAAAAGTGTCTTATTTTACCCAGAATGCATTGCAGTGTAGTCCTACTTAAGATAGTCAGAGGCTGCGTTTGAAACATAGACTGTAAAAAAATATGGACGTAGTGTCCGTGACGTCACCCGTAGAGTTCTGAAGACCGTTTTTGAAGCCTAAAGTGGGCGTAGCCGACCGTCGCCATCTTGGCAGCGCGTCACTTCCGGATAAACGAAAATGGGCAAAGAAGCGGTACGTGGGTGGAGCTGAGGAGCCTGATGCTGAAACCACGCCCACCTACCTCGACGCGAATCACGCGATCAAGTTGTTGTCTTGGATACTACAAGATATTGGCGCTGGCGGTTCATTTTGAATTCAGCTCCAAGCTTACCATTGAGGTAAATTAACCTGAACCTACACAACAAAACTTGAAATAAATGTATGTTATTGATATTAAAGTAGACAAGGTTGAAAACGCTGCAGCACTTTTAATACATGTGGTAACGTTTATTTTCAACACTAACGTTAGATGACTTGCAGAAAACATTAACAGTTGTCATGATTCATGAATAAGAATTAACGATAACGTTATCAACTTTACTTAAAAACTTACATCTCAAATAAACTATTTGAAGCAAATCAATTAACCTGAATTTATGAGTGTCTATTTGGATGTCAACTGAATATAACGTTATAATTCGTAACGTTTAGATTCGTATTAGCCAACATAAAAATGTTATTACCATAGGTTATTACCTATTTACATTAGTTTATTTTTTACAAGCTGTGTATTTTTTTTAGTGATCGATTTTGAGATGGCCACCCTTGATACTGCACCCATGATGCTGTCTGCACGATCGTCTGCACATAAAAACTGTAAGTACTAGTCTTGGCTATTTGACAGCTGATAAATTATGTCTATCTTATAAGGACATCAACAAATTAGATTGTCATCTATATTTTGAGGTGTTGCTCCCTTGATCTATGTTCTCCCACATGTATTGTTAACATAAAAAACCTGAGCTACCTTTCATAGTTAAATTCTTAATTTTCATTACCTCAAGCATTTATTAAACTCATTTATTTTCCTTCCATAGACACAGTGTGGATCATTGGTGATAGTTACATCAGACGTGGTGCCCAGAGAGCTGCAGAGACCATGGGAAGCAACCTCAGTCTGCCAGGAGTCCGGATGTGTTGGTTTGGGTGTGGTGGACTGCGGTGGAAAGGACTCCTCCCCTTCTTCTCCCACTCCCTGCGAGGAAGAGCAGCACCGGATGTCCTCCTCATCCACTGTGGCGGCAACGACCTGGGCGAGGTCAGCAGTGTCCAGCTCGTGAACGCCATGAAGGAGGACCTGCACCAGCTTAAACTCCGGCACCCGGGCATGAAGATTATGTTTTCAGCTGTGACCCAGAGGTGCCGGTGGAAGGCTGGTGCCAATCCGGTGAAAATTAACAAGGCAAAAAATTTTGTTAACAGTGTTATGGCTACATTTGTTCGTAGCTTAAATGGTGCCATGATTGAGCACCCTCACATTAGACATGACAGTCCTGGGCTATTTTTAAAAGATGGAGTTCATTTCACACCTAGGGGAAATGATATGTTTTTAAATACAATAGCTAACTGCCTTAAAGGCCACATCCAAATGCAGTGAACTGCTTACAGTGGGCAGTGTTACTGCTTTTGAATTTTGCCTTTAGGGCCATTTTGTTAGGCCTAAATATAGCCCTGACCATCATGGCTAATGTTGAGTTTTTTATGTTAATTTAGAAACACCTGTAGCCATAACACTGTTACCTCTGCTCTTCCTCATCCCTACATTCTCCCACCCCATTCCCCCCCCCCCACCACCCCCCCCACCACCACCATCCCATGGTCTCTGCAGCGACTCTGCATAATAAGACTGAAGAATTAAATAAATTCAATTCAATCTTTCACAGTTGTATGAGCAGTTTTTATGGAATGCATTGACTTTACATTTCATTGCTTTATGTAGTAAATTTAGAATAATATTTTGATTATTGTTTTAGTGTTTATCAAAAGTGAGTTGCCACAAACACTAACAATTGAACTGCAACTTCAGATATGGGGTATTTTAATCAGTAGTAGACTACAAGTTAAACAAAAAGTTAAGCAAAGCAAAATGGTGCAGGCAATGACAGAGAAGGTATAGTGCCATGATGGAAGCTGGAATCAGAACGCTCCACATCTGGAGGATGGATACTGCAATCATCTGGCCAATCTCCTCTGGCACATCAACAGACAACATGAGTATGGTTACTAACACACAAAAATCAGGGAACGTCACACACCCTACATGAGAGAAAGATGACAAGGTTAAAAAATACTGGTACAATACATTCAGTATGGCCTGTCTTGGTTAAAAGCCCACTCACCACGACAAGGTGCAGGCCATGAGTGAGAACATATAACACGGGACAAACATACGAGACACTACAAAACGACAGGTACAAGACATGGAAAAAATAGAAAACATACCACCGGTACAACACTGGAAAAGCAATATACAATGGTAAAAAAACTAAGGGATAGGAACAACCTTAAATATTAACATTTTGCCCAACTGTAATGAAAACAGCAATCAGGACAAAAAAATCATGTGAGAATCAATATAAATAAAAATTAGATTTAAAGCTAATTTTTTTATAACATAACTTAAAATACTGTATTAATGTATTACTGTAACACTTCAATAACGCAATATATATGATATAAAACCAAACTAACAATGGATGTTAACTTTTTGAAGCTAGCAACTTAACATGAGAGAATACTTTTTTAAAATATATACATTTTTTGTAAATATGTCATGAACTGATCCTTGAATTCCAGAAACTATCTACATAAATATTCACCAGGGTCAGGGAGGTTGCATATGTATTTCACATAATAAATGGCAAACAGATCAATATCACCTTAGGCCCCGTTCATGCGAACTCTAAGAGATATTGAACAGTCCTTAATGTGACATGGGAAAGCCCATACAAACTATAAGTTTAATCAGCGGTATATGTGGGTTAAGGAAGGCACTATGTATAAAGGCTCTATGTATAACCTACAACTGTTTCAATATTGCATGTTACTGTAGCATCGCAGCATGTGATTTGTAAGAGTTGGGCCCCGTTCATGCAGACTCCAACTGAAAATCATCCTGGTATTGGTGGGGTTCGCAGTAAGGTACATCTGACATTGAGGTTAATTTGAGACAACACATGTGTGTATGTACTTCTTTTAAAGCAGACATTGAATGTTACTTAGGCCCCGTTCATGCAGGCTCCAAGTAACATTTACAATGTTGTCCAAAGAGAGATAGGCTCAGTACCATTTTCCATGTTCTACGTCTGATAACTACAAAGTAAGTTTTAATTGGCCACATTCTGACATACACATAGAAAAACATGCTATACAGCAACCACAAACACACACACATACACATAGAAAAACATGCTATACAGCAACCACAAACACACACACACACACATAGAAAAACATGCTATACAGCAACCACAAACACACACACACACACACACATAGAAAAACATGCTATACAGCAACCACAAACACACACACACACACACGACCAACCACCTTTCCCTTAATCTCCATAAAAATGGATTAATTTTGTAAGTTTTTTGCGGACCACCTTGCCTTCTTTAATTTTATCTGTTGTCCGTCTTGCTATATGATTTAATCTAACTTTGCAGTACCACGCAGAAGCCATCTTCACCAGAACATGGACATGGTTAGCTTCAACACACGTCAAACATGTGAGTGTGCAGCTGTGGGAAGAGATTCTTCTCAGAACAATCAGAAAGAACCTGGGTGACAATGGCTGCTGTTGTTCCTCTTCCCTGTGGAGCCCTTCCCTCATTGGTTTTTAGCAGCCGCTGAAAGCATCTTTCTGTAGCTTGGCAAAGTGCAGTGATGCCTGGAGATGGTTTCTGTAGGCCACCTCTGTCCTTCAAACTAATAAATCGATGCACCAAGTCATCTGAGGTGAGCGCTTGTGAGCAAGGCATGCAATTAATCTTCTCTTTCATCTTTTTCACAGTGAAGCCTGTGATGTAAGAGATTGCTGCTTCCTTGTACTCAGACAGATTGTCAACATCTGGAAGGTCAGGGAGGGAGTCATCCTCAGGTACAAGCACTTCCACAGGCTCCACATCCACCCGGCGAGCGATGTTCACAGTCGCAGTTGTTGAGTCAAGGATGGTTGTGTTGTCCCGAAGGAGACAGTTGCCTGTGCCCCTTTTCACCTGGTGCCTTACAAGGAGGCGCTTGTATGCCCCTCGGAACTGCCTTACATTGGGGTTGTTGTTGTAACCTCCACGTGCTCTGACTGCAGAGAAGAACAACTCCAAGTGGTCCTGACTGAGTTTGTAGGTCAGAAGGTATCGGCATGGGGCAGCTGGCTGCTCTACCAGGTCTTCGTAGATGCCCATCACACTTCTGCCACAAGCAATGAAACCATAGATGGGTGCATAAACGGGTCTAATTTTTTTAATTTGAATTCCAAAAATTCCTATTTGAATCATATTTGAATTTTTTCAAAAAAATTCCATCTTCTCCGTTTCCCTCTATCTACATTAAACCGAATAATAACCCATTCAAAACAATACTATATAAGCCAAGGAACCATACTGTAAGTAGGCCTATACAATATACTATCCCCTCGAGTCATTTTCGTATCCATTCAATATTAATTTTAAATAGTCTCTTAAAATGACTCATTGTACAGTTCATCTCTTCACGTAATACATTGACCATATAATATTCCAATTTATAAAAAATGATGAGCTGTTAAATCATGCAGTTTTGGCTAATAAATCATGGACAAACACACTTGAACAGAAACGGTTTTCTTTATTTTTTACATTAGGTTATGTAGGATAGGACATGTTGTATATGGCTTCCGACCAGGATGAAAGGGATCACATTCATCTTCAAGCGTATCTGTAAATAAATAAAGGAATAAAGTTAACCGCGATTGACATTGAGATGTTTTTTTTTTCCATTGCATAATTTCATGATAATTTCTCCATCCCCCGTTAATACCCCGTTACCCATACTTCATTATTTAATTAAGTAGATACATTATTTAAAGATCGTGGATAAATGTTAGGCTACTTCATGTATACTTGCCACATACCGAATTATTTCCAATTCCTCAAAACGTTGTTGCACAATTTTTCCCCGTTGCTTTTATGGACTCTATATGGGCTTCTCCCTTGACTCTACGTCCCCCCGATTGCCTCATAGACGTCTATGCTCATAAAATATTGCCTGCGAGCTTCTCCTCCTGTCCATACGGTAATTTTTTACTGTGCGACAGAGAGTCGCGTGGCTATGACGCAATCATTAGCCTACTTTTACAAAAACTGCTTCTACAGGGCCATAACATAAGCTACAAGGTAATGGAGCATTTTATACATTGTCGTGTTTCATCTTTAGAAATAAATAATGGACAAATGGAGTCTTTAAACGCCTCAGATGTGAAGTTATTCGCTGTCAAAGTGACGCCAAAATGAATGGGAGTCAATGGGATGCTAACAGCAGGTGGGGTTCCGTTAGCCAATGGCGGCGTCCGGGGGTACCTTCAAAATAATACAAATCCCTGCCCCCTTGGTATGAATGCGAACCGGACATCTGCCATGTTGATGTTATCATGTGACCTACGACGCGTTATCACAAGCGCAACAACTTAAAAGATTTGAACGACACGTTTAATTCATCTCTCTGTAAATATCTTGATATTGATTAAACTTGCTCATTTTGTGGTCTTTTTGAAGAAACTGCTGCCCATTTATTTTGTGAATACATTTAGGGTTGATTTAAGTTCTTATATTTAAGCCTACTAATGTGACCCACCGTTTTATCCTTAACGATATTATTTATTTTTATTACGAAATCTCAAAATTGTCATCTCTTGTATGTTGCTAATTTCTTTATTTTATATCCAAACATTTTCAACCACAAGCAAAAGGTGGCAATTACTGCTTTGTTGTCCTCTTTTTCTTGTTGAATTTAACTCTCGTTTCATCCCTCAGGCCTATAAATAACAAAAAAATGCATTTTTTTATGTATTTTAATGAATTATTTAAGAAAATATATATTAAGATATTCAACCTTGTAGGTTATTTTTTCCTGTGTATAAAATTTCATATTATGTATGCAAACCCACGATATATATATATATATATATATATATATATATATATATATATATATATATATATTAGGGCTGTCAAAAGATTAATCGCATCCAAAATAAAAGTTTGTGTTTACATAATATATGTGTGTGTACTGTGTAATTATTTTGTATATTTAAATACACACACATGCATGTATATATTTAAGAAATATTTGCATTCATATACTGTATATATTTATATATAATTTATATTATATATAAATATAATTTTTTTATATATAAATTACACATTTTTCTTAAATATATACAAGCATGTGTGTGTATTGATATATACAAAATAATTATACACAGTACACACACATATTATGTAAACACAAACTTTTATTTTGGATGCGATTAATCTTTTGACAGCCCTAATATATATATCTATATCCTGTACCTCATAACATCAGTAACTGGACAGCTCTACCTAGAACGGTTTTCCTCAGCATTTGTAATGTCTGCACAAAGGGCAGCTGTGCAAAGATTCGCCTTTGGAGAAAACTTGATTTTATATGCGAAACATTTATCTTTGGTAAAGTATCATTAATATGTATGTCATATGAAATAGCTATGCATGAATACACTCTAGATGTGTATATAGTGAACATATCTACATTTTCATTCAAACAATAAATAAAGCATTAATTAAATAATTATATTTTATTTACTGACAACAATGTTTTTTACAATAAATTAGTAAAAGAATTAATCAAAGTCACTATCACACAATAAACAAATGCATATACAAGTCAACACATGAAACAAAGCTTTATTCAAACTACAATCATGTATGTAGGCTGAAGGCACTGAGGTTGTTGCGTGATGTGTTGTGCTTCACAATCTGAGGCAGTAAGGACAGGTGGAGTGATGGAGGGTCTCGTAAGGACAGGTGGAGTGATGGAGGGTCTCGTAAGGACAGGTGGAGTGATGGAGGGTCTCGTAAGGACAGGTGGAGTGATGGAGGGTCTTGTAAGGGCTGGTGGAGTGATGGAGGGACTCATCCATGGCACCGTTTCCAGGATTCAGCTCTGGGCTCCTCATCCTCAGTGCTCACACCAGCCTGCTTTCATTTAAGATCCTACAAAAATGCACAAACATAACACAAAAGCAGTCATTTTAACCGCACAATGTCCTTTCATTTCAGTATTATTTAGAAGACAAAAACGCTTTTTTCCACAAATGCCGCCATCATCTTCCCTTGCAGGTCCTGCTCCACTACAAAAGATCTGCAGCAAATGCACAGAAATCAAGAATCAGAAAAGTGCTGTAATAGCTCTGTTTGAAATTACAATAATTAAAATAAACTACAACTTAATATTTAAATAGATTGTGTTATTCATTTCTGTAGTGTCACTCACTCAAAGCCTTCATCAGCCACTCTCCACCAGATAAACACACATCTGTTCATCTGACCCTGTAACATCCAGACAAGATTCACATTACCTCTGTGATGAGCTCAACACTACATTTACATGTTGAGGTTGTTTTAACTTTTTATCCAACATAAATGTTCCTCAATTTATCAACAGTACTAATGGACAAATAAAATAGATAACTTATGTTTAGTTACTTACTTACTATAGATTTGTTCTACATAATAGCACACATTCATCACTCAGATGTCTATTTCATGTTGTGATGTGCTCTTCTGCAATACTTACTGAAGATTTTCCTGTCAGATGTAAATAGATATTTAAAATAATCGTCTTTAAGATGTATATGGTTTATGTAAATCCACTTTA
Organism: Abramis brama; assembly: GCF_963993115.1. NCBI lineage: Eukaryota > Metazoa > Chordata > Actinopteri > Cypriniformes > Leuciscidae > Abramis > Abramis brama. Next base: position 25,230,197 of record NC_139964.1, on the reverse strand, counting down.
GAGACGTGACTTACGTGTCCTTACTGGAGCTCCCCAGTTAGCTATATAACGTTGCATAATAAAACGTGTTTTTACAGCAAAATCACAACTATACTATACTGTGTAATGTCTTTACACCTCCAACACTTCAACAGTTTACTCTACAGTAGTTCAACACATGCAGTTTTAACACAAGGAACCGTGTTTACTCACATTTGAAAGCACCCGCGTCGCTGATCTCTGCGATGTTTGATAATGACGTATCCTCTCGCATGGCCTCCTGGGATAGAAGAGTATCCATCGGTTGATCGGTTGAGCACTCAAAAATCTGGCCGAAAGCAGTAAGCCATCCGGGAACTTCTCGCCTACTCTTTTATGAATACTGATGTTTCGAACGTACTGCTTCCTTCACATACTGTTTTCGCCTACTATATAGTAGGAAAGTAGGCATATTCGAACGCATTTAAGTCCGAATCTCGCGATAATTAGTACGTCACCCAGGTAATTCTCGCCTACTCTTTTGGATTCGTACATACTTTTTTGCTCGCCTACTCTTTTTCCCATACTAAATAGTAGGGAAGTATGCGGTTTCGAACGCAGCCAGAGTCTTAAGTGCTTTGTGCAACGGTCTGATTTAGATGTCTATCTGAAGTCTGACTATCTACTATATCTAAGCCATAGTCAAAGTCTATCTTTGTGAAACCGGCCCCTGGATCATTTATTTATTTGTGTTTGTGGATTTGTTTCATATTACTGTCATGACCTGTTTAATGTTTCCGACTGTTTTGCAACAGTCTCCATCCATTGTATTGATTACCACCATGTGGTTTTAGATGTTTCAGTCATTTTCTGCTAACCTATGACCTGTAGTTAGCTCTGAGCTCGGGTGATCTTTATACTTCTGTGACAGTATAAGTCCTTGTTTTGTCTTTAAGGTGTACAGTTCTGTGATATTGATTTAGCTTAGTTTGAATATATTGTTTTTGTGCTTTTCTTGATGTTCTGTTTCTTCTTGTTCCTCTGTTTGTAGGAGCTGAGCGCTTCCTGAAGCGGCTGTTTCTCTGCGGCACAGGCTTTACTTCACCAGGGGTTGTCATTATTGCTGTGTCATTATTTGCAGTGAATCTGGTGGGTGTGATTCTGATAGCCGTGGTGTCTCCCCTTGCAGAACAAAAAATATGTGGGAATATATTGCAAAATATAATGCGAAATATTAGATAATACATTTCCATATATGGGAAACTAGTGCTTATATTTTTCAAAATACTGCAATATATGCATTGGCCATGTATGGATTTATATTAATACATATACAGTATTTATAAATGAAGACAATAGTAAATAGCATTACATGTTATATTCACAAAGTGTTATCCTTTATTGTGTACATGTATTGCATTGCACATGTTCCCATATAAATGTGAATGTATGTTTGTATGTATGTATACACAAACATTCATAGAATGTGTTACAACAGATTTCTAGTTCCCAGCATGCTTTGCTTCTGACTGTTAAAGGAGAGTAAATGTTAAAATTAAGTGTTATTTTATGTGCTTTGCTCAATATTAATATAGGTGGAGATCTGTAAGTGTTTAATGCTCTATTGTTTTTAAGTTTTAAATGTTTTCTGGTGTGTGTGAGTTTTTGGGGTGACCATTGTGCTGAAGAGCAGAGCCTGTGCTGACGTTGATGATTGGCTGAATATATGTGACTATTAATACAATATTTTAAAAGTAATGTTTCTGCACAGTGATAGTCTCTTGGCTAAACACTTTAGTACATGCAGGTGTGCTGTTGTTAAATAGCTTGAAAATATGGAACATTTGTAAATAATTATAAAATATAAGAAATATATTAGATTATATATTTCTCCATAAATGTGTGTTAATGCTCCGTGAGTAAATATATCTGCATTATATTACACATGCAGTATCATATCTGATCACATACACATCTATATATTATGAAGTGTAATACTGAATATAGAATTACATACATTATGATATATTAGTAAATATATTGTCACATATTTTGCAATATATGAAAAGCGGCAATTACTTATTTATTATTCAATATATTGTAATATTAACACAATATATTATTCTGTATATTTTCAAATATACTGTTATATCATTTAATATATTGATCATTCATATATTAGGAAATATGTTTTCTTTTCGTGAGGGTCTTCTGTCACACCAGCCCGTTCTTCAAAAAGAAAGCCTAAACCCCCTGCAATTATTATTGTTCATTTCTGTTTTGTTACTTTCTCGTTCGACCGCTGGCAATGGTGCTGAGTACTGGTCTTAAATGGTATGGAAGTAAAATAATGTCAAATGTTTTTGAAATAAAAAGCCTATTGAATTGCACTACTTGAAAAAAAAAATAGGCATTGCATTAACCATGCTTGCATTTTAATGCATTGTATTTTTAGGGCTTGCATTTTTATGGGCTGAAATTCAACATGGTTGAATATTTAAGCTGTGAATATTTCAATTAAAAACATTTCAAACACCTTTTCATTATTAAAAATTCAATAATCCATATTCACCTTTCATATTTCACTGTTCAAATATTCAAACTGTTTAAAAATACAACCAATAATATTCAACAGGCAATTTTCGGGCCATTTTATTTCGCTTTGCAAAATTCGCTTCCACAAATTCAGTGGTTCAAATTCGACAGTAAATTCAACATTGACGTCCAGGAACTGCAGGAAAAGCAGTAGATTGCCGAGCATACTCTCCATCTGCTGTTAGTCGACCTCACCAGCAGGTGGTGCAAAAGCGCTTGTTGTTGACGAAGACATTCATTCATAAAATGGAAATGATTATCTGTGTCAGTATGTGCGGAAAAGATGATAAACACACAAAAGCTGTGTGTTTATGTTTCATTCAATAACTTCATTGTTACTTTCCCTGTGTATTCTACATGTCATCAGCTTTCTCTACCATGAACAGGATTATAATCGGTTTCCCTCAATACCTCATACTCAAGGATTCCCCTTCAGTTGGGACAAAACGCTTAACGTAGCTTAATGTACTAATACAGTGATATGAAAGATCAATCTTGCACCTTATTGGGGAAGTAGGCTGTAGGCTACTATATAGGCTACAGGCAAGCATGGACTCAGAATATGAACTTGACGCACAAAGTTTCATGCTGAGCGTTTCGTGATATACTGGCGATATACATATAAGCCTACTGGTGATATACATATACTGATATACTATATATAGTATGCCTACGTGTATTGCATTAGCTTAAACTGTCATAGCACTTGCATATTGTTGTCCTATTGTTAATTTAACTGTAAATCACTTTGGATAAAAGTGTCTGCTAAATGACTAAATGTAAAATTGGCTTGACATTGGACATTCGCACATTTAGGGACCATCTCTAAAGTTGCATACAACATTGGCATACATGTTTCTAACTTAAATAGCAAACTTAAATTTATTTGAATAAATATCAAAAATCCAAAGGGTGCGCATTATCCCTGACACTACATGAACACTTTACAGTTGGTTTTATGACTGTAAGTAGTTCTATTCAAATGCTATCGGAGTTAGAAACGTGTATACCAAAGTCGTATACACTTTAGAGACGGTCCCTAAATGTGCGAATGTCCAACATCAAGCCATCTTTATGCCAGTCTATCACTGGGAAACGCTCAGCTTTGCGCGTTATTCTGAGTCCATCTGCTTGCCTGCGAGTTTGGTCTTTTACATCACTGTAGTCCATTAATCTGCGTTAAGCGTTGTATATGTCCAGAAGTATTGAGGGAAACCCTAATAGCCTGCATGCAGCACATCGCCACAATATAAAGTTAAGGCAACTAAACAACCAAGAGAAATATATGTCAACCTCAAAAATGTAACATTGGATCTGTACATCCGCATCGGGGAATAACATTATAATCTCGTTCACGGTAGAGAAAGATGCATGTAGGCTACACAGGAAAAGTAACCGTGAAGACACTGAATTTAACATAAAACAGCCGTCATAATAATCACAAATACACTTACATTGATGTAAATGAGTTTTATGAATGAATGACTTGCTCTAATTTTGCTGGTCTTCGTCAACAACACGCACTTTTGCACCATCTGATGGTGAGGTTGACTAACAGCAGATGGAGAGTATGCTCGGTAATCTATTGCTTTTCCTGCAGTTCCTGGACGTCAATGTTGAATTTACTGTCGAATTTGAACCACTGAATTTGTGGAAGCGAATTTGCAAAGTGAAATAAAATGGCCCGAAAATTGCCTGTTGAATATTATTGGTTGTATTTTTAAACAGTTTGAATATTTTGGAAGTGAAATATGAAAGGTGAATATGGATTATTGAATTTTTAATAATGAAAAGGTGTTTGAAATGTTTTTAATTGAAATATTCAAAGCTTAAATTTTCAACCATGCTGAATTTCAGCCCATAAAAATGCAAGCCCTAAAAATACAATGCATTAAAATGCAAGCATGGTTAATGCAATGCCTATTTTTTTCAAGTAGTGCAATTCAACAGGCTTTTTATTTCAAAAACATTTGACATTATTTTACTTCCATATAAATGACTATTGGTCAACCATTGTAACTTTAATAAAACCTACTATTTCTATACGGAAACTCACACCTCTGTCTATTTCTAAGTAGAACGTAGGCTACTTGTGTGTCCTTTTTTATTTGGGTTGTTTTCCCCGATATTCCCGTCGCTACTGAGCGCGCCACATTTTGCTACAAATGGAAAGAACTGACAGAACAGAACAACACAACTTGAACTGCTCTGTTTGTTTGTTAGTTAACTCAAGCTCTCAGTTTTAAAGTGATTTAGTATTCCCTGGGTCACATGACCATAAATGACAAAAAATTACTTCCTTGAAATGACCATTGCATGTTCCCTTCACTAACGGCCTTGTGGAAGGGCTCTTCAGTGAAGGGATCCAGTTGTTCAATTTAATTTGAAAAATTAAAATCCCTTCAAGGGGGCAAAAACAGTTTGGGATTTGCCCCAAGTTCCGGATAAACCAGTCAACAGAAAGAACTGACAGACAAAACTGTGGTTTGAAACACAGAATTGAGGAAATCTTCCCTCGTCACACTCCAGCACAGGGGTGGCTGCATGAAAACACCTGGACTTATTTGTAATATTATTTTCATTGTTTGTATAAAGTACCAGTGTCTGATCTTGTTAGTGTGTTTTATGCAAATCAAGGTAAAACCAAAGACTTTGACTTGTTAAAACTGAGTTTCAAGTCACTAGGATTCATTTTCACTTCCAGTATTTTGAACTTTCAGAGCAAAATGACCACATTTACAACTAACATTTTGTCATCATTTACAAAGCGTTATAACACTAAAAATACGTCTTCCAGATGAAAACATGGACATCAAATAGACGTCTCTGAGATGTACGTGTGCTATCAGGGTATGGTGATATGTTTCTAAAGTGTGACATGGCATCCTATCAGATATGAATATGTCACAGTTAAATTTGTTTTTGCTTATTGTGTATTGAGTCTTAACCATGGGCTGTTTAAATACTCGATTCTGATTGGCTGGAAGGTGTGCAGTAAAACCGTTTAATGCACAGGTAGTTCCAGTCAGTTTGATTACAGTTCAAAATTAATCCGCTACATTGGTAACTAGGGGTGTGCCATATCATACCGTCCACGATAATACCGGTATAATTTTTTACATGATAAAAAAGTGTCATATCGCGATATCACTGATATAGCGACGCAATGACGTATGGCTCATTACGTTCCCTAGCACGCACAACAACAACACCTGTCTGAGCGCGAGAGCAGCAAGTCAGCCTCCAATGACGATTTTTCACTCTTAAGTGGTGTGCCATTGCAGTGTCTGACGATTGAAGTGAGCACATGTGAAGATTTATAGTGGTTTGATATATGCACGAGTATTTGAAAGCTTGATGTTACCAGTACTCTGAAAGCTCAGTCGGAGATCGTCCAGCCCGGTGGGCAACCAATAATTAACGTGAACATAGAGAAACTGCTAACCGCCGCTGCATATTGCCATCGCTGTCCTGTGGGAAGAAAACTCAGTTGTTAACTGCTGGATTCTGTACTGATTATTGCTGTTCTGCGAACATGGAGAACCTGATATCCGCCACTGCATCGCTGTCCTGTGGAAGAAAGGTGACACTCAGTATCTGACGCTGTCCTGTGAAAAGAGAAAGCCCACCGTCTGCTGCTATACCCACTTGTAGCCCCTTGTGCCCTCCCCCTCCTCCCCTCTGTATTGCTCCGTGCAAGGAAGAGATCAACTGGTAGCCTTCCTCCACAGAAGCCCTGTTTAGACGAGTGGCCCTACGAAGACTCTAGTGGCAGTGACATTCCTTTTTAAAGTGTTTTTATATTTAATAAAAAGAATCAAGCTTTTATATCACGTCGTTGTCTGACTCTTGGTGTAGCTCCTCCGGAGTGGTGGTTGTCCTCTGCCCTAGCGGTGACGCATGCATTAAAGAATTTTATTTCCGCTTCGCGTCGGGTGGTTCTTCGCCTCTACGTCGTGCATTAAAATCCTTTAATGCATGGCTAGCCGTGGATTATCCCTTACTTAAGCCTCCCTGTTACTGATATCATCCAATGAATTATATAATAAACAGATTTTACAGTCACTCAGTTGATCTTTTTGTCCAAATGTCTGTTGAAATGCTTTGGCCTCAAAAGTGGATTTAGATGATCTTAGTTCAATTTCCGTTATTGAAACTGCTAAAACAAGTCAGTGTGTTTGATATGCATTTGCGCACAAAATGTCTACTTGCATGACGTATTTCCTCTATTTGGCCCAAGTGTTCAAGTAGGCGTGAAGATTGCAAGTATGTGTAGAACTTTTGAGAAGCTTTTATTTATTATATTTTCAATACTTTGCATTTTACAAATAAACTTCTACATGTCTGTTCAGTAGTCGCTATGTAACTAACAGAAGCAAATTGCAAATGTTGTGCAAAATAGGCTTACACAAACCAGACTCATCTTTACACACACCAGACTCATTTTTACACACACCTGACTCATCTTTACACCAATAAAATGTGCAACACTTTGTTTTTACAACCAAATTTTATGCGTGCTAATTAATTTAAACTACGGTGGAATGTTTTCCTCGACATCTTGCGATTTCAGGGGACGTGAGTTTCCGAACATAATGCATGCTGGGATACGCTTAGCCTTGAATAACACTCTGAAGCAGTATTGGAGATAGTGTGGGTTTAGTGGGCATTAAGGGCACTGCAGTTTGACATTTTAAGACATGGGACAGTCGTGCTCTCAAGTGGCCAAGACCGCAAGTGTGAATATTTGGACAAGGCTCCTGACTGACAGATGAAGCAAAATAACCAGCTATTGTCCTAAAGTTCCAGTATTTGGCTGGTGACGGGTGTTCATTTCCCATCCTGACTGTATAAAGCTTCATTCATTTTACATATGTGCATTTTTAATACATTATAATTATAATTCATATGAAGCACACATTAGCTTCTCCTAACACATAGTGAACAGTACAGAAAAAATACAACCAGTAACTTTCATTACTTCTGAAATCAACATGTCCAAGAGTCAGATGTAAAAGCTGCTGTAATGGCAGTAAAGTGCACTGGATCTTTTTGACCACTAGATGACAGTAAAGTCAATGGAAGTGCAGGAAAGATTTGAGTAATGGATGTAATTCCTCTATTTTGAGAGGCTGTTCACTGCAGAGTCGTGGGTGGAGAGAGAAGTCCAGCTCTTCTCTCTGGATGTAATTTGGGTGTAATGGGTGGAGCGAGACGGTCCAACAACACCCTAACCGACCCATAACTCTCTCCCTCCACCCATTAGATCCACTGAGGAGGAGCTGGACGTCATTTGGCTCTGCAGTGACCATCACTGCTCCATTATTAGGAGTTATTAAATAGATCCATCAGTGATGTATTAGTGTTTATGAAGACCATTAAAACTATTTCTCCTGTATCTGTCGTCGGTCTGGTCTCTGAGTGCTTGTGTCGTCTGTCAGAAACTGCCATTGACCCACTTAAACTCAATGTAGTTCCTGAGGGTTATGACTGTGTGTGTGTGTGTTGCTTCATGTGTTAAACACAGAGTTTGTGTCAGAAAGAGGAAGTGAAAGAGCTGTAAAGATGCTGCTCAGACGCTCCTGCAGACATGATGAGCATCTTTACACTGTTCTTTCTCAAAGCAAACATCTTTCACATATTCTCTCACAAAGATCTGACAATACTGAGCTCTACAGAGATACATGTAAAGCTTATGTGTGTTTGACATCTGAGACGTTAACTTTCCTCTCCAGTTGTTCGTGTAGTTGAGATGACGGTCACTCATAACCAGGAAGAGGAAGACCAACATTTAGTTGCACTTTATAAAGTGTGAAAACTGCAGCGTCTGACGCCTTAAACTGCGGATGTTTTCCTCATTTGGGCGTCGACACTGAAACATTGACACTTCAGAGGTAAGACCATTTTACTGTTATTTAAAATAGTTCAGTAGAGCTACGATTGATGTTTGTAAAAGTGTTTTAGGTGAATGTTGATTTGATGAAGTGATTTAAACTCCAGAAGCTCAATATCTGTTGTAGATTCATGTGTAAATATTGTGTGAAGCTCTTTAGACACACGAGGCCTGACATGAGAAACATCATCAGTTCACATCAAGCCTTCAATGAGCCGTGAATTATTAATCATCATGTGCTTTATCAATAGAGTTTGTGATGTTGTGTATAGATGATGCTCATAATGTCATAATTGTCAGTTTTATGATTGCAGAAGTCACTATGGTGTCGTCTCTCATAAAGTCTCTTCCTCTGATCGTAGTGATCATGACTGCGGGTGAGTCTTCAGTTTCACTCACTATAGGCTACTGAGATTTTAACAAAAGATGATTGAGCTCGTCACACTTATAAACGGACATGAGTGTTTTACTGTCAGCTAACATAAAAATGATCAAAAGTGAAAAGATATTTGTTGTATATACACCTGAAAGCCTTTTCATTCCTCATTTCTGTGTTTCAGGGGTTGATGGTCTGCAGGATTGGGGAGTGAATTACAGCTCTTCATATGTTTGTGCATTAAAGGGATCAACAGTGAAAATATCCTGTACTTTAACACATCCTCGAGATTATGAAATCAGAACAGCTTTCTGGACCAAAACTGTTGGAGGATCACCTGATCTGTGTTCAGATCCACAGAAGAGAGCAGGGATTCAGTGTGTCAGAGAAGATAAAGACACTTCCAGCATCACTTTGACGGCTGTAACAGAAGCTGATAAACACATCTACTACTGCAGATTTACTACAGATAAAGCGGAGGGAAAATGGACAGGGATTCCTGGAGTTCAGCTTGACGTCACAGGTAAAACTACTGAACTCTCAGAAATCGTCCACAGAAACATACAAACACACACATCACACACTTTCTTATGTTTCTGGATCTGCCAGATGACCTTCTTTATTTGTTGAAACACAAAAGGGGATATTTTATCAAATGTTCTTATAATGACAGCACCTTCTTCAAGCTTCATCCTTCCCTCGGGTCATTTTGACCCAGAAATTTTGTCTTGAATTTTTTTTTTTAAATCAAGTGTTAATCTGAGGGGTCCAAGACCCCATGACTTTTGTCGCACTTGCACCGCGAATACACAAATATATTTTTTTATTGGATTCAAGGAGTTTTGTGGTTGAAATTTAAAGAGGACCTATATGCAAAATTCACTTTTATAAGCAGCCCAACCTAAGAGTAGGGAAACCCGCCCACGACTGGTGACGATCTGCACTAGATCCCGCCCTGAGTGAGAAGAAGCAGCAGTCCTACATTACTGTTTACTTTATGTATATAACAATGTCTGCGCCTGGAGAACATTATAAATGTTCTGTTACTGCTGGATGTACGAATATACGAGTGTCCATAGACTCCAAGTCACTGGACACCGTGGATATCATTTTTGACGGAAATGTGCCGAAGAACGTCGGAAAAATAGCCAAGTTTCCATCCACTTTTTGCACTGTTTTGTAATCGACAAAGTGAATATGCGGGGGGAAAAAAAATTACGAAATTTGCCGTCTCCAGCCTGTTTCCATTCAATTGGCCTTTTACCGATAAGATGGTGTGCGTGATGACGCCACGAATGACGAAAACGATTTATCGCATATGTTTTGGTGTATTGAAAAAAAATCTGCCCTTGAGCCGTTTCCATACATAGTTTTTATTAAATATCGCAAATTCTACCTTTTGGGGTTCCACAAGTCAGCACACCCCCCAACACCAAACAAACAAACCAAAAAAAAAAAAAAAAGAAATTTAAAAAGACTCTACAAGTTTAAATGTTTTAGAGACCTATTGCACAGAAACTGCACAAAAAGATATAATATAACATAACATTAAATAGAACTGTCCGTGATACAACAAATTACCGTACAGAACTTACCAGAGCTGTTGATATTTGTAGAAAGCGACGATACCATCGGCGTCTGGCCCAGTATGTGATCCATTTCACTGAAAAATTTAAACTTCGTCTTCTTTTCCCCCTAGAACCACTACATGAAAGGTCACGCTTTTCTGCCAGGTAACGCTGTTTCAGTGGCTTAGTGTAGCTATTAATAGCCATTTTTATTTGCAACTCCTGGAATGTTGTAAGCATTCCTTTGCCGTTTCCATCAAAAATACTTGTAATCTCATTTTCTTCAATTAAAGGAACACTATGTAACTTTTCAACCTTCATAATATATTTCCAAGACCCTTGTGATGGTACATCGACTTACAATAGGTTGAATGACACGTCTGCCATAGCCTGACGGGGTCTGTATCGCTTTTACTGGCACTACGTAACTTCGGGGTTCGGGTAGTAACCCGAGCACAAACAGAACTACAAAATTCGACTGCTTTACGGCATACGTCACTTCCCCCACCACTTCCTCAAATCTGGACGTGAGCGTTTATATACTGTCTATGGACGTGAGAGGCCAACCAGCGTTTGTTTTCGGCTTTCGTGCGTATGTTTTTGTCATGGGGGCTGTTTACACCTGGCCACTTCATGCGTTTTCTCAGATCGGATAGCTATCTGATCGTGAAAAGACCAGGTGTAAATGTCTTCCGAAGCGGTGGTGGTGGAGAGGTATTTACGACAGTGCAAGTATTCCACAGCGACTCTAGGGGTCGCTGTTTGACAAAAACACAATTTCTCCACAGTGTGCCTTTAAATGGAGAAAATAAAGAGTCTCGTCATCTGTCCGCCATGGTTTTTGTTGTGATGACTGCACCTTGCACGTGTTGAAAATATCATGTGACACCACATTTATTTGCGTTAAAGCCCATTCTCTCGACAAAAAGTTTCCAAACTAGTTTTTCGTGACATTTGAAGTATCGACAGAATTTAAAAAAAAGTTAAAAGTTAAATGGAAAAAGATTGTGTCAACATTTGCAAAAAAAATATCGATAATTGCCATTTCCATCAGCTATATGCTTTTTTCGCAAAAGAAACCTTGGATGGAAACCTGGCTATTTTTATATATTTGCGCAAATCATTTTACACATGACTGCTTCATCAACGAGGGTCAGTACAAAGCTGGATTTGCGAAAAAGTTTTTTCTGAAGGATGGGTCAATAACAAAGTTTCGTGCAATAACTTACAATGCAATAACACAGCAACAGTGCTTCAAAAATGCTCTTCAGAAACCTACGGGTGACGACATGGACGTAGTGTAGCGGCTTGTCAATAGAGGGCGCTGGGGCGCCGCCCCCATCAAAATTCCAGAAATATACATGTATACAAAAATGATATAAAAATGAAATAAAAATAAATAAAATAGTTTACTCATACAATGTAAGTAGTAAGAGCCTCAGCATTTAATAAAACTGGCTTTAATCGGTTAACTATTTTCTTTATGTTTTTCAATAAGTTTCATGCGGTTTCATGTGAGAGGGACGCCGGTCAAATGGATGTCTATAGAGAGCCTAAGTCCCTCCCCTTCTGGTGGAACACCATGGGACCTTAATTCGGAAAAATATTGTATGGTAGTCTAGTCAATACATGGATTTCTCGGCGACGTCATCACTGCTTGCGCACGCAACCAGGAGGCAAAAGACCCGCAGTCTTCGTACCGGAGTAAAGGGTTTATGCTAGTAGCAAAGTGGTGGTGTTGTCGCTAAGTCAAAATGCCAAGGAGTTGTTGCATAATTTATTTACATGCAGGCCTATCTGTTGTGTTTTATCTGCTCATTTAAATTATACATGTTGTAAGTAATTCCAAATCTAGGCGAATGGAAGAGCGGGACAGAAGGAGGAAGTTGTATGTTATATTCTTTCTATTCATAATTTGACAAGCTGCACATGACCACAGCACGTAGTTGTATGCATCAAGGGATTTGTTTGCTCTAATCATTTCTCTTGTATACACACTTGGTGTCTGAATAAGATAATTATATATATCAGGCCATACAATTGCTGGCCACTTCTTGTCATCCACAATCCAAAGATCGTCATGTATTGCGTAGGGATCCGGCAAGATCTCACCATTGCTGAGAGTAAGTTTTTTAATATAATCGCCACGGTCGGAGGTACTAATGGCTTCCCACATAATCCATCGTCAAATCTTTGATTTACAGTAAAGTAACGTTATATGTGTCATGAAATGTTGCAGGTCGTAAAGTAACGTAAACAAGGTTAACTTATATAAAAGCAAATTCGGGCTCTATAGATGCTGCACTGCTAACATTGGCTATTACATTACTAACTTAGTCTAACATGATAATTCATACATGCATCACAGTATGTCTGGATTTTGATTCGTAAACAGTTGGACGTTTTACATAATGTTATATAAATATGAAACACAAACAAACAGATCCAACTCTGAAATTGCAGTTTATTATTGAGTCAACAAGAAATTAATTACAATGTTCTTTTACAGAAGTCGGCATAACAGATAGCGGTTTTCTGCCTCCTGGATGCGCGCGCATCCGGTATTGTTTGTATACAAGAAACCCGTGTATGGCGAGAGACAACAAATATTTTGATCTCGTTTGAATTGTGCGCTGAATTACACATATGATGTTTGTCAATTTAAAAGAAACATTTTAAAGTCAAGAAAGTCACAGTTTGATGTAAAACTGTTGAGGTATAAGACTGTGAAAATACGTAATTACAAAGACTACAAACCCACATGTGACGTCATACCTTTTCTCTCAATGAATGAAGCTAACTTTACTGAAGTTAACGTCTGTCATTTTTGTATAGTCTTACGTTCTAATCGTAACGTTACGCCGTCATGCCTGAGTGTTTTGTACCAGACTGCACACATACGAGCAACGGCTTGCTCGTTGTTTTGCTTCCCGGGAGATGTAGTTCATTGAGCGATTTTCACATAAAACTAAATGTTACTCTTCTGTGACAAACTGCGACTTTCTTGACTTTCATAATTATCTTTTAAATTGACAAACATCATATGTGTAATTCAGGGCACAGTTCAGACGGAATAAAAAGATAACTTGTCTCTCGCCATTGACTACCATACATATTTTTTCCGAAATAAGGTCCCATGAGCCGGAAGTGGAGGGGAGGGACTTAGGGTCCTTACATTTTCGGGCAGCATGTGACCTGAAGCTGGTCTCTAATTGGTTTCTTAAAGATTCTCCTCCGGACAGGTCGCTGCGTCCCTGGCGAATCAGAATTGGATACATGTTATTTTATCCAATCTGATTGGTTCTCGTTTCCTGCCATTCAACTCAACGCTCTTTGCCACTATGAGTGCGAGTGCGCGGGCGACACCGTCACTCCGACTCCGTCAAAACCTTGCTAGGCTGATCATTTTCGTAGAGAGAATGGCAGAAGTTAAACCAAATTCTGTCATTGATTTAAAAAAAAATAATAATTCACAAGGCGTTCGCTGGAAGAAAAAAAAGGATAAAGGATCTCGGATCGGACCAACCTGATTTACAGATCCAGCAGCAGGCCAGTGACTGAGGACGAAGCTACACCCGGAGCTTCACCCAAATGGAATTCCAAAGCTGCCAATATTAAAAATAAATAAATACATAAATAAATGTAATAAATAAATAAATATACATAGAAAAGCAAAAAAACAAAAATAAATAATTATTTATACATTTATTTCCTTATTTATGTATATATTTATTTGTTTCCATATTTATTTATTCTTTTATTTATTTATACATTTATTCATTTCTACATTTATTTATACATTTATTTACTTTTACATTTATTTATTTCTACATTTATGTATTTCTACATTAATTTATTTCTTCATTTATTTCTTCCTACATTTCTTCCTGCGTAGGGTAATGAGGAGGGCGTGGTTTACCTCAGACATAGCAATCGAGCTCAGAGTAAGCGAAGGCGAAGGGTTGAGGCCACAGTGACACCCTGTGGCGAAATACAATAAGTATAGCTGACTGACGTTGATACGGTCTGTGACTGCGAGGTATATGGTCAAAATCCTAAATCTTACTGTGTGACATGGATAGGCTACTCTTTATTCCGGACATGGCCGTAGAACATCGTTTGGTCTGGATTTGTAAAATGTCCTGGGCTAACAAACATGAAACAGGGACTCTGAAACGGAAGCGCTTGATATTTTCCATTTTTCGGTCAGAACTCACGGAAAGAAAGCAGGGCACATATAGGCTACAGTGAAGTCGACGCAAGCATATTGACCAATGCTTTTTGAAACGAGACCATTGCATTTTAATGTAGCCTAATTTCCAAAAACAATACTGACAGCAACAGAAACATTTTTTTTATTCTATTAAGCGGTGGTAGTCTTTAGCCTACCTCCATAAACTCATGTCCAGGGGCAACCTTATTAAATGTATGAACGTCACGTTAATCCACATCGATAAATTCAGTTATAGGATAAGACTGTAGGGCAGTTAGCCTACCACTAAAATCCAACTAGAGCTTCATCAGAGCCATCAATACAGAAGAGATCTTAATGCTTTTACACAGCAATTAGTCTACAAGTGCATAAAAATATTATGAAGTGTTTTACATTTTGAAGACATAAATATGACATGATGGAATCAATGAAGTGATAGGCCTACGTTTAATATGAGACTAAAACAGACACCAGGTGGCGGAAAGTCACTGTCTTAATGAGTGAGTTCAATCCACTCGTTTGATTCCTTAAAATACACCGAAATTACTTTTGAACGGCGTAGATATTCGTATTCGTTTAACTAGAGCAAAAGATGAATTCTGTCTTATGCGCGGGGACGCGATCGATTATAAACTAAAAATAATCTCTGCTTCTCTCTTTATTAAAAGGGTGTCAGTTTCGCTCCGCTTGGGGCACGCTCAAGCTCTACTGTCGGCCACAGCCAAGTATCCTTTTGATAGGGTATGCGTGAAGAATTTTTCTATACCGGCAGGTGCACGCGTCTCAAACCATGAAAATCTGTTCCTAGGGACTTTACCAAAATCCATCATAATAGCAATGACGGATAACGATGCTTTTACCGGCGCTTACGAAAAAAACCCATTCGCTTTTAAACATTTTAATCTAGAATATTTAAATCTCACCTCTGACGGCGCACACGTGCCAACGCGTGCTTTTCAGCCGCAATTTAATTTAGGAAATGCCGTAAGAGAGTTTTATCAACTGGTTACCGCCACGCGGAGACATCTGAAGAACCAGTCTCTCGCTATAGACAGGGAGGATTTTCTCGACGGCTACACACTGTTTGCCTATAACCTTACTCCGGATGAAGAGTGCTCGCAGCATGTGTCACTGATTAAATCAGGGAATATTAGGTTAGAAGCACGTTTTAGAGAGCCTCTACAAAACACAGTAAACATTTTAATTTATGCTACCTACGATTCTCTCCTTGAAATATCAAACTTTCCTGCGAGTCTTAATGGGCGTCGCCATGACACTCGATACTTCCTGTTGCCGGTATCTCAGTTCCGGTTTAGCGTAACGCTTAATGAAGCTTGCACACAAGGGATACTCGCGTCGCGGTACAAACGGGTGAAACTGATTACTGACAAGTAGTAATGCTGACAGATAAGCAATGGCTCCTTGTGGCTCAACGTGTACCGTTGTCAGGTGCACAAACAACACGCGAAAACTGAAGGATTTTATGAATGGGAGTTGTTTCCAACATAAACGGACCCTCTACGCCAGGGGTGTCAAACTCAGTTCCTGGAGGGCCGGAGTCCTGCAGAGTTTAGCTCCAACCCTAATTAAACACACCTGATCCAGCTAATCAAGGTCTTCAGGATTACTAGAAACTTCCAGGCAGGTGTTTTTGGAGCTGGTTGGAGCTAAACTCTGCAGGACAGTGGCCCTCCAGGAACTGAGTTTGACACCCCTGCTCTACGCAGAAAGAGTGTTTCTTGTAACTCTACTTAGAAAAAACTGCAGTACAACTGTATATATATTTTTAAGTGGTATGTTTATTGTTTTCAATAATTAGAAAATTAATTCGAGAATTAACTTGAATGTGCAGCAATTTGTACAAATAGAGAGTATGTTGGCCTACTATATTTGTTGTAGCCATTAAATAAGCGCATTTAGTTTCATATTTGTTGAAATATTATAATGTAGTTTTTTCCATCTATGTTGATTATAAAAAGTGAACACCATGATCATCTTCATCTTTGCAGCAGACACTGACAGAAAACTCTAGTTTATTAATAAAAATCAATGCACGCGTGTCACTGGATTTACAAATGCACATCTTGCTTGTTGCACGCACACTCGGCACACATATGATGTCGAAATAATGAGATATTGTGTTGAAATAACATTATTAATAATAATAAATCTTTAATAATATTTGATTGAATGCCGAATGTTGTGCTTGTTCAATTTAATAAAATTAATACTTTAATTGTGATCATTAAAATAATTGAATATTAAATATTAAGTGGCCAATTTTGCTCATTTATTAAAAGTATTTATATATATAATATATATAGCACCCCCTCAGCACACGTTAAAAAATAAAAAAAATAACGTGAAGTAAATTAAAAGTAGCCTATCCATGTCACACAGTAAGATTTAGAATTTTGACCATATACCTCGCAGTCACAGACCGCATCAACGTCAGTGAGCTATACTTATTGTATTTCGCCACAGGGTGTCACTGTGGCCTCAACCCTTCGCCTTCACTTACTCTGAGCTCGATTGCTATGTCTGAGGTAAACCACGCCCTCCTCATTACCCTACGCAGGAAGAAATGTAGGAAGAAATAAATGAAGAAATAAATAAATGTAGAAATACATAAATGTATAAATAAATAAATGTAAAAATAAATAAATGTATAAATAAATAAATGTAGAAATGAATAAATGTATAAATAAATAAAAGAATAAATAAATAAATATGGAAACAAATAAATATATACATAAATAAGGAAATAAATGTATAAATAATTATTTTTTTCGTTTTTTTTTGCTTTTCTATGTATATTTATTTATATATTTATATATTTATTTTTTCTTTTTTACATTTATTTGTATATTTATATATGTATTTATTTATTTTTAATATTGGCAGCTTTGGAATTCCATACACCCGCGCTTGTTGTGAGAAACGGAGGTGGCTGGCTTTATTTGCTTATTTGTTATGCTGTTCAGTTCATTGCATTTTGATGTTCATGTCATGTATTTGTACTCAATATATAATCTAACTGTACATATCTGTTCTGTTACAGTTAGTAACTGAAGTGTAGATCACATTTGTACAATTATATGAAAAAAAGATGATTGAAATAAATGATAAACTCTAAAATTTCAACTTTTATCTTTTCCAGGTTTGATTCTAATCATAATGTAACATTATTTGAAAAAACAAAATTTCAGTACAAAAAAAACATTTTGATTGTTAGAATTGTGATTTCATAATATTTAGATATGAATCCAACTGGAAAATCTTGTGAAAAGATGTCTTTCAGTTAGTCAAAGTGGAGCTCTATAGCCATCTAGTAGCTAAAATGATCATTTTTTACTTTTAAAACTACATTTTACAAAATATGGGCAAAAAGTTTACACTATACCATGTAAAATTATCCATGTTATCCCCATGAATGAAAGTTAGAAATATGGGTCTTTTATAAAGTGAATTTTACATAAAATGCTGTTTTTTGTAAAAAGCCTATTTAAATAAATATTTATTTATTTATTTAAAGAAATTTAAAATATATCATAAATCTTCCAAAAACTGCACAAATGTTGAGTAAAAACATTAATAAACAGTGTAAAATTACATTTGTAAAAAAAACAACAACAACAAAAAAAAACTATTATTCTGTTACAAAATTAAATGTTATTGTCTGGGGACCCCAAAGATAACTAGTGTCGTCCCAAATGAAGAATCACCAGCCCCCCCAAAATAATTATCACCAGCCGCCACTACCATAGTATTTAATAGTAATATTGAGTGATATTGTATATTATCTATGGCAGCAGAAAACAGGGTTTCTAGTCGTTTTCACGGATCCGTGTGAATGGGGATCGTTTTGACGATGATGTCGTCTGTACTTGGAAAACTCAAAGGAAAAACGTCTCAGTTTTAAGCATATCGTTGTCTTGTAAACGTACCCTTAGTTTCCTCAGTTCTGTGTTTCGTGTCGTCAATGTTAAATGTGCTTGTTAAATTTCTCCTTCTATTTATTCTCCATCGTTGTGCGATCATTACAGCCACCGAGCGTGACAGTTGCTGAAACTCACTAGCACTGAAAAAGATGAAAATAAAAGTTTTAATGTGAGATTCCCTGTTCATTAGGAACAATGACATTATATCATTGAAACATTCATTTGCTGTAAAGATGCTTTAAACAATATGTACTAAAGCACTGTACATGTGAGAATTATTAATTAATTATTATTATTTTTTTCCCCTTTAATTTTCTCCTTTTGTGACCTGAAAAAGAAAGAAGGTCATGTGGCTTCATAACAAAACCATAAATAATGGATAAAGGACTTAACTTTAAGCTGACAGTGAATCTTGTTGTTGTTGATGATGATGATGATGTTATTGTTGTTGTTGATGATGATGTTATTGTTGTTGTTGTTGATGATGATGTTATTGTTGTTGTTGTTGATGATGATGATGTTGTTGTTGATGATGATGATGATGTTGTTGTTGATGATGATGATGTTATTGTTGTTGTTGATGATGATGTTATTGTTGTTGTTGTTGATGATGTTGTTGTTGTTGATGATGATGATGTTATTGTTGTTGTTGATGATGATGTTATTGTTGTTGTTGTTGATGATGATGATGTTATTGTTGTTGTTGATGATGATGTTATTGTTGTTGTTGTTGATGATGATGATGTTATTGTTGTTGTTGATGATGATGTTATTGTTGTTGTTGTTGATGATGATGATGATGATGTTGTTGTTGTTGTTGTTGATGATGTTGTTGTTGTTGTTGTTGTTGTTGTTGATGATGATGTTATTGTTGTTGTTGTTGTTGTTGATGATGATGATGATGATGATGATGATGATGATGATGATGATGTTGTTGTTGTTGTTGTTGTTGTTGTGTCAGACCTGCAGGTGGAGACACAGCAGAGTGTGAAAGAGGGAGATTCAGTCACTCTGACATGTAAAAGCAGCTGCTCTCGGCCTGAACAAACAACATTCATCTGGTACAGAAACACACAGATATTCACTAAAGGAATTGTGAAAGTGAATCAGCTTCATCTGTGGTCAGTCAGTCGTTCTGATGCAGGAAACTACCAATGTGCTGTAAGAGGAAATGATCATCGTCTGCGCTCTCCTGCTGTTTATCTCACAGTTGAATGTGAGTACAAACTGATTCATTAATATTAGTGAAATATTTCACACACTTGGAATTTCTACATTTCATTTAGTTGAATATATAAAGGTACAAAAATCTTTGGTGTGATGAAAGATTTCTGCGTTTGTTTCTGAAAGCCTCTTTAATTATTTTCCTCATTTCTGTGTTTCAGGGGTTGATGGTCTGCGGGATTGGGGAGTGAATTACAGCCCTTCATATGTTTGTGCATTAAAGGGATCAACAGTGAAAATATCCTGTACTTTAACACATACTCAGAGTTATAAAATCGTAGAAGGTTTCTGGACTAAACCTGTTGTAACTGATGGACAATCACCGAATCTGTGTTCATATCCACAGAAGAGAGCAGGGATTCAGTGTAACAGTGACTATTATAAAGACACTTCCAGCATCACTTTGACGGCTGTAACAGAAGCTGATAAACACATCTACTACTGCAGATTTACAGATTATCAGGATAAAAGATGGACAGTGATTCCTGGAGCTTGGCTTGATGTCACAGGTAAAACTAATCTTTTTGCATTTATTATATAGTAGTGCATAAATGACAGGAAAGTTGAGGGAGAAACAGAAAGGAATGAGATGAGCACATGATCCAGAGCACAACAGCTCTTTATATCAGCTGTGTTTGTCAGGTGTGATGAAACTGTCAACATGAAGCATTATCCCATCCACCTCCACGAATGAGTGTTGATCATGTCGCCTTGTTGAAGTAAATTGTAGTTTACCTTGCTTTACCCCGGTCTTCTAAAAGTAAAAAGATGACTGTGAAAAATAGTAGTAGGCCTATAGAATTAAATGTATTTATGGTGAGATTACTACAATTTATGGATAAATTACAATTTATCTAGATCGTTTCCGCACCGAGTCTATTTCTGCTGTGCTGCAAACGCTGAATTAAATTGACAGCGCATGTTTCGTGGTCAAAATTAACAAAGATTGACATGAAAATGTAGTAATTTCACCATAAATGCGTTTAATTAAATAAATTGTAGTCTCATTCGTGGAGGTGGAAAAACAAGTTCTTTGTGACATGCAAGATTTATTTTATTAAAATTTAAATGGAAAAGAAAAGAAAAGGCATGAGAGTCGGCTGTTTTTGTCAATTTACAGTTAAATATTTGACCACTTGCTTGAGCAACTTAATATAAGTAATGCATGGAATAATAGCCCTACGTTGTTTAAATTGTTTAAACGTGCATGCGTCCATTAAAGAGTGTAGGTTATATGTGTAGCCTACAAAGAGAATCGCAATGCTGAAAAAAAACATTTTATTAAATAAAAGTTGCAGCGTAACTTCTGGATTTTAAATAAAAATAGTAAGTGTTTGTGGTACAGCCGTGAATCAGTTATTCACTGCAAACGCATCATATATGAAGCACTATAGCGCGTGCTGCTCCTGCACCGCACACACACACTGCACACGGAGTATGTGGGAAACGGCCGTAAGATCCACCTACAGTTCTTAGAAACTTAGATGTGTCACGCACATAGTATCTCTATATTTCGTACAACAGCAGCACTCATCTTGTTTGTTTACAGCGGATGCCGATGAAGCGGCCGTAAACCGGAAACTGATATGCCGACTTCTGACAATAGCGGAAGTTCGTCGCGACGCTTGTGCACATAGCCTATACAACACCGTATATTTTTATGCTCTTTTCTTTTTCGCCGGCTGCTCGGAGGTAGTCATTTTTACATTTCCCGCTGTTGTCACTTGTCGTCATCGTTGCTACGATACGTGACTCACAATGACTGAAACGACCAATTAAAAGGGCATTCTCTGATGATGTTCCAAGATGTTAAACGCCCACTGTCGCGAATTTGCAACAAACCCCTTCCATTCAGACTGCAGGCGAGATCGCGTGTGTTTTCCCCCAATGCCTGTTTGTGCACATTCGATACATACCTAGGAACATTTTGCACGCACTGGTTTCTCGTAGGAGCGGTCGGAGTGGGAACTACATCCGGTTCACCGAAGCTAATATTTTGGTTTGCAAAATCCGCATATCAAGGGCGCAAATGTGGAGAAATTGCCCAAAATGAGTTAAGTTGTGCTAAGATAAAAATATGTACCAGCTTATTGATTGCTTCTATAGCTATGTTATTCATATAGACTTCATGTGACGAATATTTTTTACGTACTTTGTAGATTTCTGTTTGTAGCAAATTTGCGACATTGGGCCATAACGGCTGGATTGGGCTAATGGCTACATATTATAATAATGCTGTATTTAGATGATTTCAGCCAAAATGTTTTGTTTTTTTTCCCACAAAAAATAGCATGTTAGGATATAACACTATAAGAATATATAATGTATGCACTGGAGAAACAAGGAAAGAGTTAAACAGAGTGTAACATAGAATGTATAAAAACTACTGTCATACTGTCAATGTTAGGGAGTAGGAGAGTGTTTTGTTTCTTGCTGTTGTCAAGATTCATTAATTTGTCAATTAAAGTTTATAAGTTCTAACAACTTTGTGCCATGAATAAAATCTACATACCTGAGATGGGAAAATGTGTTTTATTAATTTTACCATTTTGTAAAAAAAAATTACCCTAAATGCCTGTTGTCGCAAATTTGCAACATACCAAAATTTCTATTTATTTGTTGTGCAAAAGTGAAATTGATAATCTCAACATTATTTACCATCTACTTAAAGGCAAAAACACACATAATTTTTTTTTTTATATACAGCTATATAAATTCGGACGTTAAGGGGTTAAAAACGCTACGCTGATCATAGACAAACAGGGGGAGAAATTAGTATCTACCGCACCGGCGGGTTTTTTTTTCTTATCATAGCCTACTATCGGTCATAGTCTGACATATATTAGAAGCTATGTGTCTGTCATGGATTTGCACTGAATTGATTCTCAAAAATACGGAACAAAGTGCGTTCCATATCAGTTCAATATTCCGTATTATATGGAACGGTTGGCAACCCTAGATCTGACATTATCGAGTATAGCCTATCACACACACCCAGAGAGAGCATGCATACACTACATGTTGTAGTCTAGTAGATTAGTCTAGTGTTGGACATTACGAGTGCATGATTTTACTGTGTGATTTAGTCTAATTTATATCATTTAATTTAGTTAATAAATATCACACAGAGAGTGCAGTTTTTCTCCAGATATCAGCATGGTAACAAATGTGACATTGGTTGTATACAAGTTTAATAAACAAGAAGTTAATCTTAAGTGACTTACATTTTAGACACCATATTGTTTTTCTCCTGTTTTTGCTCTATTTCGCCAAACAAAATAGTTCAAAACAAAGCCACAGCACTGTAATCGCGTCTGAGCAACACATGGCAGTGTTTCCTTACTGAATGAATCAGCTTTTTGAGCAAATCAGTTGAATCAGTGACTAAAATGTATTAAGACATTCCTGAATGAATCAGCCTTTGAATGAATTGGTTGAATCTCAATGACTCACTCATTAACAGTGACTTGCTGCCACCTACTGGCGGTAGTATATAAGTATAGTGTCCCATACTTGGAATTTGTGCTTTGCATTTCACCCATCCAAGTGCACACACACACACACACACACACAGACTCTGAGATCTAGAGATCACTGTCGACTCATTGTGCCTAGATCGAGACTTGGAAAACGAGACGATCGCGCTTTTGCGACTGCAGGCCCAAAATCTGGGAACAGTCTACCTCTCTACATCATTTGCACTGCAATTACAATTGCATAAACAATGTTATGAGATTTATGTCTTAAATATAAATCTCTGAATATAGAAAAATGAAATAATAGGCCTAATTTTAGATGTGAAACTAAAGCCGCAAGTAGATAGCAGCAAATGTCGCTGAATCGTTAAACCGAACGCTACACTCTGGTGACCCCTGCTGGTCAGAACAGTGTAAATGCAACAAAAACTCAGGCCAAACATGCAGAAAAAAACACCTTTTAAAAAACCATTGCAAACGCTTTATTGAAAGTAAAATCGATCAAATACAATTAACTAATCATCTAATACGATTAAATATCAAGTGTCTGTATAATATGTGATTAAAAAAACAAAAACAATTTTCAGGCCATGTTTTGTTTGTTCAATGGATTGCTCAGCTAAACAGGCCAATAAGACACTATTACTACTATCATTCCTTTTAATTATACAATTGTCTCATTAAAACGACTACAAATGTATAAAACTGATCAGAGATCAGGTAAAAACGTTTGTTCAGTGGTTCTCAGTGAATCCACATGATTCATTGAACCATTGAAATTTCGAAAGTTTCGAAACAGTTATGACGTGACGAAGCCTCGTTGATTCGAAACAAAAGATTAAAGTTTCAAAGCTTCATGAAGCAGACGAGCAGTTTTTCTAAAGCACCCATCACTAAAGGCATTGCATTCGTCTGAATTGTCTTCGCAAAGGTGTTTCTAGAACAAACTATCACTTGTTCCAGAAGTGGTCAAATGAGCAACAGAACACTGTGAGAATACATTCTTATATAAAGCTGTTATAATGCTAATTAAGTGATGCTTGAGCTGCTATTTTTTAAAATCATTTCAGACCCTTTCTCCTGATAAACTGCAGCGTGAACAACGACGTGCAATCGCAACTCACTGCAAAATGAACTGAAGCATCGGGAAACACTCAATAATGCGCTAATTCTACACAGCATTTACTACACAGAGCACAAAAGGCAACGGCACTCAAAAAAATGACCTTTACTGTTTTTGCAGGCATGCGTGGACAAATGAACGTTTTAAAAGTGTACAGCCGCACATGCAACATTCCATACAGTACCGTTTAAAAAATACAACGACATCGCCAGAACTTTGAAGCTTTAGTATCGCGATACTGTAATACTGGTATACTGATCATGATGAGTGATTAGACTCAGCCGGTTGCACCAACAGGGCTTTACTAAGCCTGGTCCTAACTGCTAAGTAGGTCTTAGTTAAGACCAGTCTTTAGAGTTGACCTAACGTCGGTTGCACCAACCAAACTTAAGCCTAGGCTTACGCCTGGTCTTAGCGTTGCGCGTTCATGTGCGGTTGACCAGCAGCGTGCGTTGCTAGGTTACGCTGTAAACTATCTTCCGCTGTTTTGTTAACTTGTAACGTTAAGTGCCAGTGACACTCTGCGGATGGCCCGACATGCGGTGGATTTATGGACATTAATCATGTCTCCAACAGTGTTTTGAAACGCACCATTTACATAAAAACGTAGCGCTATTAACAGCTGTAATGCTGGTGTCAATGCTGCGTTGTGGTTCGACACATACTGTAAGTCGGGTGACAGCTCTTCAACAAGTTCATATATATCTCTCCGACAGAATCGAAACCTCTCTATCAGCTCCTCATCATTGTAAATGTCCAATGGATTGCTTCTGTCCCTAATAACTCTCTCCCGTCTAAAAGCCCGCTCATTGTAAAGTCTGTGTATAAGGCGCGCCATGTCTTTACTGCTGAGTTATCAAGTGGTTACAATAGAAACATTATCTAACGGCTATTAACGCTATTATATGCCTAGATTTTGAATTTACGCCTGCTACTGACTAGGCGTAAGATTTACGCCCGGTCTTAGCGAGAAGAGGACTTAAGCCTGGATGGTGCAACTGTCATAACTTTTAGGTTGGACTTAGAATGCTGAGTTAAGACCTACTTACCTTAAGACCAGGTGTAAGCCCTGTTGGTGCAACCGGCTCGGATGTGATCAGTAAATCAGCTCACTTCCTGATGATGTCACCATTAACAGTCAACGTCATCTGATGTTTCAACATTTTTCAAGAATGTTGTTCTAAGAATGTTTTCTCCAAACATAATGAAAACATTTCAAAAACCTTCAGCAAACAATGTATAAATAATGTTTTTGTGCAAACCTTCTGAGAACATTATTAAAGACCAGAAAACATTGAACAAACACTTAGGGTGCTTTCACACTTGGTTCGATTGCCTGTTCCGAACCCGAGTTCGATTGCTCCCCCCTCCCCCTGCCTCCGATGGACTGTGTTCACATTATATTATTTGTATCCGAACCGCAGTACGCTTGCGTCATCAAGCTGCAGCTGGCGCTTACTCGTGTTGCTTGGTAACCGCCATGAAAAGGCGTCAACATGGATAGAATTGCTCGTTTCACATTTGTTCTTCTTTTTTTTTGAACCTTTGGTTTCGTTTTCAAAGAAAATATACAGAAACACACTTGCGTCTGTCTGCCGCAAAAGTATTAAAACAGTTCCAAAGACAGTGGGATGTCTGCCCGCCCGCCGAAGACAATTTTTGTGGAGGCAAGCAGAAATCATCTCTCTGCTTGCAGTGCGTCAATCCCGCTTTTCGTCAAGGTAATAGACCCTTTTACAGTTGTTAAACACTCACGCACGCAGGCACGCACCACATTATATGTCATCAATAGCGGTTCACTTCCGCGATTTGGTACGATTGCGTTCATATCAGCAGCGAACCGTACCCGAGTTCATATGAACCGTACCCCAGACCACCTTTTTAAGCGGACTCGAGTACGGTTCGCGGGTGCGCACCCGAGTTCGGAAAACAGCGTTCACATCATCCAAACGAACCGAACTCTGACGTCATTCGAACCCGGGTGCGCACCAAAAGTGCTAGTGTGAAAGCGCCCTAATGTTACTGGAAGATCGTTTGTTCATAACCTTGACAGAACGTTAGCTAAAGTTATGAGAACGATAACTGCTGTCTGAACTGCTTCAATTTAGTGTCGTCATTATTGTCATTTTAGTATTATCACCATATAAAGTTGATGATGTGATGACAGAATTTCATTAAGACAATAAGTTTTTTATTATTATTAAAACAATAAGATGACAGACAGTTGTTGTTGATGTTGATGATGTTGTTGATGTTGTTGTTGTTGATGATGTTGTTGATGTTGTTGTTGATGTTGTTGTTGATGATGTTGTTGTTGTTGTTGTTGTTGTTGTTGTGTCAGACCTGCAGGTGGAGACACAGCAGAGTGTGAAAGAGGGAGATTCAGTCACTCTGACATGTAAAAGCAGCTGCTCTCTGCCTGAACAAACAACATTCATCTGGTACAGAAACACACAGATATTCACTAAAGGAATTGTGAAAGTGAATCAGCTTCATCTGCGGTCAGTCAGTCGTTATGATGCAGGAAACTACCAATGTGCTGTAAGAGGACATGAACATCTGCTCTCTCCTGCTGTTTATCTTAAAGTTGAACGTGAGTACAAACTGATTCATTAACAGTAATGAAATATTAACCCGGTAATACCAAACTCTGCTACTTCGCTTTGCTTCGTAGACAGAGTCTGGCATGGCATAATTGAAAAGCGGTTTCTTTCTTGGGGGGGGCTCAGCTGCGAAATACCGGAGTGAACATGGCTGTGAACGACTTTTGCAGATTATGTGAAGTAAATCTTCGCATCCACGGTACAATCAGCGTCTTCATCACGGCTCTCAGCCCGCCCTCTGTTTGTTGATTGGCCGGCTGTTTTCAGGCCGGAGGAAAACGGTCGCTATCTCAGGCCCCGTTTACACGTACATGGTTATTTTGAAAAACGGAGACATTTCTTTTCGTTTGCGCCCTTCGTTTACACGCAAACGGAGGATTCGCCAATGAAACCGATTCTTTCTAAAAACTCCGGCCAGAGTGGAGATTTTGAAAATCTTCGTTTGCCCGTTTGCATGTAAACTGAGAAAAACTGAGTTTTAGGCAGCGACGTCACAGAATGTGACTATTTTCGGGATTCTGATTGGCTAAAGTGGGCTTGAGCTTCTCGTTACACTGCCACCTACAGGTTTGGCATGCTCTTGACAGCATATACACAGGTTCGTGTGCACAATGTTATTTTTGAAAACGAAGAGGGGTGAAATGTCCGTTTATGAAAATAGCCATCCACGTGTAAACGTAGCCTCAGACTTCAGTACAGAAGCGAACTGAAATTGAGCGGAAGTACGAAGTCTGACGTAGTCAGGCTAATGAAATATTGCACACTTTTTGAATTTCTAAAACACAACAAGATAACTAATTTTAATTGAGGAAGCTGATTGCCTCGATCCCTTTAACCATTAGTTACGAGTACTGTGAATTTATTTCATCATTCATAGTTAACTATAAAAAGTAATTTTACACAGATTATTCAGAATTTAGTTCAGATTTGTTTGGTTATTTTAGGACCAATCATACAGACTGCATGACATTATTGTTAATTAGACATTAACCCATTTACAAGATCTCCGACGGCCCCAGAATTTTGTTGTTCAACATTCACCTCACGGTAAAACACTCTTACAAATCTGGACAAACTGAGTATCATTAGAAAGATTAAAGACTCCAGCTTCGATATTTGACCACTGTTTATGATTAAACTAGGTTGCAATGACATTCATTTCTTAATTTATGTCAGGAGTGCAAAGTAATCGATCAGTAATTTTTGATATTTTGAACAGAATAAAAACACACTCATATTCAGTCACGTCTGCTCTGGTTTATTGTGTTCACAGCTTCACTGAACAGCATCTGTTACGGCTCTTAGTCCAAAAGTGCGTATATTGGGAGAATTATTGATTTATTCTCACGTTTGCAAAATATTTTGTCATAGAGAAAACCATTTCTATTGATTTCCCACTGAATTATGTGATCTGAAGAGCTGAAAGAGCGTTTACAGCGAACTCTGTCTCTCCTCTTTCTGCTTTGCGTCAGTTATGATCTCAGCGCTCTCTCATTCACTGTACAGCTGTCAATCATCTTACGTGACCATATTCTCTGCTCTTCTGCATGACACTGTCCTGTACACTTCCTCGTTCTGCTCCGGGAAGAACAAACCCAAAGAAACATTTCTACACGTCAAACAATAAGCTAATAAACACACGCTTACGATACATGCATACGAAAGGCTAAAATAACATATTTGAACATCATTATTATTAAAATCCACATTAGATCGCGATCGGAAGTTAATACAAAAACTCAGTGGTTGTTTAAAGTGAGTTTTGAGTTAAAGTGTAATATTAATCTTTTTAATTGTGTTATGAAGCTTGATGCTAATTGTAGCTCTAATGCACCTGTCTCACCAGGAGCTTTTATTCCATAATCTAATTTGTTATATAATTCACATAAAGTCCCAAGAATATGCTTATTTTTAGTTTTCTAGAAAGACAAGAAAGTGGATTAGTGGGATTGAGGTGGTGTAGATGCACTGTAAAACCTTGCTGTAAAAAAACGGCTGTAAAATCAGCTAATTTCTGAAAGTAACGTACTACTGATAGGAAAAGTAAGGGAGGTGGTGTGGCAATCTATATAAAATCACAATTCCATGCAACTGTTATAAAGTCATTGTCCATCCCAAAACAATTTGAGCTATTAGCTATTGACTCACACTATGGAAATAATTGTCATCTGAATATTGTTGGCTGTTATAGACCACCCTGAGCTGTAAATAACACTCACCTCACTGTCATCAGTGTTAGTTGAGTTGCTAGAAAAAGAATTCTTACTGCTGGGTGATTTAAACTGGGATTGGTTATCATCAGTGTCAAACCAGTTTAAGGAATTTTGTGATTCAGTGAATATAACTCAAATCATAAATACACCCACAAGAACTAATCTTAAGAACCCAAGCAAATCCACTCTAATCGATGTCATTTTAACAAATAAAACCCACAAATTCACCCATATAGGAATTTTTCCAGCCGATGTTAGTGATCACTGTGCTGTAGCAGCTATACGAAACTGTAAGATTTTAAAAGTAAAACCTAGAATTATTAAAAAAAGGTGTTTTAGGAACTTTGATATTCAAGGTTTTTTGCATGATTTGTTTGCATGTGACTGGGATAAACTTGTTTTAATACCTGATTTGAACTCTGCTTGGCAGTATTTTCATACATTATTTTTAGAGGTCATAAATAAGCATCAAGAAATTTAGAGTGAAGGGCCGCGATAATCCTTGGTTCACTGATGAACTGTCTGAGCTTTTTCGTGAAAGGAATTCAGCTTGAGCCAGAGCTAGAAAAACTGGCCAACAAAAGGACTGGGTGGCTTTTAGAGCCCTGAGAAATAGATGCACAGCACTGGTTCGCAGGGCAAAATCTGAGTTTTATCTTAATGAAACAACAAGAAATCTAAATAACCCAACTAAGTTTTGGAAAACCATCAAGTCGTTGTCCCCCACTCAATCATCTAATGGTTTCCCGAACCAATTAACAATAAATGAAAGGCAAATAACCGATAGAACCGAGATGGTAAATTGCTTTAACAAACATTTTGTATCAGCTGGAGCTATATTCAGTGGATTGTCTGAACAAAATAATCTGAACGTAAGGGGAAGACTATAGTATTAGATTCAATTTTACGCCTATTATGAGTCATGAAGTTTTAATGGCGTTGGAAAAACTGGATAATCGTAAATCTGCAGGGCCTGATGAGATTGCACCCATATTTTGCTGAGCCATTGACTTATATCTTAAACTTATCACTGGAACAGAATAGTGTTCCTGAAGATTGGAAATCTGCCCTGGTTCTACCAATGCTAAAAGGTGGTGATGACCCATCTAATTTGGACAACTATCGTCCAATCTCTAAATTATCAGTGATAGCTAAGATTTTGGAATCTGTCGTCAGTGAACAATTAAAACAATTCCTGGTTAGTAATAATATTTTATCTGTTTTTCAGTCTGGCTTTAGAAAAAATCATAGTACTACCACGGCTACTATGAAAGTACTTAATGACATAATCCAGTGGTTCTCAAAGTGTGGGGCGCGCCCCCCAGGGGTGGCGCAAGGTTACTGCAGGGGGGGCGCGGGAGATCTGCAAAAAATAAAAAATAAAAATACAGCCGTTACGTTACTACAGCGTTCAAGTGCGTGAAAGCGGTAGTGATAGCGCTCTTCTTTTATAAATCGGCAACGAACGGCAATTACACTGAATCGTTCTTTTCTTTTATAAATCGGCAACGAACGACAATTACACTGAATCGTTCTTCTTCAGACCGTTGGAACAAGCCCAACCTAGAAGTTGCTCGCCAAAGAAAAAAACCTCTTCAGCGGACCGAATCACGAGCTGCTATTGTGAACGTGGCACTCCGCTGCTGTGCGCGCTCTGGTGAGAAGACCAACCAGAAGCTGAGCTCGTGAGGCACTCTCCAAAGCTGCTATATATTAACTTTTAATTATAAATTAAAAGTTAAAGTTCTGGTTTATTATTCTCTCTTACTGTTGATTCAATGACATGACAAATTCAGCGAAAACTATTCCTGTTTTTCATTGAACGTTTTTATTTTATTTTGTAATTTTTTATTTTTTATTTTTCAAGGAGAAATACAGAAAGCAGGCCTTCAATAATTTCCTAAATCACTTGTAAGTTTATCATTGCACATATTTCATTGTAAAAAAAACTTTCCGCTTATATATATATATATATATATATATATATATATATATATATATATATATGTATATATATATATATTATTGCATTTTTTTGGGAGGGGGGGCCCAGATTTTTTTTAAAGGTTTAAAGGGGGGCGCGACCAAAAAAGTTTGAGAACCACTGACATAATCAGTGCTTTAGATGATCATAAATCATGTGCTGCGTTATTTATTGATTTAACAAAAGCCTTTGATACAGTCAATCATGCTATCTTATTATCACGGTTGGCATGCATTGTCCTCTCTGATGCTGCTATAGGTTGGGTCAGTAGCTATTTAAATAACAGATGTCAACGTGTACTTTTAAATGACTGTACGTCTGAGAAACTTACTGTTAACTCTGGAGTACCGCAGGGCTCTATTTTGGGGCCTTTGCTGTTTACAGCATATATTAATAACCTTAGTGAAAATGTGATTAATGCAAAAATGCACCTGTATGCTGATGATACCATTATTTATTGTTCTGCAAAATCACCTGCTGAGACAATTTTAAGGCTACAAAAAGCATTTGAAAATATCCAGTCAATTTAGTTTTAAATGATAAGAAATATACATGTTTTTTAATAGAACCCGTAAGCCTGGACCTTCCTTGCATCAACTCCACACATTACAGGGCAGGCCAATAGAATTAGTTCACTCATATAAATATCTGGGTTTTATATTAGAGGAAAACATGTCTTTTAATTTGCATATTAAACAGTTACTCGCTAAATTGAAATTAAAGCTGGGTTTTTACTTCAGAAACAGTTCCTGCTTTACACAGAAAGCCAAAATAAAGCTGGTTGAAGCTACCTTTTTGCCGGTTTTAGGCTATAGAGATGTGTTTTACAGACACTCCACAAAGACCTTGTTGAAATCGTTGGATTCTGTGTATCATTCAGCATTGAGATTTATAATGCATGCAAAGTACTCTGTCCATCACTGTGTATTATATGAAATGGTTGGTTGGTCCTCACTTAACACAAGAAGGTTCAAACATTGGTTGATCTTTGTGTATAAATCAATAACTGGACATAATCCTTCATATTTAACTACACTCTTAACACCTAGTAGATCTGAATACAAGCTAAGATCAAGTAGATAGATACTGTATGATGTTCCACAAATTAAAACAGAGTTTGGTAAAACTGCTTTTAGTTATAGTGCTCCAACTTCATGGAATGAATTGCAAAACCAGCTAAAACTGCAGGTTTTTATTTCACATGTTGAATTCAAGTCCTATCTAAATCAAATTCATCATCATGTTTGTGATTGTTTTAAATAGTGATTTTCTGTATATTTTAATATTTCTGTGCATCCCTGTCTTTTTGTTGCTTGTTGTCTGTTAAAGTGTATCTTCTGTGTGCCAGGGCTCACTTGTAAAAGAGATTGTAATCTCAATGTGATTTTCTTCCCTGGTAAAATAAAGGTAAATAAATAAATAAAATATTGTCCATTAAAACATGAATCTGTGTTATGTTTTTTTAATGAATCTTCATTTGATAAATCTGTAAATATAATATTGTTTTATTAATTTTGCACCAGTTCAGATGTAGATTTGCACCTTTTTCATTTTGATTTCTATTTAAAGATAAACTTCAGTAATATAATAAAGATAATTGAAGGTCATGTCATTAATAAAGTAATTATTTTCATATTTTATATATGTTTCATGTAGATCCTCCAAAGAGCGTCTCAGTGTCCATAACTGGATCTGGTGTAATAGTGGAGGGAGATTCAGTGACTCTGAACTGCATCAGTGACTCAAACCCTCCTGCTCTGAACTTCAGCTGGTTTAAGGAGAATGAAACCTCAGCTGTTGGATCTGGACAGAGTTTCAGCATCTCCAGCTTTAACTCCAGTTTCAGTGGACGCTTCTACTGTGAGGCTCAGAATAAACATGGATCTCAGAGATCAGCGTCTGTTTCACTCACTGTTAAAGGTATTTTCTATAATCAGACACTCTTTCAGTTTCATCTGTCTCACGTGTGAAATGATCTTCATGATCGTCTTGTTTCAGGGGTTCAGAGAGATGCTCTGCTCACAGTTTCTGGGATCGTGGCGGGATGTGGAGGATTGATCTTCATCATCATCATCATCATCATCGTGTTCATAAAGTGAGTGAAGTTTATCTGCACACTAAAGTCTATTCACCAAAAAAATCTACCAAAATCAATCTCACATATAAAGCAAATGGACTCTATTTCAAGCCTTTTCTTTTTAAAATATATATTTTTCATAATTTTCTCTCTGTTTTCAGGAGGAAGAAGAGGAGAGAAGGTGGAACTGAAGATGGGAATCAAAAGCAGGCGAGTCGGCACACACACACCTCCATCTACAACTGCAATACAGTGTGATTGTATTGTTGCATTGAACTATGAATACAACAGTGTATATGAAGCAATATAAGTGTATAAATCTTTCTCTATAGGCGGCTGACGCGAGTGATGATACATACACAGCTCTGGATCCAGCGTCCAGAACATCTGACGTTTACAGCACAATCACAGTCAGTAAATGTCTTTTACACACTTTTACACTCAGATTCAGCAGATCCACACATAAACAGGCTGTTGTTGATCTGTCTCTCACAGTCTGTTCAGTCCAGAGCTCCTGATGACTCCTACACGGCTCTTGAGCTTCAGTCCAGATCTTCTGAATATGAGACTCTAGCAGTGACTTCAGCAGATCCACATTAAACTGTATTACTGCTAATATACATCTGATGCTCCTCACAAACTGATAATCCATCATTATGAGCTCATAAACATCATTACTTTATAACATTCTGATTTCTTAAGCTGTGTATATTGTCATTGAGCTTATACGAGTGTTGTTGTATTAGTCTTGCTAATCTATATTTTAGCCTGCATATTTATGTTTGTGCTGCATATGCAAATGCATTAGAGGAGAAAACTTGTGCGACTCAAATATTTCAAGTAACATCACAAACATGTAGTCATAGTTCAGTGTCTGCTTTACTGGAGTATTCAACATTTTATTTATGTATGTTAATTGCACAGCTAAACCATATTTTCATGTTAAACTCAGTAAAATCTGTATCTGATTGTATTAAAGTCTCTAGTTTCTCAGTCATGTCGGATTGCTTTGTTGACTGTATTTTGTTCTACTGTATCTTTAATTGAGGATCCTAATGATTCCTGTAGTGTTTAAAAGACCAGCATCTCAAATAAACATTTCTCTCCTTGCTGATGTGTATTTTATCATTATAACTGATATTTCATGTGTGTGTCCAGACTGCCATCTAGAGGATATTAGTCACACTAATAAACATTGCCTATAGGTTTTATTAAGTATACTGTATAAGTAATGAAAGGCCAGAAGTGAAGAAGTGATGAATTAGAAAACTGAAATTGGACAAAATAAACACAGTGAACCAGAATAGTCAATAATTAATTTTAATGGTTAATAATTAAAAAATGTATCATTGTGCACAGCGGTGCAACAACAACCAAACAGGATTAATGAGACTGCAGGAGTCTAAAGACCAATCAGATTAACGCCTGTGACAAGCAGTCAGTAGCACCTCAATGCAGTACACAAGATCCGAGGGGAGGAGTCGGATTTTATATAAGGGGTGGAGATTGGTAGGTTTAGGGGTGGAGATGGGTAGGTTTAGGGGTGGGTTTAGGGATCAGGGGGTGGAGATTGGTAGGTTTAGGTATGTAAGGTGGGAGGAGTTGGATTTTATCCGACTCCTCCCCCCGGATTTTATGCTCTGCAGTGAAGTGGCGTCATGCCCATTCAAAGTGATGGGCATGACGCTCAGATTTTTCCTCCCTGATAATTTTTTTGTCACAACTTTATTTATATTATGCTCCATAATATACCAGAGCCTATAACGACTCAAATGTATTCTTCTGGATGTGTAATAAATCGGTCAGCATCAGCCCGCCCCTTTTTCCTAATATGGTGTCTGTGTATATCAAATCTAGCGCTCTAGAATCTTTGCTGTGTATGTTCAAGCAACTCACTCGTCTCGCACGTTGAGCTGGCAATGTTTTATAGATGGTCTTGAAGTGGTAAGTGGGCAAAGCAACAAATTGGCATTGAATTAGTTATCGGATGATATTAAAAGGTAGTGGGATTATTTGTGGTTGACCTGGAAATTTTAACTTGATCAAAAAGTTATGGATTTGATATTAGCTGCGAATTCAGAGCATTAACTTAAGTTGTGTCAGTGTAACGTTATCGATAGCTAGCCTAGTCTAACCGTAAACTAGTTGGCTAACGTTACTGCCATACAAAGCCATAGTAACGTTATCTGATCGGTTTTGAAACATCTGTTCTGTTTTGTCTTGTGTCAAAGTCTCCAGCTGGTTCAATTGTTTTCAGTTTCATAGAAACGAGGGTGTTAAATTTGTTGTAGGCTAACTGCAAAATCCAACCTAACGTTATCAAGGCATCGACTTGATGTTTCTCCCATAGACTGTTATTCACGGTTCTTCACGGATCAGGCGAGTAGGGGGAGGCTGCAGACCTGGAGCCGGTAGATCTACGCCCCAAGCAGTTTTACACCCCTGCTGTTCCTGATGCGTCCAGTAGGGGGAGGCTGTACAGCGACACAAATTGAGGTAGGCTATATTAAAGGAACACTCCACCGTTTTTTGAAATAGGGCTTATTCACCTTCTTTCCTACATTTAGATAGGTGGGCAAATGCATTTTTGTCTCAGTGCATGCATTGTTTTAGTTTGACAGGGTCGGCGCTAGCTTAGCTTAGCATAATGAATGGAATCCTTTGTTGCCAGCTAGCATGTCCTGAGTAAAAGTGATATAAAAAATAAAAAACTCCACCTAATTACTTCTTGTGGCCTGCGTATTCACAACGAGTACAAATAGCGATGCAGATTAACACTAGGCGATTTCCTAGGCAGATATTGACTTATATATTAAGGACTATATTAGGGGGAAGCACAGGCGAAGCACTGCTACATGGGTGTGATATCTCTGCGCCCAAGTAGCAGTGCTTTGCCTGTGCTTCCCCCTAATATAGTCCCAAGTCAATATCTGCCTAGGAAATCGCCTAGTGTTAATCTGCATCACTATTTGTACTTGTTCTCAATATGCAGGCCACAAGAAGTAATTAGGTGGGTTTTTTTTATTTTTTATGTCACTTTTACTCAGGGCATGCTAGCTGGCAACAAAGGATTCCATTCATTATGCTAAGCTAAGCTAGCGCCGCTAAGTTAGCGTTCCTTTAAATAATCCGCTAAAGTTATTGTTGTTTAGCAATGATGCAACATTTATTATTTATAAACGATTAGCTTGATAGAGCTAGGTAGATATCAATTCATTTCTATATATCAATGGATGGGTCTATAATTTATTTCGAGAGACAACAAGTTCTGGACGGTCAGGTTGATGTTCTGTCTGGCTTAAATTTATAAGTTATAGCTTACCACGTGTAAGTTTAGCTGCCCCTAGTCTTCTCTACTCACTTTCAAAATTAATTTTCTTTTGAATTTTCTTTTGTTGCCTGTCTTTATCTTGCCTCTTCTGGTAAGACTCCTTTACTCCTTTCTGGTTTGAGTTGTTTCTTATAAAATGAGATGATCTAACTATCTAATTTATATCTAAATATACATTTTTCTTAAAATAGCTTACTGATCTGGATTAAAATGTAGGCTGTGTGCACTTAATGTGGGATTTATCATACTCAGTCTTTGCCAAGTAACTTGCATGATGCATCCCATAAAGGTGTGTGTTTGCTTTAGCTACTTAAGGAAATGAAAATCTCTCTCTCTCTCTCTCTCTCTCTCTCTCTCTCTCTCTCTCTCTCTCTCTCTCTCTCTCTCTCGTGTGTGGTGCATGCTGGGAAGCGAGAGTGTGGCGTGGGGTGTGAGAGCGGTGCGCTTGAATTCGTTTCAATTTTCCCGTTTTCTTTTTTTTATGGTGTTTTTTTTTTTTTTTTTCATTTATCACTTAAATATTTTTGTTTTATTTTTGAAAAAACAAAAAAACAAAAAAAATTGTTAAAATCCGTTTGTTGATTTAGAAAACTATGGCGTCTCCCTCGGGTGAGGGAACGCCGGTTTTCTCAATCAAGAATGGATGTAAAGTTGCTTCGGATCAAGCGTTTACGGTAGAAGATGTTCTACTTGCAATGGGAGAGATTGTAGGACATGGAAAAATAGTCTCGGCCTCTAGAATGAACAAGGCCGTCGTGGTTTTTCTAAAAGAGGAAAATTTAGTGAACAGGCTTGTTGAAAACGGAATTGTTGTGTCCGACACCAGGGCTGCCAACTTTTGAGTTTAGCTTGGAGTGAGATGGGGGGGTGTTGAAGTTTAGTGACAACATGTTACAATGTACAATGACTGGTACAGTTTTTATTATTGCTTGACAAAAATTTCAAGATTTCAATTCCATTCTTGTGATTTGATTCCGATTTTGATTCAATATTGACTAATTTGGATACATGTTTATTTTAAATTTTACTTAAAAAAATAATCTCACCTAATGCTGTAAACATAGAGGGCCCAATCTGCTGGTATTATTAAAGGTTAAAAATAAATTAAATTAAATATAATGCAGTTTTGTTATAATAACAATTATTTAATGACATAAGTAAAAAATATAATAAATATGTAATATAGTGCTCAGCAAAATCTCCTCTAGCTATTTTTTCTATTCAATTAACATGATATGGTCATTAAATGGCTTTCCTGAGGTAAATGTAACATTATGTGATATAATTGTTCTTCTGCTGTTATATTGACCTCTTTCCGTGGTTGAAAAACACTAATTGGTCGATATTATGTAGGCTATACTTTCGGTAAGTTGTACTGCATCTTTAAATAAAAAAGTAACAGATGATCGGTTCACGTGCACTTGAACTGAGGCGCTCAGCGATCTGTCACGTCACATTTACAAGCGCCAAACGTATTTTTGTCTGAATTTCGTAATAAAATTGACGAAATCTAAGAGCTGAGAATTAGTTTTATATTAAAAGTAGGTACCTCTTTGCTCCGCAATTTTTCTGTGCGTGAGAAAATGGATGTGTGGCGTGAGAGCGTGTGAAAAGTGTCAATTGCGTGAGTCTCACGCTCAATGCGTGAGAGTTGGCAGCCCTGCGACACTTTGGTGCAGATAACGCCATTGCGCGCACCTGCTAAAGTAACGATTTCAAACGTGCCTCCTTTCATTTCTAATGAAGAAATTATCAAAGAACTTAGTCGATTTGGTAAGTGTGCTAGTTCCATCAAAGTAGTTCCACTTGGATGCAAAAATGCTGCATTGAAACATGTGTTGTTTTTTCGAAGACATGTTTTCATGTTTTTAAATGCACCCTCTAAGACTTTGGAAATCTCTTTTCGCATACAACATGGAGATAGCTCGTACATGATATTCGCAACAACAGATAGTATGCGTTGTTTTGATTGCGGAGATTTGGGGCATAAGATATTTACTTGCCCGCATAAAAAACAGACGGAGAATGAAGTGAAGGACGGAAAT
Source organism: Abramis brama (assembly GCF_963993115.1). Lineage (NCBI taxonomy): Eukaryota > Metazoa > Chordata > Actinopteri > Cypriniformes > Leuciscidae > Abramis > Abramis brama. The sequence continues at coordinate 25,191,577 of NC_139964.1, read as the reverse complement.
ATTGACGAGCACGTAGATCGAACCGAGAATACTGAAAATCATGATAAGGAAAAAAGACTTAACATTGTAAAAGAAACAACGATTCCAGCAAAAAAACAAAAGAGGCAGGAAACTCAAGGTGAGGATATCGAGGCTTCTGTTTCTACCTATGGAATTTCTCAACCCAGCGAAACAATCCAGGTTAAATCCCCAACTGAGCAAAGTGCTTCAGAACAGAGTTCAAAATCAGAGGTGAGTGCTTTTAATTTGTTTAAACAAGATGGTGAAAACAAATGCGGCCCAAATGTTTCGAAAGATGTAGTTGATTCTGTAAAGGACAGTGAACTGAGTAGGCCTACTGGTGTTGAGGATGAGAGTGGTAGTGGTTTGCAGTCTGCTTTGGTAGTAGATGAAGATAGCGATGAGGCTCAGATGGAGGGATGTGATAGCGGCTCGGAGGTGTCTGAATTTGATTACAGTCAGTCGATGAATGACGTTTATTCTGTGGAAGAATTAAACGAATTTCTAACTAAAGGAAAAAAAATTGATGTTTAAAATACTTCGCTGATGGTAACAAATTTGTTAAATCGGTAATGATTGCTCAGAAGTCTGTTGGTTACGACGTGATTTCGAAACAAAAAAGATTTAGGCTGAAAAAATGTATGACGGCTGCACGTAAAGCTCAAAATGATCAGGCAAAAATGTTAAAACGGAAAAAATAAATGCACATGGCTGTGGGATCTATTTTTACTTTTTCGTTTTTCTGCTTTTGCTTTTTCTGTTTCTTTTTTCTCTCCCCTATAATGCAGATTCTAAGAGTGGGATCTTTAAATGTTAATGGGTTGAGGGATGGTGGGAAAAGAGCTTTACTATCTGAATTTCTTAGGCTTAAAGATAATAATGTAATATTTTTACAAGAAACGCATAGTGATTCAAATAAAGAATCCGAGTTGAATTTGTGGTGGGAAGGGGAAACTTGTTTAAGCCATGGCACAAATATCAGTGCTGGAGTAGCTTTCTTATTTTCAGCTAATCTTGATGTTAAAGTCCACATGAAATCAAAATTGACCATACTTACTTTGTTTGCCTAAATTGATCGTTTTGTGGTGAACAATTCATCCATGCAAGTCAATCCACACAAAAAAATGTTTTGGCTTCATAATCTTTAATCAAAATCTGAAAATGCCCCTCCCCTCTGCATTGGAGGACCTTCCCTGATGACGTAGGTTTGAGGACTTGGGTTGGGAAACGCCTAACCACTCCCCTCAAACCATTAGTCTGCTATGAGCAGAGATGGAGAGGAGGAGCGCTAGAGTAAAACCCTGCCCTCTGTTCAATATTCCATTTCACTGGGAAACACGTCACAACACTGGAGAAAAGTCGTTTGCAACTTCCGGTTCACGCGGACTTTAATATTTTATCAAAAATAGAATTGGAGAAAGGACGTCTTCTCATTGTGAAAGCTGAAATTCATAATCAAGTATTTGTTTTCATAAATATTTATGCTCCAAATAGAGGCACAGAAAGAACTTTGTTATTCAAAAAGTTGGGAGATATTTTAAAAAGTTTTACCCCGGATGAATTTATAGTTGTCGGTGGTGATTGGAACTGTACTCTAAATTTTCTTTTAGACAGAAATAATGAGGAACCAGATTCTGTATCAGCTTCTTTCTTGAAAAGTATTATTGTTCAACATGATTTTATAGATGTGTGGAGAGAAAAGAATAATGTTATAAAACAATATACATGGACAAGAGTTTCACAAGGGAGGATTAGTGCAGCTAGACTTGACCGGATATATATCAAGCGTACAGAAAATAATAGATTAATGGAGTGTAACATTTTTCCATGTTGTGTATCAGATCATCATTTTATTACACAGCAAAATCCCCAGTGTTAAATTAACACTCCTCAGTGTTTATATGTGTCCACACTACAGGGTGTTAAAATTAACACTGAAGCAGTGTTGAAGTTAATGAGATAATTAAGTTAACACTGAAGCAGTGTTGAAGTTAATGAGATAATTAAGTGATTAATTAAGTGATGATTGGCCATTAGTGGTGACACCTGATGTTAATAAGCAGAATCATTGACGGAAAGAGAAAAAACAATAACAGAAAAAAGAGAAACACAAAAACTACAACTGACTTCGAGTCATTACACATTGTTGCACTTATTATTACCAGTTTGACTTTATTTCTGTCATACATCGACAAAAGTTCTTGAGATTCAACAGAAGTTTAGACGGTAATATTTTATGGAATTTTTCTTTTCAAGTTACCATTATAGTGGTCAGTGTTTGATTTAGTTGGGCTCTTGACCCTTTTCATTTTTTAATATTAGTTTTTCTCTGGTTGCTTCAACTCTGTGTTTATAAAGCACATTTGTTACTGCAAGAGAAAATATGACCTGCTCACAATATGTTTTGATGATAAAAACATTATCATGTAGTGTCCTGATTCACTGATGTCATTCAGAGTCTAAATTTTTGACTATATACTTGATGTCTCGTTTTAGTATTGGTGATTGTAGCTCTGAGATTCTACAGTTTGAGATCCAACAGCAATATGAACAATTTTGAAAATACTTTGAGCAAAGAAGTTATTGTGTTAAAACACACAGACATCAAGAATCAGCATATGAATCTCGACAATGGTGACAATAAACAAACTAGTGACAAACAGATCATCTCTGAACATCACAAAACAAGATACTAAAGTCAGAACAAAACAATAGCAAAATAAAAGCCAACAGAAAAAAAAACAATGAAAATTACAGGACAATTCAGCTGCATAATTTATTCATGCTGCAATGCATGATGTCAGCCATTGATGCGTTCTGATTGGTGGCTCCCATCATGCACTGCAACATTAAGCAGTTGTTTGATTGTCACCATTGTTGAGATTCATATGTAGATTCTTGATGTCAGTGTGTGATTTTAAATCCTTCAGATCTTTAAAACATTACTGTAAGAAACTATTGTAGTGAAAAATTAATAAAACAATTAGATAATCGGTTTATAATGCTGGGTGACATCATTGAATCAGGTCACTAGCAATTTCATCATAACCAAACATAACCAGGGCTGCATTTCCAAAAGCATCTTAAGCCTAACTTAATCTCAGACCAACTGCAACAAATGGTCTATACGATCAAAATAGGCTTGTGATGTTTACAGGAAACTCAGCCCAAATCATAGTTTCTCTTGCCACAACACATATGCTCTATAAACACAGAGTTGGAGCAGCCAGAGAAAAACTAATGTTAAATAATAACGTGTCAAGAGCCCAACTAAAGCAAACACTGACCACCATAATGGTGACATGAAACGAAACATTCCATAAATCATTACCATCTAAACTTCTGTTAAGTCTAAATAAGACCGTGTGTAGATGTATGACAGAAATAAAGTCAAACTAGTAAAATAATAAGTGCAATAATGGCTCGAAGTCAGTAGTTCTTGTGTTTCTCTTTTTTCTGTTCTTGTTTCTCTTTCCTTCAGTGAGTCTGCTTGTTATCATCAGGTGTCACCACTAATGGCCAATCATCACTTAATTAATCACTTAATTATCTCATTAACTTCAACACTGCTTCAGTGTTAATTTTTAACACTCTGTAGTGTGGACACATATAAACACTTAGGAGTGTTAATTTAACACTGGGGATTTTGCTGTGTACAGTGAATATTGCCTTGACAAATCAAAAATGTAAAAGTCCTTACTGGAAGTTTAATGTAGCGTTGTTAAAAGAAAAAGATTTTTGTGAAAAATTTGAATTGTTTTGGAGTGAGTGGGTTTCCCAAAAGGATGATTTTGAAAGTTTGATACAGTGGTGGGAGATAGGAAAGACCCAAATAAAAGTTTTTTGTCAGCAATTTACTTTCTTGTCTACTAGAAACATTAAACAACGAATGTCTGAAATAGAGCAAGAGATCTTTCAGATTACATCTGGAATGATTCAACATTCAGATTCATCATTAGATGGAAAGTTATCTGAAAAGAAGCAAGATCTTGAAACTTTATTGCAAGTTCGGGCCAAAGGTGCCCTAATAAGGTCACGGTTTATGTCTATACATGACATGGATGCTCCCACTGCATATTTTTTTAATTTAGAAAAGGTCTCAAAGAAACAAAATGAAATGCACTGTTTAACAACACCAGATGGACTAAAGACTTTTGATTCAAGGAAAATGCGAAAGATTGCAGTGGATTTCTATTCTGAACTTTATAAAAAGGAGGACACTGATACTGGATGCATTTCACAATTACTACAACAGCTTCCTACCATCACTAAAGAGCAGTGTCGGACTCTGGACAGTGCTGTTTCGTTTAAGGAGTTAACTGATGCAGTGATACAGATGAATGCGGGCCGTGCACCTGGAATTGATGGACTGCCAGTGGACTTTTATAAGGCTTTTTGGAAGATCATCGGAAGAGACTTTTATGAGGTGGTTCAAGAATGTTTTAGAGATAAACTACTCCCCAAAAGTTGTCAACGGGCAGTGTTGGCCCTGATACCCAAGAAAGGAGACTTGAGTTTCCTGAAAAATTGGAGGCCTGTATCGATTCTAACATCTGACTATAAGCTAATAGCTAAGTTATTGGCTAATAGAATGAAATCTGTTTTGGGGGATATAATACATCAAGACCAGTCCTATTGTATCCCAGAAAGGACAATACATGATAACATTTTTCTGATCAGAGATATTTTGGACTACTCTAAACTTTATGAAGTGGATGTAGGTTTTTTGTTCCTGGATCAGGAAAAAGCCTTTGATAGAGTGGACCATGGTTTTCTGTTTGAAACATTGCATGCGTTTGGGTTTGGAAATGTTTTTATATCTTGGATCAAACTCTTGTATATGAATGTATCTTCTATTTTAAAGATTGGTGGTGGTTTAAGCCAACCAATAAGAATACAGAAGGGTATCAGGCAGGGGTGTCCACTGTCAGGTCAGCTTTATGCTTTAGCAGTTGAACCACTTTTATGTCTACTAAGAAAAGATTTGTCTGGTTTATTGATTGGTGATGATCTTCATTCTGTTAAACTGACTGCGTATGCGGATGACATTACTGTAATTGTGAAAGAACAAAAAGATATTGATATTATTAATTACAGTATTGGATTGTATGAGAGAGCATCATCCGCAAAACTCAACTGGGGTAAAACAGAAGCATTCTGGTGTAATGATAAAACAAAAATGCCTTTACCAGTCATCCCTGAAAATGTTAAGTGGGAAAAAATTGGTTTTAAGTTTTTAGGAATTTTCATGGGTTCTGAAAACTACCAAAAAAAAAAACTGGGAAGGTGTGAAGGACAAAGTTTGTGCCAGATTGTCAAAATGGAACTGGATTTTGCCTCAACTGTCCTATAGGGGAAGAGTGCTGGTTATAAACAATCTTGCCGCCTCTATCCTATGGCATCGATTAATTGTGTTGAATCCACCAGAAGATTTAATTGGAGGAATCCAAAAATTGTTTGTAAATTTTTTCTGGTCTGGTCAACATTGGCTACGAGAGTCAGTTTTGTATCTGCAGGTACATGAAGGAGGCCAAAGTCTTATGGATATTAAGTCTAAAGTGGCTGCTTTTAGACTGCAAACTGCTCAGAGACTACTTTATCATCAGTCTCAGAACTGGATAAGAGTGGCTTGTGCCTTATTGAATCGAGTGGGACGGTTGAATTTGGACAGACATCTCTTTTTAATGAATTTAAAGGAGATGGATCTTGGTGGGCTCCCATCTTTTTATGCCTCAGTACTCAATGCATGGCAGATTTTTATTGTTAAAAGGGAGATTTCTGAAACACAGAGTCTCTGGGATCTTCACTCAAAAATTTTTTTTTGTCTAAAAATAAGATTTATGTATTTTAATTGCATAACAAATTCCCATGCATTTGGATTACATAGTTTTAACATAAACCAATCAATAATCTGAATGTGATTCATATTTTTAAGTCATATCTAAATGAAACAGATAAGATTTATGTAATTGTATTAATAAACTGAATGTGATTTATATTTGTCAGTCGTATGTAAATGAAACAGGTAAGATTTATGTAATAGTACACAGAAAAACGCCCATGTTAAATTAACACTGCTCAGTGTTCATATGTGTGCACACTACAGAGTTAAAGCGGTGTTGAAGTTAATGAGATTATTAAGTGATGATTGAGCATTAATGATGAACACCTGCTGTTAACAAGCAGAATCACTGAAGAACAGAGAAACACAAGAACTACAACTGACTTCAGCCACAGTCTTAGATGAAATCAACTGAAGAGAAAAGAAGACATTAAATCTGTGAAGATCTCAGCAGAGGAGGATTAAACAACTCCACAAACAGCATTACCAGCTTCACTTATTACTAACCAGACTGACTTTATTTCATTTCCGTTTGAATTAAATCAATAGTTATATTTTAAAGTCACCATGATGGTGGTTAGCGTTTGCTTTAGTTGGACTCTTGACCATTGACTCTGTAATGTAAATTTTTCCTGGTTGCTATAATTATGTGTTTATAAGACACATTTGTTGTAGCGAAAAAGCCAAAAGAACATGAGATCAGGTGATGTTGGCTGTTTATTGATGAAGGTGTAATCATCATATTGTGGCCTGAATCACTTATCTTTTTCAGTGTCTAATGCTTTAATTATTGGGGTTATGTGATTTTGTTTTAATTGTTATAGTAGCTGTGTGACCTGACAGCATTAGATCCAACAGTTAATCAAATAATATAAAGAATTTTAAAAACATTTAGTGCATTAAACTTTCTACATTATTACTTGGACATCAAGAATCAGTGTATGACTCTCAACAATGGTGACAATCAATGAAATGCTTCATGCTGCAGTGCATGCTGGGTACCACCAATCAAAACTCACCCATATCTCCCAGCATGCATTGCGGCATTAATAAATTATGCATCAGGATTTTTGTATCTTTTGTCACCATTGTTGAGATTCATATGCTGTTTCTTGATGTCTGTGTGAGTCTAAGTAATGCCATAGATGAAAGGTTTTTGTGCACTAACTAATGAAAAAAAAAGTATATTGTTTGATAAACAACACTGTTAGATGTCATGCTGTAAAATCAAATGGCTTCTGTTATGAATAAAACAATATTAAAAAGCATTAGACACTGAACAAGATCAGTGAATCAGGCAATTACATGATGATGACTTTTTCATCATCATCATCAATAAACAGCCAACATCACCTGATCTCTTTTTCTCATGGCTTTTTTGCTGCAACAAACATGCTTTATAAACACATAATTATAGCAGCCAGAGAAAATGTTATATTAAAGAGTCAATGGTCAAGAGCCCAACTAAAGCAAATGCTAACCACCATCATGGTGACTTTAAAATACACCTATTGTTTTCATTAAAACGGAAATGAAATAAAGTCAGTCTGGTTAGTAATAAGTGAAGCTGGTAATGCTGTTTGTGGAGTTGTTTAATCCTCCTCTGCTGAGATCTTCACAGATTTAATGTATTCTTTTCTCTTCAGTTGATTTCATCTGAGGCTGTGTCTGAAGTCAGTTGTAGTTCTTGTGTTTCTCTTTCCTTCAGTGATTCTGCTTGTTAACAGCAGGTGTTCATCATTAATGCTCAATCATAAGTTAATTATCTCATTAACTTCAACACCGCTTTACCTCTGTAGTGTGCACACATATGAACACTGAGCAGTGTTAATTTAACATGGGCGTTTTTCTGTGTACTATTACATAAATCTTACCTGTTTCATTTAGATATGACTTAAAAATATGAATCACATTAAGATTATTGATTGGTTTATGTTAAAACTATGTAATCCAAATGCATGGGAATTTGTTATGCAATTAAAATACATAAATCTTATTTTTAGACAAAAATTTTTTTTTGAGTGTTGAAGAACCCTTCATTTTTAATTCTCACCTACCCAGTGCGATTTTGAAATCACAGACTGTACGCACGAGCTTGGTGAGAGCAGGGGTTCTTAAGATCTGCCATCTTAGGTCAAATGACCAGTGGATTACTGCTGAAAAACTGGCCATAAAGACTGGTATCCGTTCTGTTCGAGTTGTGCAAAAACTGCTAGCTGAAATTCAAGTCTCTTTTCCTGTTCTGCCACTAAAAGTTGAAAAATCGAAGGAGGTATTCCCCAAGATCAGTGTGGCTGTGGATGTAGGAGACTGGCAAGAGTTTGAAGGAAGTCTGCTCTCTTTTAGGACGCCTGAACTTGGTCTTTTTAACATTACTTCTAAGAAACCTCTTTATTGTGTTTGTGTAAAGTATCTCAATTTAAGAGCGTTAAAAGAACTTCCAGAAACTAAGTGGACTGAATTTGTTGAGTCTGGTACTTCCCCAAAAGGTAGTTGGAGGTCCTTATATAAGAAACCAATTGAAAAACGGAATGGAGATTTGCAGTGGCGAATTTCACATTGGATAATAGCAACAAATCGATATAAGGCACGTCTGAATCCTTTGCAAGATGAAGAGTGTTGTTTTTGTGGAATTTCAGAAACTGTTTTTCATATTTTTATTGGTTGTTCAAGGCTAAAGGACATGTTTGGTGTATTGGGAGAATTGAGTCATATATTTTTCATATTTTTATTGGTTGTTCAAGGCTAAAAGACATGTTTGGTGTATTGGGAGAATTGAGTCATATATTTGGTTTTCACATTACAAATGGTCTTTTTGTTTTTGGACCAAAATATAGTGCCTCAAACAGGACACAAACAGTTTTGATCAATTTTTTGTTTGGTAAGGCTAAAATGGCAATTTGGCTGACAAGGAAGAATAAAACACTTCTTAGTGGAGGAATTGATCCTTTACATATGTTTAAGGCTTTGGTAAAAAGTAGGTTAATTTTGGAGTACAGGTTTTATGAATTTGTAAATGATACTGACTCTTTCTTTTCTTTCTGGGGTACTAAAGGTATTTTATGTCAACCAAGTGAAGAGAGAGGTTATGATATGATGTTATGAATTGAGTTTTATTTTAATGTGAGCTAATAACATATTTATGTATATGTAGGTAGGGTTTTTTTATGCTTCTTGTGTAATATAATATTTATTGTTTTTTATAAGTGTCTGTAAATAAAAGAAGCTTGAAAAGTCAAAAAAAAAGTCGCTCTCGCTCTCGCTCTCTCTCTCTCTCTCTCTCTCTCTCTCTCTCTCTCTCTCTCTCAACTTGTGTAAACTATAAACACCCATCTCTTTTTTTTAACGGCATTCCAAACCAATAGCTTCTCTAGTAAATAAATGACTTACAGAGACATACAAGGACATGTTTTTAATGTCATTTTCAATTTTCTCTGCACAGTCCATCATCAGTGGCCAAAAGAAATCAAAGTGTCTTGACACTTTTTCCAAAAGTGTTCCACCAACAAGTGCCTGTGCCGTTGTACTTTGAAGATCAGGAGTAAATTGATGCACTCACCTGACATAAATTCTGGGCAGCACACACACACACACACACACACACACACACACACACACACACACACACACACTGTGACTAGATCAAATTCACCATGGATGTCCTTTTTACATTTTTTTAAAGTTTAGGTTTTTTTTTAATGAAATACCCACAGATATGAAACTCAAATTAAAAAGGCAGTTTGTGTTCTCGTAAAACTTTCTTTTATGTGGTCTGTGACTCATAGGGGTCAGTGATTCTGCAGGGTCTCCAATAAGTATTATAGTTTATCTCAGTTGCTTTGGTGCATTTCTCAGATCACACCTGAAATCACATCATCTTGCACTTGTGCACATCATAAAAGCAATTTCTCATTTTTATACAAATTGCAAATGCTTCGGTACATTCATGCAATTGATAATGTACAACTGTCTGCTGTTTCCTACGTTATCAACTCTTTATGTCATGTTGATCAAAATAAAGGCCTATTATACTAGTTCCTTGCATAAGTCATTAAATGCAAAATGGTTGACTAGTTGTCATAAACTGTTAAGCATGTTTTCAATACATTTCTATTACACGTTATTTTGTAAATGTGTCCTGATGAATTGCGAAGGTGTATTTAGAATTTCACTAATGAAGGAAATAATGAATTGATATAATGAATAATGATGAAATGTACCAAAGCAACTGTGATAAAAAAAAAAAAAAAGGATTCAGGAATTGTATACAAAATGTTACAGTGAGTCCTGCTGCTTGTGAATTTGACAAGATCAAATTCACCATGGATGTCCTTTTTACATTTTTTTTATGTTTAATTATTTATTTATTTTTATCAGTGAGCAGAAGCACTTTGACAGGAGGATAGAAAAACAGTTAAAGAAGAGTGGCAAGCCATAGGGGAGTCATCTACAGGAGTCATCATAATTCATAAATGGTGTTGATAAATAATGTTTTTGTGAACAACAATATTGTCTCCTTCTTATAAATGGCCCTTGGAATTTTAGAATAGGGATAAATTGTGTTTGTCTTCATAAAATGCTATGTAGGACACTGTTTTGTAGCTGTATGATGACTAAGTGAATAGTACAGCAGATATTTAATAGAGAATCCATATGATTACACGGTGCTGTCTAATGGGCTAAATATGGTTAATATCTAATTGTAACTTTATATAAATTCACAACAACACATTTCACTCAGTCTCCTGTATAAAAACATACAGTGAATATTCTATTATTAATTATTATTATTATTTATTCAATATTAATATATTCAATATTCAATTAACTATTCTACAGGTCATATATCATTACTTGTCATCTGATCCAACTATGTGTGTTATTTTTTTAATTCATAAAAACTTCTGTATAGGCTGAGTGAAGCCCAACCTAATATCTACAGATATGTTAATCCATAGTGCAGATTTATACTAAAACGTTTATATTTAAATTAACAAAAAACACAAATTCGGGCAAAATCTATGAACGGGACGGTTATTAATGTGTACGTTTTGAGCGTCGATTTAATGGTGTTATTTCGCAGCATATCCCCCTACTGGACGCATCAGGAACAGCAGGGGCGTAAAACTGCAGGGGCGTAAAACTGCTTGGGGCGTAGATCTACCGGCTCCAGGTCTGCAGCCTCCCCATATAGGAGTAGGCAGCTAATTCAAATGCAATGAAAAAAGATAGGCTACCCGTTCGAAAGCTACAGCATAGTTGTTATAAAGATCGCTATGACCGTGATGTAGGCTTAGAGTGCACGAAAGTGTAGCAGTCAGCCTCTCTCTCATGTGCTCATAACTTCCGTTATTATTATCAGGTCACTTTACTTGCTCATGATTCGCAAGTAGCAACTTACAAATGAGGTAGGCTACTACTTGCCATAATACAACAGTCACATACCAATTTAAAATCATAACATAAAAACTGCAATGGTACTGTTTTTAAAATCATGTGTAGTAGGCCTAAGTGTACAGTAAGTGTGTGTGTAAACATGCTTTAATGAAGTAGACTTCAAAAGCTTTTGAATTTGAGCTTACAGTTCTTTCATCAACCTGTCTTTTACATAAACTTACAAAATAGATACTTTAACTTAGTCCTCCTCAGATAGAGGAGGGTTGCTGCTAGCTCCGTTAAGGTATTTCTGTCCCTCCCAAACTGCATTGAAATGGTATGTTTAGCAGCCAGAATTTAAACATTTTCAGGGGGAGAAACCCCCTGACCCCTCCTAACATGATCCATATCACCCGTCAGAAAACAATTGCAACGTCTCAGATTGTGCCCCCCCAGAATTTTGGCTTGCATGACACCCCACAAGACTCCATTGCTCCGCCCACAGCGCGGGAAAATTTGGGTCCTCATGACTTTCAGAGCAAGAGCAATTTCCAAAAACGGTGAGTGTATTTCTCTGCTCTCAACTTTAAAATGTGACATGTCATCTTTGGACCCTGTACATTACTTACACATTTCTTACCTATGAAACTTATTTAAACATAACATGACAAAATATGTGAATTATATCTCGAACAAAACAAAACAACTTGAGTTGCTCTGTTTGTTAGTTAACTCGAACTCTCCCGCCATCTGCCGTTAAAACGAATTACGAGTATTCGCTGGGTCACATGACCATACATGATCAAATTACAGGCCTGTTGTGAAGGGATCCAGTTGTTCACTGTCGTTTGGAAAACCCCTACAAATGTTTCCTTCCCGAAGTGCCCTTCAAGGAGGAAAATACGCGTTTGGAATTTGCCAAACCACTATAGCCACTAAAGAAGCTCCTCTATGATCTCTGTATGTGCCGTCGAGAGTATTACGTCATTGGATCACGGTCCTCTGGTCATGCGTTAGGGCAGGCTGAGTGAGAGCAGTCTCTCCTTAAAGGGTTAGTTCACCCAAAAATGAAAATTCTGTCAGTAATTACTCACCCTCATGTTGTTCCAACCTCGTAAGACTTTCGTTCATCTTCGGAACACAGATTAAGATATTTCTGATGAAATCTGAGAGCTGGCTCACTGCTTCATAGGCTTCCATGTTATTGAAACCTGCCGGCCCAGAAAGTTAGTAAAGACAATGTTTAAAATAGTCCAAGTGACTACAGTGGCTCAACCATACGTTTATCAAGCGACGAGAATACTTTTGGTGTGCAAAAACACTAAAATAGCGAAACACTAAACACCAAAACAATAAAAAAAACACTTTATTCAACTATTCATGTTGGCCTCTGACGCGAGTTCACGTAGTGTTCACTTTTATTTGAAAAATTAAAATCCCTTCAAGGGGGCAAAAACACCATTTGGGATTTGCCCCAAGTTCCAGACAAACCAGTCAACAGAAAGAACTGACAGACAAAACTGTGGTTAGAAACACAGAATTGAGGAAATCTTCCCTCGTCACACTCCAGCACAGGGGTGGCTGCATGAAAACACCTGGACTTATTTGTAATATTATCATTGTTTGTATGAAGTACCAGTGTCTGATTGTTTTATGCAAATCAAGGTAAAACCAAAGACTTTGACTTGTTAAAACTGAGTTTCAAGTCACTAGGATTCATTTTCACTTCCAGTATTTAGAACTTTCAGAGCAAAATGTCCACACTTACAACTAACATTTTGTCATCATTTACAAAGCGTTATAACACTAAAACATACGTCTTACAGATGAAAACATGGACATCAAATAGACATCTCTGAAATGTACGTGTGTGATCAGGGTATGGTGATATGTTTCTAAAGTGTGACATGGCATCCTATCAGATATGAATATGTCACAGTTAAATTTGTTTTTGCTTATTGTGTATTGAGTCTTATACCATGGGCTGTTTAAATACTCGATTCTGATTGGCTGGAAGGTGTGCAGTAAAACCGTTTAATGCACAGGTAGTTCCAGTCAGTTTGATTACAGTTCAAAATTAATCCGCTACATTGGTAACCATAGTAACACAGATACACTTGCAAGCAGAGTGAGAGACGCATATGAAAACGTTTATTTAGGTAGGCTAAATGGATGATTTTTGCATATCGTTTAATTTGTATGGTGACAATTTTGAGAAATGGGCCCAGGCACAAGACGAAATAGAAGACTTGGAGAAGACGTTGAATGACAAAAAGCGGCACAAAGAATTAACAATAAATAAATTACATGATTAGTTAAAATAAAGATTGCTTTGTCACTGTCAGCGTTGCCTGTCATTCATAAATAATTTTAATAAATCCATTAAAGAATCATTAAGTTAGCTATATGCTTAAGCAACGAGGGGACTGTAGCTGCTAGACTTTAAAGAAGAGATGCACACAGGTAACTCGCGCACGCATCTCTCTCTCTCTCTCTCTCTCTCTCTCTCTCTCTCTCTCTCTCTCTCTCTCTCTGTTCCTTCTCCTTCAGTTCTCTGTCTCTCTCTCTCTCTCTCTCTCTCTCTCCCTTCTCCTTCAGTTCTCTGTCTCTCTCTCTCTCTCTCTCTCTCTCTCTCTCTCTCCCTTCTCCTTCAGTTCTCTGTCTCTCTCTTTTAATAATGGATTTAAATAAATGTGAAAATTCATTCAAATAAAAGCAATCCGATGGCTCTACTTTATTTAAAGCGGACGGAGTGCTGGAACTAACGAGCCGTAACTTAAAATAACCGTCATTTTTACACGTCTGTTAAAAAAATACACTGTAAACATCAGTTACAGCTTTAACTTGTTTTTAACTTGGCAAATAACCAAGGTATAAGCGGGATAATCCACGGCTAGCCATGCATTAAAGAATTTTATTTCCGCTTCGCGTCGGGTGGTTCCTCGCCTCTACGTCGTGCATTAAAATCATTTAATGCATGGCTAGCCGTGGATTATCCCTTACTTAAGCCTCCATGTTACTGATATCATCCAATAAATTATATAATAAATAGATTTTACAGTCACTCAGTTGATCTTGAGTCCAAATGTTTGTTGAAATGCTTTGGCCTCAAAAGTGGATTTAGATGATCTTAGTTCAATTTCCGTTAGCCTACATTGAAACTGCTAAAACAAGTCAGTGTGTTTGATATGCATTTGCGCACAAAATGTCTACTTGCATGACGCATTTCCTCTATTTGGCCCAAGTGTTCAAGTAGGTCTGAAGACTGCAAGTGTGTGTAGATCTTTTGAGAAGCTTTTATTTATTATATTTTCAATACTTTGCATTTTACTAATCAACTTCTACATGTCTGTTCTGTCGCTATGTAGGCTAACTAACAGAAGCAAATTGCAAATGTTGTGCAAAATAGGCCTACACAAACCAGACTCATCTTTACACAAACCAGACTCATCTTTACACAAACCAGACTCATCTTTACACCAATAAAATGTGCAACACTTTGTTTTTACAACCAAATTATATGCATCTAATTAATTTAAACTACGGTGGAATGTTTTCCTCGACATCTTGCGATTTCAGGGCACATGAGTTTCCGAACATAATGCATGCTAGGATACACTTAGCCTTGAATAACGCTCTGAAGCGGTATTGGAGATAGTGTGGGTTTAGTGGGCATTAAGGGCACTGCAGTTTGACATTTTAAGACATGGGACAGTCGTGCTCTCAAGTGGCCAAGACCGCAAGTGTGAATATTTGGACAAGGCTCCTGACTGACAGATGAAGCAAAACAACCAGCTATTGTCCTAAAGTTCCAGTATTTGGCTGGTGACGGGTGTTCATTTCCCATCCTGACTGTATAAAGCTTCATTCAGTTTACATGTGCATTTTTAATACATTATAATTATAATTCATATGAAGCACACATTAGCTTCTCCTAACACATAGTGAACAGAACAGAAAAAATACAACCAGTAACTTTCATTACTTCTGAAATTAACATGTCCAAGAGTCAGATGTAAAAGCTGCTGTAATGGCAGTAAAGTGCACTGGATCTTTTTGACCACTAGATGACAGTAAAGTCAATGGAAGTGCAGGAAAGATTTGAGTAATGGATGTAATTCCTCTATTTTGAGAGGCTGTTCACTGCAGAGTCGTGGGTGGAGAGAGAAGTCCAGCTCTTCTCTCTGGATGTAATTTGGGTGTAATGGGTGGAGCGAGACGGTCCAACAACACCCTAACCGACCCATAACTCTCTCCCTCCACCCATTAGATCCACTGAGGAGGAGCTGGACGTCATTTGGCTCTGCAGTGAACATCACTGCTCCATTATTAGGAGTTATTAAATAGATCCATCAGTGATGTATTAGTGTTTATGAAGACCATTAAAACTATTTCTCCTGTATCTGTCGTCGGTCTGGTCTCTGAGTGCTTGTGTCGTCTGTCAGAAACTGCCATTGACCCACTTAAACTCAATGTAGTTCCTGAGGGTTATGACTGTGTGTGTGTGTGTGTGTGTGTGTGTGTGTGTGTGTGTGTGTGTGTGTGTGTGTGTGTGTTGCGTCATGTGTTAAACACAGAGTCTGTGTCAGAAAGAGGAAGTGAAACTAAGAGCTGTAAAGATGCTGCTCAGACGCTCCTGCAGACATGATGAGCATCTTTACACTGTTCTTTCTCAAAGCAAACATCTTTCACATATTCTCTCACAAAGATCTGACAATACTGAGCTCTACAGAGATACATGTAAAGCTTGTGTGTGTTTGACATCTGAGACGTTAACTTTCTTCTCCAGTTGTTCTTGTGTAGTTGAGATGACGGTCACTCATAACCAGGAAGAGGAAGACCAACATTTAGATGAACTTTATAAAGTGTGAAAACTGCAGCGTCTGACGCCTTAAACTGCGGATGTTTTTCTCATTTGGGCGTCGACACTGAAACATTGACACTTCAGAGCCGTAAGACCATTTTACTGTTTTTTAAAATAGTTCAGTAGAGCTACGATTGATGTTTGTTAAACTGTTTTAGGTGAATGTTGATTTGATGAAGTGATTTAAACTCCAGAAGCTCAATATCTGTTGTAGATTCATGTGTAAATATTGTGTGAAGCTCTTTAGACACACGAGGCCTGACATGAGAAACATCATCAGTTCACACATCAAGCCTTCAATGAGCCGTGAATTATTAATCATCATGTGCTTTATCAATAGAGTTTGTGATGTTGTATATAGATGATGCTTATAATGTCATAATTGTCAGTTTTATGATTGCAGAAGTCACTATGGTGTCGTCACTCATAAAGTCTCTTCCTCTGATCGTAGTGATCATGACTGCGGGTGAGTCTTCAGTTTTTCACTATAATGTAGTGAAAAGATATTTGTTGTATAAACACCTGAAAGCCTTTTCATTCCTCATTTCTGTGTTTCAGGGGTTGATGGTCTGCAGGATTGGGGAGTGAATTACAGCCCTTCATATGTTTGTGCATTAAAGGGATCAACAGTGACAATATCCTGTACTTTAACACATCCTTATGGTTATGACATCAGAACAGCTTTCTGGACCAAAACTGTTGGAGGATCACCTGATCTGTGTTCAGATCCACAGAAGAGAAGAAGGATTCAGTGTAACACAGAATATTATAAAGACACTTCCAGTATCACTTTGACGGCTGTAACAGAAGCTGATAAACACGTCTACTACTGCAGATTTACTACAGATAAAGCGGATGGAAAATGGACGGGGATTCCTGGAGTTCAGCTTGATGTCACAGGTAAAACTACTGAACTCTCAGAAATATGATTATTATTTTTTTTAAACCGAGTGTTAATCTGAGGGGTCCAAGACCCCATGACTTTTGTCGCACTTGAACCACGAATACACAAATATATTTTTTATTGGATTCAAGGAGTTTTGTGGTTGAAATTTAAAGAGGACCTATATGCAAAATTCACTTTTATAAGCAGCCCAACCTAAGAGTAGGGAAACCCGCCCACGACTGGTGACGATCTGCACTAGATCCCGCCCTGAGTGAGAAGAAGCAGCAGTCCTACATTACTGTTTACTTTATGTATATAACAATGTCTGCGCCTGGAGAACATTATAAATGTTCTGTTACTGCTGGATGTACGAATATACGAGTGTCCATAGACTCCAAGTCACTGGACACCGTGGATATCATTTTTGACGGAAATGTGCCGAAGAACGTCGGAAAAATAGCCAAGTTTCCATCCACTTTTTGCACTGTTTTGTAATCGACAAAGTGAATATGCGGGAAAAAAAAAACATTACGAAATTTGCCATTACGGGGTATTTACGACAAAAACATTACGAGGTATTTACGACAGTGCAAGTATTCCACAGCGACTCTAGGGGTCGCTGTTTGACAAAAACACAATTTCTCCACAGTGTGCCTTTAAATGGAGAAAATAAAGAGTCGCGTCATCTGTCCGCCATGGTTTTTGTTGTGATGACTGCACCTTGCACGTGTTGAAAATATCATGTGACACCACATTTATTTGCGTTAAAGCCCATTCTCTCGACAAAAAGTTTCCAAACTAGTTTTTCGCGACATTTGAAGTATCGACAGAATTTATGCGCTAAAGTTAAATGGAAAAAGATTGTGTCAACATTTGCAAAAAAATTAGCGATAATTGGCATTTCCATCAGCTATATGCTTTTTTCGCAAAAGAAACCTTGGATGGAAACCTGGCTATTGTTATATATTTGCGCAAATCATTTTACACATGACTGCTTCATCAACGAGGGTCAGTACAAAGCTGGATTTGCGAAAAAGTTATTTCTGCAGGATGGGTCAATAACAAAGTTTCGTGCAATAACTTACAATGCAATAACACAACAACAGTGCTTCAAAAATGCTCTTCAGAAACCTACGGGTGACGACATGGACGTAGTGTAGCGGCTTGTCAATAGAGGGCGCTGGGGCGCCGCCCCCATCAAAATTCCAGAAATATACATGTATACAAAAATGATATAAAAATGAAATAAAAATAAAAAATAAAATAGTTTACTCATACAATGTAAGTAGTAAGAGCCTCAGTATTTAATAAAAACTGGCTTTAATCGGTTAACTATTTTCTTCATTATGTTTTTCAATAAGTTTCATGCGGTTTCATGTGAGAGGGACGCCGGTCAAATGGATGTCTATAGAGAGCCTAAGTCCCTCCCCTTCTGGTGGAACACCATGGGACCTTAATTCGGAAAAATATTGTATGGTAGTCTAGTCAATACATGGATTTCTCGGCGACGTCATCACTGCTTGCGCACGCAACCAGGAGGCAAAAGACCCGCGGTCTTCGTACCGGAGTAAAGGGTTTATGCTAGTAGCAAAGTGGTGGTGTTGTCGCTAAGTCAAAATGCCAAGGAGTTGTTGCGTAATTTATTTACATGCAGGCCTATCTGTTGTGTTTTATCTGCTCATTTAAATTATACATGTTGTAAGTAATTCCAAATCTAGGCGAATGGAAGAGCGGGACAGAAGGAGGAAGTTGTATGTTATATTCTTTCTATTCATAATTTGACAAGCTGCACATGACCACAGCACGTAGTTGTATGCATCAAGGGATTTGTATGCTCTAATCATTTCTCTTGTATACACACTTGGTGTCTGAATAAGATAATTATATATATCAGGCCATACAATTGCTGGCCACTTCTTGTCATCCACAATCCAAAGATCGTCATGTATTGCGTAGGGATCCGGAAAGATCTCACCATTGCTGAGAGTAAATTTTTTAATATAATCGCCACGGTCGGAGGTACTAATGGCTTCCCACATAATCCATCGTCAAATCTTTGATTTACAGTAAAGTAACGTTATATGTGTCATGAAATGTTGCAGGTCGTAAAGTAACGTAAACAAGGTTAACTTATATAAAAGCAAATTCGGGCTCTATAGATGCTGCACTGCTAACATTGGCTATTACATTACTAACTTAGTCTAACATGATAATTCATACATGCATCACAGTATGTCTGGATTTTGATTCGTAAACAGTTGGACGTTTTACATAATGTTATATAAATATGAAACACAAACAAACAGATCCAACTCTGAAATTGCAGTTTATTATTGAGTCAACAAGAAATTAATTACAATGTTCTTTTACAGAAGTCGGCATAACAGATAGCGGTTTTCTGCCTCCTGGATGCGCGCGCATCCGGTATTGTTTGTATACAAGAAACCCGTGTATGGCGAGAGACAACAAATATTTTGATCTCGTTTGAATTGTGCGCTGAATTACACATATGATGTTTGTCAATTTAAAAGAAACATTTTAAAGTCAAGAAAGTCACAGTTTGATGTAAAACTGTTGAGGTATAAGACTGTGAAAATACGTAATTACAAAGACTACAAACCCACATGTGACGTCATACCTTTTCTCTCAATGAATGAAGCTAACTTTACTGAAGTTAACGTCTGTCATTTTTGTATAGTCTTACGTTCTAATCGTAACGTTACGCCGTCATGCCTGAGTGTTTTGTACCAGACTGCACACATACGAACAACGGCTTGCTCGTTGTTTTGCTTCCCGGGAGATGTAGTTCATTGAGCGATTTTCACATAAAACTAAATGTTACTCTTCTGTGACAAACTGCGACTTTCTTGACTTTCATAATTATCTTTTAAATTGACAAACATCATATGTGTAATTCAAGGCACATATGATGTTTGTCAATTTAAAAGATAATTATGAAATTGACAAACATCATATGTGTAATTCAGGGCACAGTTCAGACGGAATAAAAAGATAACTTGTCTCTCGCCATTGACTACCATACATATTTTTTCCGAAATAAGGTCCCATGAGCCGGAAGTGGAGGGGAGGGACTTAGGGTCCTTACATTTTCGGGCAGCATGTGACCTGAAGCTGGTCTCTAATTGGTTTCTTAAAGATTCTCCTCCGGACAGGTCGCTGCGTCCCTGGCGAATCAGAATTGGATACATGTTATTTTATCCAATCTGATTGGTTCTCGTTTCCTGCCATTCAACTCAACGCTCTTTGCCACTATGAGTGCGAGTGCGCGGGCGACACCGTCACTCCGACTCCGTCAAAACCTTGCTAGGCTGATCATTTTCGTAGAGAGAATGGCAGAAGTTAAACCAAATTCTGTCATTGATTTAAAAAAAAAAAAAAATTCACAAGGCGTTCGCTGGAAGAAAAAAAAGGATAAAGGATCTCGGATCGGACCAACCTGATTTACAGATCCAGCAGCAGGCCAGTGACTGAGGACGAAGCTACACCCGGAGCTTCACCCAAATGGAATTCCAAAGCTGCCAATATTAAAAATAAATAAATACATAAATAAATGTAATAAATAAATAAATATACATAGAAAAGCAAAAAAACAAAAATAAATAATTATTTATACATTTATTTCCTTATTTATGTATATATTTATTTGTTTCCATATTTATTTATTCTTTTATTTATTTATACATTTATTCATTTCTACATTTATTTATACATTTATTTACTTTTACATTTATTTATTTCTACATTTATGTATTTCTACATTAATTTATTTCTTCATTTATTTCTTCCTACATTTCTTCCTGCGTAGGGTAATGAGGAGGGCGTGGTTTACCTCAGACATAACAATCGAGCTCAGAGTAAGCGAAGGCGAAGGGTTGAGGCCACAGTGACACCCTGTGGCGAAATACAATAAGTATAGCTCAATGACGTTGATACGGTCTGTGACTGCGAGGTATATGGTCAAAATCCTAAATCTTACTGTGTGACATGGATAGGCTACTCTTTATTCCGGACATGGCCGTAGAACATCGTTTGGTCTGGATTTGTAAAATGTCCTGGGCTAACAAACATGAAACAGGGACTCTGAAACGGAAGCGCTTGATATTTTCCATTTTTCGGTCAGAACTCACGGAAAGAAAGCAGGGCACATATAGGCTACAGTGAAGTCGACGCAAGCATATTGACCAATGCTTTTTGAAACGAGACCATTGCATTTTAATGTAGCCTAATTTCCAAAAACAATACTGACAGCAACAGAAACATTTTTTTTATTCTATTAAGCGGTGGTAGTCTTTAGCCTACCTCCATAAACTCATGTCCAGGGGCAACCTTATTAAATGTATGAACGTCACGTTAATCCACATCGATAAATTCAGTTATAGGATAAGACTGTAGGGCAGTTAGCCTACCACTAAAATCCAACTAGAGCTTCATCAGAGCCATCAATACAGAAGAGATCTTAATGCTTTTACACAGCAATTAGTCTACAAGTGCATAAAAATATTATGAAGTGTTTTACATTTTGAAGACATAAATATGACATGATGGAATCAATGAAGTGATAGGCCTACGTTTAATATGAGACTAAAACAGACACCAGGTGGCGGAAAGTCACTGTCTTAATGAGTGAGTTCAATCCACTCGTTTGATTCCTTAAAATACACCGAAATTACTTTTGAACGGCGTAGATATTCGTATTCGTTTAACTAGAGCAAAAGATGAATTCTGTCTTATGCGCGGGGACGCGATCGATTATAAACTAAAAATAATCTCTGCTTCTCTCTTTATTAAAAGGGTGTCAGTTTCGCTCCGCTTGGGGCACGCTCAAGCTCTACTGTCGGCCACAGCCAAGTATCCTTTTGATAGGGTATGCGTGAAGAATTTTTCTATACCGGCAGGTGCACGCGTCTCAAACCATGAAAATCTGTTCCTAGGGACTTTACCAAAATCCATCATAATAG
The DNA here is from genome assembly GCF_963993115.1 of Abramis brama. NCBI lineage: Eukaryota > Metazoa > Chordata > Actinopteri > Cypriniformes > Leuciscidae > Abramis > Abramis brama. Next base: position 25,169,630 of record NC_139964.1, on the reverse strand, counting down.
CAATGACGGATAACGATGCTTTTACCGGCGCTTACGAAAAAAACCCATTCGCTTTTAAACATTTTAATCTAGAATATTTAAATCTCACCTCTGACGGCGCACACGTGCCAACGCGTGCTTTTCAGCCGCAATTTAATTTAGGAAATGCCGTAAGAGAGTTTTATCAACTGGTTACTGCCACGCGGAGACATCTGAAGAACCAGTCTCTCGCTATAGACAGGGAGGATTTTCTCGACGGCTACACACTGTTTGCCTATAACCTTACTCCGGATGAAGAGTGCTCGCAGCATGTGTCACTGATTAAATCAGGGAATATTAGGTTAGAAGCACGTTTTAGAGAGCCTCTACAAAACACAGTAAACATTTTAATTTATGCTACCTACGATTCTCTCCTTGAAATATCAAACTTTCCTGCGAGTCTTAATGGGCGTCGCCATGACACTCGATACTTCCTGTTGCCGGTATCTCAGTTCCGGTTTAGCGTAACGCTTAATGAAGCTTGCACACAAGGGATACTCGCGTCGCGGTACAAACGGGTGAAACTGATTACTGACAAGTAGTAATGCTGACAGATAAGCAATGGCTCCTTGTGGCTCAACGTGTACCGTTGTCAGGTGCACAAACAACACGCGAAAACTGAAGGATTTTATGAATGGGAGTTGTTTCCAACATAAACGGACCCTCTACGCCAGGGGTGTCAAACTCAGTTCCTGGAGGGCCGGAGTCCTGCAGAGTTTAGCTCCAACCCTAATTAAACACACCTGATCCAGCTAATCAAGGTCTTCAGGATTACTAGAAACTTCCAGGCAGGTGTTTTTGGAGCTGGTTGGAGCTAAACTCTGCAGGACAGTGGCCCTCCAGGAACTGAGTTTGACACCCCTGCTCTACGCAGAAAGAGTGTTTCTTGTAACTCTACTTAGAAAAAACTGCAGTACAACTGTATATATATTTTTAAGTGGTATGTTTATTGTTTTCAATAATTAGAAAATTAATTCGAGAATTAACTTGAATGTGCAGCAATTTGTACAAATAGAGAGTATGTTGGCCTACTATATTTGTTGTAGCCATTAAATAAGCGCATTTAGTTTCATATTTGTTGAAATATTATAATGTAGTTTTTTCCATCTATGTTGATTATAAAAAGTGAACACCATGATCATCTTCATCTTTGCAGCAGACACTGACAGAAAACTCTAGTTTATTAATAAAAATCAATGCACGCGTGTCACTGGATTTACAAATGCACATCTTGCTTGTTGCACGCACACTCGGCACACATATGATGTCGAAATAATGAGATATTGTGTTGAAATAACATTATTAATAATAATAAATCTTTAATAATATTTGATTGAATGCCGAATGTTGTGCTTGTTCAATTTAATAAAATTAATACTTTAATTGTGATCATTAAAATAATTGAATATTAAATATTAAGTGGCCAATTTTGCTCATTTATTAAAAGTATTTATATATATAATATATATAGCACCCCCTCAGCACACGTTAAAAAATAAAAAAAATAACGTGAAGTAAATTAAAAGTAGCCTATCCATGTCACACAGTAAGATTTAGAATTTTGACCATATACCTCGCAGTCACAGACCGCATCAACGTCAGTGAGCTATACTTATTGTATTTCGCCACAGGGTGTCACTGTGGCCTCAACCCTTCGCCTTCACTTACTCTGAGCTCGATTGCTATGTCTGAGGTAAACCACGCCCTCCTCATTACCCTACGCAGGAAGAAATGTAGGAAGAAATAAATGAAGAAATAAATAAATGTAGAAATACATAAATGTATAAATAAATAAATGTAAAAATAAATAAATGTATAAATAAATAAATGTAGAAATGAATAAATGTATAAATAAATAAAAGAATAAATAAATAAATATGGAAACAAATAAATATATACATAAATAAGGAAATAAATGTATAAATAATTATTTTTTTCGTTTTTTTTTGCTTTTCTATGTATATTTATTTATATATTTATATATTTATTTTTTCTTTTTTACATTTATTTGTATATTTATATATGTATTTATTTATTTTTAATATTGGCAGCTTTGGAATTCCATACACCCGCGCTTGTTGTGAGAAACGGAGGTGGCTGGCTTTATTTGCTTATTTGTTATGCTGTTCAGTTCATTGCATTTTGATGTTCATGTCATGTATTTGTACTCAATATATAATCTAACTGTACATATCTGTTCTGTTACAGTTAGTAACTGAAGTGTAGATCACATTTGTACAATTATATGAAAAAAAGATGATTGAAATAAATGATAAACTCTAAAATTTCAACTTTTATCTTTTCCAGGTTTGATTCTAATCATAATGTAACATTATTTGAAAAAACAAAATTTCAGTACAAAAAAAACATTTTGATTGTTAGAATTGTGATTTCATAATATTTAGATATGAATCCAACTGGAAAATCTTGTGAAAAGATGTCTTTCAGTTAGTCAAAGTGGAGCTCTATAGCCATCTAGTAGCTAAAATGATCATTTTTTACTTTTAAAACTACATTTTACAAAATATGGGCAAAAAGTTTACACTATACCATGTAAAATTATCCATGTTATCCCCATGAATGAAAGTTAGAAATATGGGTCTTTTATAAAGTGAATTTTACATAAAATGCTGTTTTTTGTAAAAAGCCTATTTAAATAAATATTTATTTATTTATTTAAAGAAATTTAAAATATATCATAAATCTTCCAAAAACTGCACAAATGTTGAGTAAAAACATTAATAAACAGTGTAAAATTACATTTGTAAAAAAAACAACAACAACAAAAAAAAACTATTATTCTGTTACAAAATTAAATGTTATTGTCTGGGGACCCCAAAGATAACTAGTGTCGTCCCAAATGAAGAATCACCAGCCCCCCCAAAATAATTATCACCAGCCGCCACTACCATAGTATTTAATAGTAATATTGAGTGATATTGTATATTATCTATGGCAGCAGAAAACAGGGTTTCTAGTCGTTTTCACGGATCCGTGTGAATGGGGATCGTTTTGACGATGATGTCGTCTGTACTTGGAAAACTCAAAGGAAAAACGTCTCAGTTTTAAGCATATCGTTGTCTTGTAAACGTACCCTTAGTTTCCTCAGTTCTGTGTTTCGTGTCGTCAATGTTAAATGTGCTTGTTAAATTTCTCCTTCTATTTATTCTCCATCGTTGTGCGATCATTACAGCCACCGAGCGTGACAGTTGCTGAAACTCACTAGCACTGAAAAAGATGAAAATAAAAGTTTTAATGTGAGATTCCCTGTTCATTAGGAACAATGACATTATATCATTGAAACATTCATTTGCTGTAAAGATGCTTTAAACAATATGTACTAAAGCACTGTACATGTGAGAATTATTAATTAATTATTATTATTTTTTTCCCCTTTAATTTTCTCCTTTTGTGACCTGAAAAAGAAAGAAGGTCATGTGGCTTCATAACAAAACCATAAATAATGGATAAAGGACTTAACTTTAAGCTGACAGTGAATCTTGTTGTTGTTGATGATGATGATGATGTTATTGTTGTTGTTGATGATGATGTTATTGTTGTTGTTGTTGATGATGATGTTATTGTTGTTGTTGTTGATGATGATGATGTTGTTGTTGATGATGATGATGATGTTGTTGTTGATGATGATGATGTTATTGTTGTTGTTGATGATGATGTTGTTGTTGTTGTTGTGTCAGACCTGCAGGTGGAGACACAGCAGAGTGTGAAAGAGGGAGATTCAGTCACTCTGACATGTAAAAGCAGCTGCTCTCGGCCTGAACAAACAACATTCATCTGGTACAGAAACACAAAGATATTCACTAAAGGAATTGTGAAAGTGAATCAGCTTCATCTGCAGTCAGTCAGAAGTTATGATGCAGGAAACTACCAATGTGCTGTAAGAGGAAATGATCATCGTCTGCGCTCTCCTGCTGTTTATCTTAAAGTAGGATGTGAGTACAAACTGATTCATTAATATTAGTGAAATATTTCACACACTTGGAATTTCTACATTTCATTTAGTTGAATATATAAAGGTACAAAAATCTTTGGTGTGATGAAAGATTTCTGCATTTGTTTCTGAAAGCCTCTTTAATTATTTTCCTCATTTCTGTGTTTCAGGGGTTGATGGTCTGCGGGATCGGGGAGTGAATTACAGCCCTTCATATGTTTGTGCATTAAAAGGATCAACAGTGACAATATCCTGTACTTTAACACATACTCAGAGTTATAAAATCGTAGAAGGTTTCTGGACTAAACCTGTTGTAACTGATGGACAATCACCGAATCTGTGTTCATATCCAGAGAAGAGAGCAGGGATTCAGTGTAACAGTGACTATTATAAACACACTTCCAGCATCACTTTGACGGCTGTAACAGAAGCTGATAAACACGTCTACTACTGCAGATTTACAGATTATCAGGATAAAAGATGGACAGTGATTCCTGGAGCTCGGCTTGATGTCACAGGTAAAACTAATCTTTTTGCATTTATTATATAGTAGTGCATAAATGACAGGAAAGTTGAGGGAGAAACAGAAAGGAATGAGATGAGCACATGATCCAGAGCACAACAGCTCTTTATATCAGCTGTGTTTGTCAGGTGTGATGAAACTGTCAACATGAAGCATTATCCCATCCACCTCCACGAATGAGTGTTGATCATGTCGCCTTGTTGAAGTAAATTGTAGTTTACCTTGCTTTACCCCGGTCTTCTAAAAGTAAAAAGATGACTGTGAAAAATAGTAGTAGGCCTATAGAATTAAATGTATTTATGGTGAGATTACTACAATTTATGGATAAATTACAATTTATCTAGATCGTTTCCGCACCGAGTCTATTTCTGCTGTGCTGCAAACGCTGAATTAAATTGACAGCGCATGTTTCGTGGTCAAAATTAACAAAGATTGACATGAAAATGTAGTAATTTCACCATAAATGCGTTTAATTAAATAAATTGTAGTCTCATTCGTGGAGGTGGAAAAACAAGTTCTTTGTGACATTTATTTTATTAACATTTAAATGGAAAAGAAAAGAAAAGGCATGAGAGTCGGCTGTTTTTGTCAATTTACAGTTAAATATTTGACCACTTGCTTGAGCAACTTAATATAAGTAATGCATGGAATAATAGCCCTACGTTGTTTAAATTGTTTAAACGTGCATGCGTCCATTAAAGAGTGTAGGTTATATGTGTAGCCTACAAAGAGAATCGCAATGCTGAAAAAAAACATTTTATTAAATAAAAGTTGCAGCGTAACTTCTGGATTTTAAATAAAAATAGTAAGTGTTTGTGGTACAGCCGTGAATCAGTTATTCACTGCAAACGCATCATATATGAAGCACTATAGCGCGTGCTGCTCCTGCACCGCACACACACACTGCACACGGAGTATGTGGGAAACGGCCGTAAGATCCACCTACAGTTCTTAGAAACTTAGATGTGTCACGCACATAGTATCTCTTTATTTCGTACAACAGCAGCACTCATCTTGTTTGTTTACAGCGGATGCCGATGAAGCGGCCGTAAACCGGAAACTGATATGCCGACTTCTGACAATAGCGGAAGTTCGTCGCGACGCTTGTGCACATAGCCTATACCAGTGGTTCCCAAACCTGTCCTGAAGGACCCCCAACACTGCACGTTTTCTTTGTCTCCCTAATCAAACACACCTGATTCAACTCATCAGCTCATTATCACATGGGTTAATGAGCTGATGAGTTGAATCAGGTGTGTTTGATCAGGTGTGTTGGGGTCTTCCGCGAAGCCCGCATAGAAGCAGGCTCCACGCACTTTAACTACCCAGGAATCCTTGCGAAAGGCCAATCAGACAACGGATGGGAGGAGATTTCACTCATGGATAATTGTTGACATGGCTGAGAAGAAAATATTACGGTTTTTATGACCTAAATGTACATTTTACCAGTTGTTACCTACAGTTTATACAAACATTATGGTCATCATAAGTTGATGTGGTTGATGTCTCAAACATAATAATAGCACGTTTAATAATACGATCGCATTATGATTCATTAAATAAATAGAACCGAATGTCAGGGCTTTACTGAGTCATATATAAACATTGTATGAATATTGAAACCTGTAAATTGAAAAAATTTGGTTTAAATTATGTTTTAAAATTGTAATCTTAGTTCAAATGGAACATTATGTAGCCTATTATTATGTACAACTGTATACATCATTTAAATAAGCATGATATATCTATTGTCTAATGCCCAGGTGATATGCACAATATCAAAATATAGAACTGTAAAATTAGGATGTGTAGTTGACATGCAGATAAGACGTCGGAGTGCAAAAATGTGATTTCTCCTGTCCAACAACAATCAGGCCGTTATTTCCGGCGTGCCGATCGAGTCCGTCCCAAAAATACCTCTCAATGCGCCCTCGTGGACTCGCACCAAGGGCCCTATAGGTCTGCACTACATGACGTCACCAAAGTGCGGACTCTGAGGAAGTCCACAAGTCCGGAGTGTGCCATTTGGGACAGGGCCTATGATACAACACCGTATATTTTTATGCTCTTTTCTTTTTCGCCGGCTGCTCGGAGGTAGTCATTTTTACATTTCCCGCTGTTGTCACTTGTCGTCATCGTTGCTACGATACGTGAATCACAATGACTGAAACGACCAATTAAAAGGGCATTTTCTGATGATGTTCCAAGATGTTAAACGCCCACTGTCGCAAATTTGCAACAAACCCCTTCCATTCAGACTGCAGGCGAGATCGCGTGTGTTTTCCCCCAATGCCTGTTTGTGCACATTCGATACATACCTAGGAACATTTTGCACGCACTGGTTTCTCGTAGGAGCGGTCGGAGTGGGAACTACATCCGGTTCACCGAAGCTAATATTTTGGTTTGCAAAATCCGCATATCAAGGGCGCAAATGTGGAGAAATTGCCCAAAATGAGTTAAGTTGTGCTAAGATAAAAATATGTACCAGCTTATTGATTGCTTCTATAGCTATGTTATTCATATAGACTTCATGTGACGAATATTTTTACGTACTTTGTAGATTTCTGTTTGTAGCAAATTTGCGACATTGGTCCATAACGGCTGGATTGGGCTAATGGCTACATATTATAATAATGCTGTATTTAGATGATTTCAGCCAAAATGTTTTTTTTTTTTTCACAAAAAATAGCATGTTAGGATATAACACTATAAGAATATATAATGTATGCACTGGAGAAACAAGGAAAGAGTTAAACAGAGTGTAACATAGAATGTATAAAAACTACTGTCATACTGTCAATGTTAGGGAGTAGGAGAGTGTTTTGTTTCTTGCTGTTGTCAAGATTCATTAATTTGTCAATTAAAGTTTATAAGTTCTAACAACTTTGTGCCATGAATAAAATCTACATACCTGAGATGGGAAAATGTGTTTTATTAATTTTACCATTTTGTAAAAAAAATTACCCTAAATGCCTGTTGTCGCAAATTTGCAACATACCAAAATTTCTATTTATTTGTTGTGCAAAAGTGAAATTGATAATCTCAACATTATTTACCATCTACTTAAAGGCAAAAACACACATAATTTTTTTTTTTATATACAGCTATATAAATTCGGACGTTAAGGGGTTAAAAACGCTACGCTGATCATAGACAAACAGGGGGAGAAATTAGTATCTACCGCACCGGCGGGTTTTTTTTTCTTATCATAGCCTACTATCGGTCATAGTCTGACATATATTAGAAGCTATGTGTCTGTCATGGATTTGCACTGAATTGATTCTCAAAAATACGGAACAAAGTGCGTTCCATATCAGTTCAATATTCCGTATTATATGGAACGGTTGGCAACCCTAGATCTGACATTATCGAGTATAGCCTATCACACACACCCAGAGAGAGCATGCATACACTACATGTTGTAGTCTAGTAGATTAGTCTAGTGTTGGACATTACGAGTGCATGATTTTACTGTGTGATTTAGTCTAATTTATATCATTTAATTTAGTTAATAAATATCACACAGAGAGTGCAGTTTTTGTGACATTGGTTGTATACAAGTTTAATAAACAAGAAGTTAATCTTAAGTGACTTACATTTTAGACACCATATTGTTTTTCTCCTGTTTTTGCTCTATTTCGCCAAACAAAATAGTTCAAAACAAAGCCACAGCACTGTAATCGCGTCTCTGAGCAACACATGGCAGTGTTTCCTTACTGAATGAATCAGCTTTTTGAGCAAATCAGTTGAATCAGTGACTAAAATGTATTAAGACATTTCTGAATGAATCAGCCTTTGAATGAATTGGTTGAATCTCAATGACTCACTCATTAACAGTGACTTGCTGCCACCTACTGGCGGTAGTATATAAGTATAGTGTCCCATACTTGGAATTTGTGCTTTGCATTTCACCCATCCAAGTGCACACACACACACACACACACACACACACACACAGACTCTGAGATCTAGAGATCACTGTCGACTCATTGTGCCTAGATCGAGACTTGGAAAACGAGACGATCGCGCTTTTGCGACTGCAGGCCCAAAACCTGGGAACAGTCTACCTCTCTACATCATTTGCACTGCAATTACAATTGCATAAACAATGTTATGAGATTTATGTCTTAAATATAAATCTCTGAATATAGAAAAATGAAATAATAGGCCTAATTTTAGATGTGAAACTAAAGCCGCAAGTAGATAGCAGCAAATGTCGCTGAATCGTTAAACCGAACGCTACACTCTGGTGACCCCTGCTGGTCAGAACAGTGTAAATGCAACAAAAACTCAGGCCAAACATGCAGAAAAAAACACCTTTTAAAAAACCATTGCAAACGCTTTATTGAAAGTAAAATCGATCAAATACAATTAACTAATCATCTAATACGATTAAATATCAAGTGTCTGTATAATATGTGATTAAAAAAACAAAAACAATTTTCAGGCCATGTTTTGTTTGTTCAATGGATTGCTCAGCTAAACAGGCCAATAAGACACTATTACTACTATCATTCCTTTTAATTATACTTTCATTAAAACGACTACAAATGTATAAAACTGATCAGAGATCAGGTAAAAACGTTTGTTCAGTGGTTCTCAGTGAATCCACATGATTCATTGAACCATTGAAATTTCGAAAGTTTCGAAACAGTTATGACGTGACGAAGCCTCGTTGATTCGAAACAAAAGATTAAAGTTTCAAAGCTTCATGAAGCAGACGAGCAGTTTTTCTAAAGCACCCATCACTAAAGGCATTGCATTCGTCTGAATTGTCTTCGCAAAGGTGTTTCTAGAACAAACTATCACTTGTTCCAGAAGTGGTCAAATGAGCAACAGAACACTGTGAGAATACATTCTTATATAAAGCTGTTATAATGCTAATTAAGTGATGCTTGAGCTGCTATTTTTTAAAATCATTTCAGACCCTTTCTCCTGATAAACTGCAGCGTGAACAACGACGTGCAATCGCAACTCACTGCAAAATGAACTGAAGCATCGGGAAACACTCAATAATGCGCTAATTCTACACAGCATTTACTACACAGAGCACAAAAGGCAACGGCACTCAAAAAAATGACCTTTACTGTTTTTGCAGGCATGCGTGGACAAATGAACGTTTTAAAAGTGTACAGCCGCACATGCAACATTCCATACAGTACCGTTTAAAAAATACAACGACATCGCCAGAACTTTGAAGCTTTAGTATCGCGATACTGTAATACTGGTATACTGATCATGATGAGTGATTAGACTCAGCCGGTTGCACCAACAGGGCTTTACTAAGCCTGGTCCTAACTGCTAAGTAGGTCTTAGTTAAGACCAGTCTTTAGAGTTGACCTAACGTCGGTTGCACCAACCAAACTTAAGCCTAGGCTTACGCCTGGGCTGCGTTCAGCCCTGGCAAAACGTTGCACAACGTTTTTTAAACAGAAACGGTGATGCGTTGAACACACTGTTCTGATGACGCAAGAGTTGCAACTATGGCAGCTGAGAAGGCCTTTGTGTTTGTGACTTTGTGTTCTTTGTGAAGAATTTTCGGAGCCTGATGAAGTCGGTATAAATATGTGTTTAATACTACAAAATATGCCCGATGTTACAGTTACTGCACTTGCCGCCCAGAACAAAAGAGAACATCCCAATCGAGTGAAGGGATTGCTGAAACTGAAATAGAAGCACACATCTTACCTAATTCAGACTAAAACACATCTATTTAGCCTCACATACTGACTTTATTTGTAGTTCATACTGTTTTAATACCCTGTATTTTCTTTCTCATTTTTAGGAAAAGCACTTAATTACCATTGTTTATACCAATACACTTGCAATGAAGCTAAACATATAAACAACTACATCATTATGCTGATATCCTATATTTTTTACAATAAAACTTTAGACAAAAATGTCTTCTAATATCCTCAGTTGTTGCGTATACCGAGCTGCATCGAACACATTTGTAAATTTAATACTTTCCTTGAACCCATTGTGCGAGTTCACTTTAATACCGTGTGCTTTATGTTGCTGCTGATTGGACTGCAGATCTGACACACCCACCAAACAAGAGAAAACGTATCTCAAACCCCGTTGCACACCGGTGCACGCCGTTTCCAGGAAACATGACGTTCAACCCGGAAACCATAGCAAAACGTTGCGCACCGTTTTGAACTTGAACATGCCCCAGGTCTTAGCGTTGCGCGTTCATGTGCGGTTGACCAGCAGCGTGCGTTGCTAGGTTACGCTGTAAACTATCTTCCACTGTTTTGTTAACTTGTAACGTTAAGTGCCAGTGACACTCTGCGGATGGCCCGACATGCGGTGGATTTATGGACATTAATCATGTCTCCAACAGTGTTTTGAAACGCACCATTTGCATAAAAACGTAGCGCTATTAACAGCTGTAATGCTGGTGTCAATGCTGCGTTGTGGTTCGACACATACTGTAAGTCGGGTGACAGCTCTTCAACAAGTTCATATATATCTCTCCGACAGAATCGAAACCTCTCTATCAGCTCCTCATCATTGTAAATGTCCAATGGATTGCTTCTGTCCCTAATAACTCTCTCCCGTCTAAAAGCCCGCTCATTGTAAAGTCTGTGTATAAGGCGCGCCATGTCTTTACTGCTGAGTTATCAAGTGGTTACAATAGAAACATTATCTAACGGCTATTAACGCTATTATATGCCTAGATTTTGAATTTACGCCTGCTACTGACTAGGCGTAAGATTTACGCCCGGTCTTAGCGAGAAGAGGACTTAAGCCTGGATGGTGCAACTGTCATAACTTTTAGGTTGGACTTAGAATGCTGAGTTAAGACCTACTTAGCTGCTACCTTAAGACCAGGCGTAAGCCCTGTTGGTGCAACCGGCTCGGATGTGATCAGTAAAGGTGTGTTCGACATCGGCTGCGGCTGGATGTAACCGATCGGCGAGAGTAGCCGCGTGCAGGCGGGGAGGAGCTGCAAACGGAGACGTGAAGTCGGACACTTTCTGGTTCCCGTAGTGACCGCTCACGTGGTGTTTGCATACTTTACCACAGCTGAAGTGAAATAAATGCAATATTTGCCTAATAATGCATAGATGTTTCAGAGACATTTTCATTCAATACTTTATGTACTGCTTCATACAGCGTATGTTTGAACAAGAATAAAGTTCAATATAAGCTACTATCAATGAAGTGGAGTCTACGTTTTTTAATCAGTTTTAATTTGATAAACATGACACAATATAACATCGCAACTACATGAAAAGAGTGTTTACTGTTATAAAAAACTGATTTGTGAGCTTTAGAGGAACTAAAGGTGTTCGAATAAACACGAAACACACGTGATTGTTGTCATGCAGTGAATCCGGCCAATCGTGGAACAGCTGTATCGTCATCAGCCCACGTGCAGCCATAGACAGTAAAAGAAATGGACACAGCGACCCCATTGGAACTCAATTGAGACAAGTGAAGCCCATTTTCAGCGATTTCTTAGCACTTCCTTTCCTGACGCGCAGACTCAAACCGAGCAAGGCGTTACACGGACCACGTGAGCAACCCGTCTGCCTTCTAGTAGCTGTGCCAAGAGAAATCTGAATCATTCCCTTCCGAATCTTGCAGAGACGGAGAGTGTGAGTAGGAGCTGTCCATAAGCTTGGAGCAGGAGAAACTTTTGCTAGGTATTCTGATTAATTATATTGTCATTTTGCCTCCACGTCCCCCCGATTGCCCGCGAGCTTCTCCTCCCGTCTATACGGTAATCTCTCTAGTGTGCGACAGAGAGTCGCGTGGTTATGACGCAATCGTTAGCCTACTTTTACAAAAACTGCTTCTACGGGTCCATAACATAAGCTACAAGGTAATGGAGCATTTTATACATTGTCGTGTATCTTTAGAAATAAATAATGGACAAATGGAGTCTTTAAACGCCTCAGATGTAAAGTTATTCGCTGTCAAAGTGACGCCAAAATGAATGGGAGTCAATGGGATGCTAACGCAAGTGAAGTTCTGCTACAAGATGTCGGCACCCGGCCGACTTCAACTTCCGGTCGACTTCCTTCCCGCCTGCGTGCAGCCCAGTGCAGCCGCTCTTGAGAAGCTGCGCTGGCTGAGTTCTCCGGCTACTCTCGAATCGCTCTCGCGGTACTTTGATGGCATACGTCACAGTCACGTGGCGTCGGCGCTGTATCAAGTCGGACAAAATTTCTAACCGGCATGCACTGCTTCAAGTCAGCCGCCGATCGGTCTGCGCAGAGCTGCATGAAGTCGAACAAGCCTTAAATCAGCTCACTTCCTGATGATGTCACCATTAACAGTCAACGTCATCTGATGTTTCAACATTTTTCAAGAATGTTGTTCTAAGAATGTTTTCTCCAAACATAATGAAAACATTTCAAAAACCTTCAGCAAACAATGTATAAATAATGTTTTTGTGCAAACCTTCTGAGAACATTATTAAAGACCAGAAAACATTGAACAAACCAATGTTACTGGAAGATCGTTTGTTCATAACCTTGACAGAACGTTAGCTAAAGTTATGAGAACGATAACTGCTGTCTGAACTGCTTCAATTTAGTGTCGTCATTATTGTCATTTTAGTATTATCACCATATAAAGTTGATGATGTGATGACAGAATTTCATTAAGACAATAAGTTTTTTATTATTATTAAAACAATAAGATGACAGACAGTTGTTGTTGATGTTGATGATGTTGTTGATGTTGATGATGTTGTTGATGTTGTTGTTGTTGATGTTGTTGTTGATGATGTTGTTGTTGTTGTTGTTGTTGTTGTTGTGTCAGACCTGCAGGTGGAGACACAGCAGAGTGTGAAAGAGGGAGATTCAGTCACTCTGACATGTAAAAGCAGCTGCTCTCTGCCTGAACAAACAACATTCATCTGGTACAGAAACACACAGATATTCCCTGAAGGAATTGTGAAAGTGAATCAGCTTCATCTGCGGTCAGTCAGTCGTTATGATGCAGGAAACTACCAATGTGCTGTAAGAGGAAATGATCATCTGCTCTCTCCTGCTGTTTATCTTAAAGTTGAACGTGAGTACAAACTGATTCATTAACAGTAATGAAATATTAACCCGGTAATACCAAACTCTGCTACTTCGCTTTGCTTCGTAGACAGAGTCTGGCATGGCATAATTGAAAAGCGTTTTCTTTCTTGGGGGGGGCTCAGCTGCGAAATACCGGAGTGAACATGGCTGTGAACGACTTTTGCAGATTATGTGAAGTAAATCTTCGCATCCACGGTACAATCAGCGTCTTCATCACGGCTCTCAGCCCGCCCTCTGTTTGTTGATTGGCCGGCTGTTTTCAGGCCGGAGGAAAACGGTCGCTATCTCAGGCCCCGTTTACACGTACATGGTTATTTTGAAAAACGGAGACATTTCTTTTCGTTTGCGCCCTTCGTTTACACGCAAACGGAGGATTCGCCAATGAAACCGATTCTTTCTAAAAACTCCGGCCAGAGTGGAGATTTTGAAAATCTTCGTTTGCCCGTTTGCATGTAAACTGAGAAAAACGGAGTTTTAGGCAGCGACGTCACAGAATGTGACTATTTTCGGGATTCTGATTGGCTAAAGTGGGCTTGAGCTTCTCGTTACACTGCCACCTACAGGTTTGGCATGCTCTTGACAGCATATACACAGGTTCGTGTGCACAATGTTATTTTTGAAAACGAAGAGGGGTGAAATGTCCGTTTATGAAAATAGCCATCCACGTGTAAACGTAGCCTCAGACTTCAGTACAGAAGCGAACTGAAATTGAGCGGAAGTACGAAGTCTGACGTAGTCAGGCTAATGAAATATTGCACACTTTTTGAATTTCTAAAACACAACAAGATAACTAATTTTAATTGAGGAAGCTGATTGCCTCGATCCCTTTAACCATTAGTTACGAGTACTGTGAATTTATTTCATCATTCATAGTTAACTATAAAAAGTAATTTTACACAGATTATTCAGAATTTAGTTCAGATTTGTTTGGTTATTTTAGGACCAATCATACAGACTGCATGACATTATTGTTAATTAGACATTAACCCATTTACAAGATCTCCGACGGCCCCAGAATTTTGTTGTTCAACATTCACCTCACGGTAAAACACTCTTACAAATCTGGACAAACTGAGTATCATTAGAAAGATTAAAGACTCCAGCTTCGATATTTGACCACTGTTTATGATTAAACTAGGTTGCAATGACATTCATTTCTTAATTTATGTCAGGAGTGCAAAGTAATCGATCAGTAATTTTTGATATTTTGAACAGAATAAAAACACACTCATATTCAGTCACGTCTGCTCTGGTTTATTGTGTTCACAGCTTCACTGAACAGCATCTGTTACGGCTCTTAGTCCAAAAGTGCGTATATTGGGAGAATTATTGATTTATTCTCACGTTTGCAAAATATTTTGTCATAGAGAAAACCATTTCTATTGATTTCCCACTGAATTAAGTGATCTGAAGAGCTGAAAGAGCGTTTACAGCGAACTCTGTCTCTCCTCTTTCTGCTTTGCGTCAGTTATGATCTCAGCGCTCTCTCATTCACTGTACAGCTGTCAATCATCTTACGTGACCATATTCTCTGCTCTTCTGCATGACACTGTCCTGTACACTTCCTCGTTCTGCTCCGGGAAGAACAAACCCAAAGAAACATTTCTGCACGTGAAACAAGAAGCTAATAAACACACGCTTACGATACATGCATACGAAAGGCTAAAATAACATATTTGAACATCATTATTATTAAAATCCACATTAGATCGCGATCGGAAGTTAATACAAAAACTCAGTGGTTGTTTAAAGTGAGTTTTGAGTTAAAGTGTAATATTAATCTTTTTAATTGTGTTATGAAGCTTGATGCTAATTGTAGCTCTAATGCACCTGTCTCACCAGGAGCTTTTATTCCATAATCTAATTTGTTATATAATTCACATAAAGTCCCAAGAATATGCTTATTTTTAGTTTTCTAGAAAGACAAGAAAGTGGATTAGTGGGATTGAGGTGGTGTAGATGCACTGTAAAACCTTGCTGTAAAAAAACGGCTGTAAAATCAGCTAATTTCTGAAAGTAACGTACTACTGATAGGAAAAGTAAGGGAGGTGGTGTGGCAATCTATATAAAATCACAATTCCATGCAACTGTTATAAAGTCATTGTCCATCCCAAAACAATTTGAGCTATTAGCTATTGACTCACACTATGGAAATAATTGTCATCTGAATATTGTTGGCTGTTATAGACCACCCTGAGCTGTAAATAACACTCACCTCACTGTCATCAGTGTTAGTTGAGTTGCTAGAAAAATAATTCTTACTGCTGGGTGATTTAAACTGGGATTGGTTATCATCAGTGTTAAACCAGTTTAAGGAATTTTGTGATTCAGTGAATATAACTCAAATCATAAATACACCCACAAGAACTAATCTTAAGAACCCAAGCAAATCCACTCTAATCGATGTCATTTTAACAAATAAACCCCATAAATTCACCCATATAGGAATTTTTCCAGCCGATGTTAGTGATCACTGTGCTGTAGCAGCTATACGAAACTGTAAGATTTTAAAAGTAAAACTTAGAATTATAAAAAAAAAAAGGTGTTTTAGGAACTTTGATATTCAAGGTTTTTTGCATGATTTGTTTGCATGTGACTGGGATAAACGTGTTTTAATACCTGATGTGAACTCTGCTTGGCAGCATGGCTGGACTGGCCATTAGGCATACCGGGCATTTTCCCGGTGTCCCGACGTGCTTTTTGGGCCGATACATCTCATACTCATACATAATTTAAATTTTTTTTTTTTTTTTTTTTTTAACGGCCCATAAAATGTGTACATCGGCGGCCCATTCGTTTGGTTTTGTTTTGCTTAATTGGCGGCGCTGGGTTTGTGCCGGTGTAATGCATTGGTCAAAAAAAGTCCGTGTTAGTTTTTTTTTTTCCTGACAGACCAGCCCATGAAACACGTAGATCAGCGGCCCATTGGTTCTTTCCTTGATTGACACTGGGCTGGCCCAATCACAACTTTAAACGAGTGAGCGAGCGTGCAGCAGTGTCAGTGTGTATCTGTCAAAATAGTCAGCGAGATGGAGAAGAAAACGCAAGGAATGTGCAGAGAAATAGCGTGAAAAAATAGAAACAGGCCCTTAAAGCAGATGCTTTATGTGTCAAAATATATGTTTTCTAACCTTCATCAGCTCCTGTTGCAGATGATGATAGTGAGGAGGATCAGGACAGAGATGAGAAAGTGTAGAGCCTGCGGTAAGCAGAACTACTTTCAAAACACTTAGGCCATGTCATGAGTGTAGGAACCCATAAACCAGTTACAGATTATTTCCACATCTGCATAGTTGACGATTACCGCAATTCACTAGAAATTTAATGAGAGGCGTTTGTAAACTATGTTTTCCGCCAAAATAAAAGCTTGATGCAGTTTGCGTCAAAATAAAAGATCATGTGCTTATGTAAATAGACACTGTAACTAAAAGAGGTTTGAATTTTTCTTTGTTTAATTTGCACACTGAATATGGGTTGGAGCTTTTAATTTTGAACTTTCAAAGTGCACCAGGTTGATGAATTTAACATTAAAATGCACCAAATTTTCTTACGGGGGGTCATGCCCCCGAACCCCCCTAGAAGGACCGAGGTCCACCCACCACAGTTTTACCAAAAATCCTGTAAGAAACACTTGTATTGCTATGCCAATGCAGCTTATAGCTTGTTTTAGGATTCACCACTGTGGAGTATAGTTCAACTGTATTAATAAATGTCACATTTTTACTTATTTCATCTGTTAACTCTCACTCGTTCCTATACTCACTCATTACATGGCATTAGTGGTTTTAATGAATAGGAGTTGGTATGCATATAATTAAGGGCGTGCAAAGATGGGTGGTGTTTATGATCATATAGTGGGCCGGTCAGTCCAGCCCTGCTTGGCAGTATTTTCATACATTATCTGTCTGAGCTTTTTCGTGAAAGGATTTCAGCTTGGGCCAGAGCTAGAAAAACTGGCCAACAAAAGGACTGGGTGGCTTTTAGAGCCTTGAGAAATAGATGCACAGCACTGGTTCGCAGGGCAAAATCTGAGTTTTATCTTAATGAAACAACAAGAAATCTAAATAACCCAACTAAGTTTTGGAAAACCATCAAGTCGTTGTCCCCCACTCAATCATCTAATGGTTTCCAGAACCAATTAACAATAAATGAAAGGCAAATAACCGATAGAACCGAGATGGTAAATTGCTTTAACAAGCATTTTGTATCAGCTGGAGCTATATTCAGTGGATTGTCTGAACAAAATAATCTGAACGCATGTCACTCAAGGGAAGACTATAGTATTAGATTCAATTTTATGCCTATTATGAGTCATGAAGTTTTAATGGTGTTGGAAAAACTGGATATTCGTAAATCTGCAGGGCCTGATGAGATTGCACCCATATTTTTAAAATTTGCAGCAGAAGTCATTGCTGAGCCATTGACTTATATCTTAAACTTATCACTGGAACAGAATAGTGTTCCTGAAGATTGGAAATCTGCCCTGGTTCTACCAATGCTGAAAGGTGGTGACCCATCTAATTTGGACAATTATCGTCCAATCTCTAAATTATCAGTGATAGCTAAGATTTTGGAATCTATCGTCAGTGAACAATTAAAACAATTCCTGGTTAGTAATAGTATTTTATCTGTTTTTCAGTCTGGCTTTAGAAAAAATCATAGTACTACCACCGCTACTATGAAAGTAAAAAAATGCACCCGTATGCTGATGATACCATTATTTATTGTTCTGCAAAATCACCTGCTGAGACAATTTTAAGGCTACAAAAAGCATTTGAAAATATCCAGCTCAATCTACAGGCATTACATTTAGTTTTAAATGATAAGAAAACTAAATACATGTTTTTAATAAAACCAGTAAGCCTGGACCTTCCTTGCCTCAACTCCACACATTACAGGGCAGGCCAATAGAATTAGTTTGCTCATATAAATATCTGGGTTTTATATTAGAGGAAAACATGTCTTTTAATTTGCATATTAAACAGTTACTCACTAAATTGAAATTAAAGCTGGGTTTTTACTTCAGAAACAGTTCCTGCTTTACACAGAAAGCCAAAATAAAGCTGGTTGAAGCTACCTTTTTGCCGGTTTTAGACTATGGAGATGTTTTACAGACACTCCACAAAGACCTTGTTGAAATCATTGGATTCTGTGTATCATTCAGCATTGAGATTTATAATGCATGCAAAGTACTCTGTCCATCACTGTGTATTATATGAAATGGTTGGTTGGTCCTCACTTAACACAAGAAGGTTCAAACATTGGTTGATCTTTGTGTATAAATCAATAACTGGACATAATCCTTCATATTTAACTACACTCTTAACACCTAGTAGATCTGAATACAAGCTAAGATCAAGTAGATAGATACTGTATGATGTTCCACAAATTAAAACAGAGTTTGGTAAAACTGCTTTTAGTTATAGTGCTCCAACTTCATGGAATGAATTGCAAAACCAGCTAAAACTGCAGGTTTTTATTTCACATGTTGAATTCAAGTCCTATCTAAATCAAATTCATCATCATGTTTGTGATTGTTTTAAATAGTGATTTTCTGTATATTTTAATATTTCTGTGCATCCCTGTCTTTTTGTTGCTTGTTGTCTGTTAAAGTGTATCTTCTGTGTGCCAGGGCTCACTTGTAAAAGAGATTGTAATCTCAATGTGATTTTCTTCCCTGGTAAAATAAAGGTAAATAAATAAATACAATATTGTCCATTAAAACATGAATCTGTGTTATGTTTTTTTAATGAATCTTCATTTGATAAATCTGTAAATATAATATTGTTTTATTAATTTTGCACCAGTTCAGATGTAGATTTGCACCTTTTTCATTTTGATTTCTATTTAAAGATAAACTTCAGTAATATAATAAAGATAATTGAAGGTCATGTCATTAATAAAGTAATTATTTTCATATTTTATATATGTTTCATGTAGATCCTCCACAGAGCGTCTCAGTGTCGGTCAGTCCGTCTGGTGTAATAGTGGAGGGAGATTCAGTGACTCTGAACTGCAGCAGTGACTCAAACCCTCCTGCTCTGAACTTCAGCTGGTTTAAGGAGAATGAAACCTCAGCTGTTGGATCTGGACAGAGTTTCAGCATCTCCAGCTTTAACTCCAGTTTCAGTGGACGCTTCTACTGTGAGGCTCAGAATAAACATGGATCTCAGAGATCAGCGTCTGTTTCACTCACTGTTAAAGGTATTTTCTATAATCAGACACTCTTTCAGTTTCATCTGTCTCACGTGTGAAATGATCTTTATGATCGTCTTGTTTCAGGGGTTAAGAGAGATGCTCTGCTCACAGTTTCTGGGATCGTGGCGGGATGTGGAGGATTGATCTTCATCATCATCATCATCATCATTGTGTTCATAAAGTGAGTGAATGTTGAGCAGCTCCTGCAATAAATTCTTTTAAAAAAATTACATAAATTCAACATTTGTTGAACTTAAACCACTAACAAAAAATAAATGTTTCTTAAAATAAATTACTTTTCAGTACTTTCTAACAAAAACATGTTTTCTCCAGGAAGAAGAGGAGAGACGGTGGAGCTGAAGTTATCAGACAAAATCAGGCAAGTTTGGTAATAATACATACCTGAATCTACAATGACATATTATATTTAAAGGGATAGTTCGCCCAAAAATGATATTTAACACATGATTTACTCACTCTCAAGCCGTTCGAGATGCATATGTTTAAAACTGTTAAAAAATGTTTAAAAACATTTAAAACTTTATAAACGAAAATAACTGGCTTCCGGTAGCGGTCGACGCGCGTTCACGGAGATGGATGCTGGCGTATGACGTAGGACGTAGTGTAGGAAGCGTTGTGACGTAGAACGAACGTGACAGTGCAGCCAGAGAGCAGAGCAAAACAAAACTCTAAGTTCGTTCTACATCACGACGCTTCCTACGCTACGTCATACGCCAGCATCCATCTCCGTGAATGCACGTCGACCGCTACCGGAAGCCAGTTATTTTCGTTTATAAAGTTTTAAATATGTATATTTTTACGACAAAACCACACGGATTACCCTCAGAAGGCCTTCGTTTATCCCCCTGGAGCCGGATGGATTATTTTTGTGAAGGATGCATGCACATTTTCTGACTTGAATCAGCTGGACCCCATTGCTTCACATTATAACCACTGAAAGATCTAAGACATTTTCTAAAATAACTGAAAATGTGTTCGTCTGAAAAAATATTGACATATGCATCTTGAATGGCTTGAGGGTGAGTAAATCATGGGTTATATATCATTTTTGGGCGAACTATCCCTTTAACTAGAAAATACAAGACTTACAAGATCATGTACTGCCAAATATTTGACATGAAGACAATCTGGAAAACATCATGCATGTAACTCACAGTCACTGTGTTTCTGAATGATCGATCTGTTGTTATATCTGTGTGATATTTTATTTGATGAAACTGCAGGAGGATCACATTGACAGATCAGCAGAACCGGCTTCGACCAATGACGTTCCACTGTATTCACTAGTATCAGCCAATCAGAGGGATGATCTGTATTCCACCATTAAAGCAAAGAAACAAACAGAAACAGACTCTGCAGATGTTGAAGAGGTTCAGTATGCCAGTGTCCATCACTTCAAGAACAAAGACATGAAGACTGAAGAGTACGACTGCATTGAGACGCATCATCCGTCTGAAGCCAACAGGTGAGAAACGACTCATTTAAACTCAAATAAAACATATTCAGTTCTTAATCAGAGCTCTTGTATTGTGTTGTTGAGATGATGGATTGTCACCTCTTGAAATGCCACATTATTTTTGTTTAATTTCTCCCCAGATCTGAGGATGTGATCTACAGCTCAGTCAAGTAAAGAACATGTGATCGGAGCCGCTTCCTATTGATGCTGATGGGAGACCTGGATTTGAGTCCAGCTCAGGTCATGTTCCCATCTCACTGTCCTCTTGATTTCACCTTTACACATTTATGGGACTGTTTTACTGTTTAGACATGAATTGATTTGGGTTTATAATGAGCTCTTTTATTACAATCTGAATTGATTGTCAGTATCACAATTATAAACACACACACACACACACACACACACACACACACACACACACACACACACACACACACACACACACAGTCTACACACACATGAACACACACACACACACACACACACACACACACACTCTCTACACACACACATGAACACACTGATACCTGTAATAGTCAAAGGCCTTTTAGCTCTCGCTTTGTACAGTTAATGCAGAACTGATGTTTCCTCTTCTCTTGTCATACTGCAGGGTTGCCAACTTTGGGACTTTGGCTGGAGTGAGACTCTGTAAAAATTCAGTGCGCACGCGCGAAGAATTTTTGGCAACCCTAACCCTAATTTTAAAAATGTCAGTCCTTGTTTACTTAGTATAAACCCTGATTTATGGGGAAAAAAGAAAGAACAAAAAAATAATAGAATGGAAACGTGGGGTTCTCAAGTCTCACGCATTGGCCGTGAGACTCACGCAATTCAACCAGTTCACACGCTCACACGCCACACCATGTATTTCTCACGCTGAAAAGGCAATGCCAACCAAGTTGTCCTGCAAGCTTTATATATAACGTTGTGTACGAGGCGCACGCACACAAAGTGTGCACGCACACGCACCATACGTTCGTTACTAGGTAACCAACAACATCGCGCGAACGCGCTGGGTTTGTGCTGGTGTAATGCATTGGTCAAAAAAAGTCAGCGTTAGTTTTTTTTTTTTTCTGACAGACTAGCCCATGAAACACGTAGATCAACGGCCCATTGGCTCTTTTCTTGATTGACACTGGGCTGGCCCAATCACAACTTTAAACGAGTGAGTGAGCGAGCATGCAGCAGTGTCAGTGTGTATCTGTCAAAATAGTCAGCGAGATGGAGAAGAAACGCAAGGAATGTGCAGAGAAATAGCGTGAAACAATAGAAACAGGCCCTTAAGTATATTTGTAATTTGAAATATAACATTAAATAGTATATTTGATGTGATGAATTGCTCTGTCATTTATCAGATTTACCAATTGTTATAATTTCAATTTGTGCTGGTTAATTATGAACAATGGGTAAAATTGGGGGGCGGGGACAGGTGGGGGCGGGGCTCCATTAGGGCTCCTCCCCTAACCGCATGTGATCTCACTCCAAGCTTTTGATAAAACTTGAGAACCCTGAAAACAACAACATCAAAACAATAAGAAATCTCAAAACAAAAGGGACACATAATAGTTACTCCACCTCCCCAGAAAACCACAACAGACAACTTTCACACAGTAGGCCTGTTGTAGCCTATGCCACAGTGGCAGTGTTGGCCTGCTTCACCACCTCTGCAGGAGGCTTGTATCTGAAGCAGGGTTCAATCCGTTCATGAACGTTCATTGCGTCTGTCACGTGACAAATGAACGAAAGACTCGGAAGGTAAAGTATTTATGTTCCCTGTAAATTATTTTTGACTGCATTATAATGATTTCTTAATTCAGAATATGATAAAGACTGCGTAGGTGGATGTGTTCGTGGAATTTGGCTGTTAAAAGTATAACATTTAAAGCCCCTTAAATGAACGAAATAACTCGAAAAAAGATTTGTTCATTTTAATGAACGAGGTAGAACAAGTAAGTCAGTAAAATGATCCGAACTTCCCATCACTCACAGGGTGCCATCAAGTGACAGTCTGTTCCTGGTGTCAGTCTTGTTTAGGCCAATAACTGAAAAGGTTCGCTCAGCATCCGCATTTGACTGTGGCAGACTCAACACAATCTGGGCAACCTTTCATAATTTGGGGAATTTTAAAATGCCACTTGCCCGATTTGACAAAACGTAATTTGTACCATGAGCCTATTTTTTTTTAGCAAATAGCTAGCCCACATAACGCACGTCAGACAACGTTTGCAACTATAGTTGAAGTCTGTACTCTCGGCACACAGACTGATTAGTCAAGGCTATGTCTGTAGTGACAAGGCACACCATTTTATTATTTGCTTTCCTTGATTGTCATCCAAACTTTCAAAAGCGCATCAGTGGGCTCCGACTCCGAACCTGTGCTCCGGACTCTCTGAACTTTTCACACGCAACTGACGTATAAGGTGCAAGGTTTTCAGCGAATCAACGATCAGAGAATACTGCAGTGAGAACGTTGTAGGCAGATGTTACAGCTGTGGGCCTTAAACTCCTCTCCTGTCATTAATACGCTGTCGTCTAGTCATCAACAGAAAATTAACGGATTGAGAGGGGAGAAACGTGGATTTTGGCGTGACATTTCTTGCGTGTGCGTGAGAGCGTGAGATTGATGCTGAAAGTGTGAGTGTCACGCCAGATGCGTGAGAGTTGGCAACTCTGCATACTGTGTGATTTTATTGCTAAATACATTAAATCTGAACATTGTCATAAAGTCTTTAGTCTCATTGTCATGAATATTTTGCATAATATAACATGATCCAACACAAAACAACGACTAGCAAAGTATGGCTGAAAACAAAGGGCTTAAACACACAGAGCAATGAGTAGACAATTAACAACAGCTTGAACTAATGACGGTAACTATAGAAACTTACACATAAACCAGGAGAAACTCAAACCAAACACAGGAAGGGAATGACAGACACAATGAGAACAGAGAACACACTTCAACATAAAAGTCCATACAAAACAAAAGACACAGAACCGGGATCGTGACATACACTGTTAGACCTTACCAGTTTTTTTACTGACGGAGGAACTCACGAGTTTAGCCGTTTGTTGGGTAACCAACGGAGCAGGAAAACGCACGTATCTGGCCCGTGGGGCGAGAATGGCGTAGCAAGCCGACACTAACCTAATTCCTCGCGCTACTGGCCGAAGCGAGTACACGGGAGGAAACAGGTTCTACACGAAGGCTATAAAACCTAGCGAACGTGTTAGGTGTCGCCCAGCCCGCAGCTCTACAGATATCTGTCAGCGAGGCGCCTTGAGCCAAAGCCCAGGAAGAGGCAACACTCCTAGTAGAGTGTGCCCTCAACCTAGGTGGACAAGGCACGTCCTGGGAAAAGCCCGGACGATAGCATCCACTAGCCAGTGGGCTAACCTCTGCTTGGAGACAGCCTTCCTCTTCTGCTGGCCTCCATAACAGACAAAGAGCTGGTCTAAGGTCCTAAAGCTTTGAGTTCTGTCAATGTAGCAGCACAGAGAGTGAACAGGACAGAGCAAAGCCAGGGCTGGGTCTGCCTCCTCCGGGGGCAGCGCTTGCAGGTTCACTACCTGATCTCTAAAAGGAGTGGTAGGAACCTTGGGCACATATCCGGGCCAGGGTCTCAGAACAACGTGACAGAAGTCCGGCGAACTCTAGGCACGATTCGTCGACCGAAAATGCATGCAGGTCCCCTACCCTCTTGATGAACGCCAAAGCGAGCAGGAGAGCTGTCTTCATTGACAAGATATTTAAATCAACTGCATGCAAGGGCTCAATGGAGGATTCTGGAGTGCTCTAAGCACCAAAGTCAGATCCCAAGAGGGTACGGGGTGTGAAGTGGACCGTTTTCTTACCCAGCGAGAGACGAGAGTGACGAGGCCGTAGCAGTGTCACTGCCATCTGAGCGCTGGGGCGAGGAGGAATGAGAGCGGCGAGGCAATGTGGCGGCGCGCACTGTCATTCTGGCCCTCTTGGACGGAGGAGACTGGGAGTAGCGAGGCAATTGAGCGTCGCCCTTGACTGCCAGTCTCGACCGTGTGTGACCCAGAGGAGGTGGAACTGCTCTTATATTGAAATTTTGGGTACCGCTGACTGGTTGACCAGCGGCGGAACATAAACAAGATTCTCCACCCGGCCCTCCTCCGGGGGAAGGAGTGGTGCCAACACGCACTCCTAAAGAGCAGACGACACATCCTCTGGGTCACCCGTCTCAGGGTCGCTTCCCTCCCTCTTGCTGGGGGGTAGGCACGGGCAAGGCATTTAAGCGTTGCACAGCGCCCCGAGAGTAGCCCGGGAAAGTGTGGCCGTCAAGTCTGAATCTGATTCAGCATGAGCACACACACCATTATAGTGAGAACTCAGCATCAACTTCATCTCCAGAGTATAACAGCCCTCTCTCCGATGTAGCGATCAACATCTGATCTTCCCCTGGAGCCCTGAATGAAATGCTTGGTCCCTCATGAGAAGGACCAGAATGCCATCCGAAGCTACCGGGCATGCAAGACAGTGAATGTGGCCATCGCTGACACATGGCACGCTGAACGCTCAAGCCTTCATGAAAAAAGGCAAGATGAACAACATGTCGCCGTGGTCATGCTCTCATGAGAGAGAGCATAAACCACCCACGAACGCAGTCTCAGCATGTTTGCGATGCGCAGAGGAGTGAGTGGTACACTCACTGTAATCCTCAGATCACCAATGCTATTAACCAAAGTAGCCCTTTTCTGGGACACCAGAAGAGAAACTAGATTGGGGAAAAGCAAAGGGACTCCACCTCGTTGAGGCACACGAGTCTCGACCGCGCATCTAGAGCGCCAAACGACGCGCGCTGGGTTGCCCCAGCTGACACGCTGTCAGTCGGCAGCTCGACGGCACACGGCACGCTGAGCGGCTCAAACCTTTATGAGAAAGGAGAGACGAACAACGTGCCGACGTGGTCATGCTCTCATGAGAGAACATGAACCACCCACAAACGCAGTCTCAGCACGCTTATTAGCCCAGGCATGTATAACAATGATCGTGGCCGTCAAATGAGGACAGGAAACGACCGCATCCAGAAACACATGGGTGAAACGTCATCCTGAAAAGGATGCGATCTTCACTCGTGTTGCTCAACATGCAGCAAATCATCAATGTTTGTAGATCTTCTCCTGGACTGAAGCACAGGCTCTACTCTTCTGCACAATGGTGACCCAAAAAATAAATTTTACAGTAAACTACTGGCAACAGTGTTCCAGTATATACCTGTTTTATAACTTACAGTTTATTACTGTTAAAATACATTTTGTGGGTGTGTCTTTTTATCTTACACTGTTAACCCTTTCAACCCCACAGGAAAATCCACACTACAAAGAGTAAAAAGTAACATTGACGCATTGTGTTGCAGTGAGATAATTAAGTGAATCTGTTGAATAATAAGTGAATAAGTGAAATAAGTGATTGTTGCGCATTAGTGATGAACACCTGCTGTTAACAAGCAGATTCACTGAAGGAAAGAGGAACACAAGAACAGAAAATAGAGAAACACAAGAACTACAACTGACTTCCAGCCATTACACATTATTACACTTATTATTAACAGTATGACTTTATTTCTGTCATACATCTACAGAAGTTGTTATTGAAAATGTTTGGTTTGAAGTTACCATTATAGAGATCAGTGTTTGCTTTAGTTGGGATGCTAACCCTTGACTTTATAACATTAGTTTTTCACAAGCTGATTGAACTGTGGATTTGTACTTGTGCACACACACGGTTTGTGAATGATTGTGGTTATGTTGAGTATAATAAAAAAAATCTTTGTAAAGCCTGTTCATTCACTAAATCTCTTTCAGTTTTTAATCCTGTATCAAAAGTGTTATATTACCACCACTGTGAAACTACAGTAATAATTTATGATGATAATTATTTACACATGATACACAGGCTAAAAAAGAAACAGAGCTACAATTTCTTGTGGAGATACAGAGATATAAAAAATCTGCATATGTCTCTCATCAATGGTGGAAATAATTTATTTTTATTTATTTATTCATGCAGGAGTGCATGCTGGGAGTTTTATACTAATCTGGAACCCAGCATGCATTGTGACATGAAACTTTTTATTGTCACCATTGTTGAGATTCATGTGCTGATTGTTGATGTCTGTTTGTGTAAGCAGGAGCTCAAAATGTTTTAAAGCACTATATTATTTCAATATTCTTCAGAATATCTGATTACAGAAGCATTGCTGTATTTCAAGTTATAGATTAGCAGATATGATTAATATGAAATAGCCATAAATACAACGCTTTTCCACTGGTTAAAATCAGAGAATCAGACATGTCCAGGATGATTATGTAATCATCACAACAATCACAAACACCTTATCATCGTTCTCT
This sequence comes from Abramis brama, assembly GCF_963993115.1. Taxonomy (NCBI): domain Eukaryota; kingdom Metazoa; phylum Chordata; class Actinopteri; order Cypriniformes; family Leuciscidae; genus Abramis; species Abramis brama. The sequence continues at coordinate 25,142,031 of NC_139964.1, read as the reverse complement.
TGACTTTTTCTTGCCATAACAAATGTGTTTTATAAACTCATAGTTAAAGCAGTCAGAGAAAAAAATGATTTAATAAAGTCAATGGTTCAGGAGCCCAACTAAAACAAATACTGATCTCCATCATGTTGATAATAACTTTATTATTTTCAATAAAACATCAACAACTAAATATCTGTTAATTCTCAACAATAACTTTTGTACGAAAGAAATAATGTTAAACTGGTTTGTAAACTGGTTTCACACTCAGTGTTGCTGGAAGTCAGTTGTAGTTCTTGTGTTTCTCTTTTTTTTCTGTTCTTGTTTCTCTGTCCTTCAGTGATTCTTCTGCTTATCAGGTGTTAATCAGTGTCTCAATTCACTCACTTCTTTACATTCACTCTGTCAAGTGGACTATATTAGTGAACTAATGTAGGGAATAGTGAATGAGGGTATAGGGCAGTGGTTTTCAAACTTTTTCAAGAGCGACCCTTTTTTAATTTTTTTTTTATTGACGTGACCGATAGGCCTATATAGGCCTATTCTTAAGCCAAGCATACAGAATACAATGGGCTAAACGCGCATTAGACTTCTCATTTAAAAGTGCTCTGTTGTGCACAGCTGGCACAAAAATTCAGCTCAGCACTTTTCTTAACATCTGCTTTTGATGATGCACGTGCAGTGGCTTATCCGTGACGCGATCGCAACGCAAAGTTGATTCTGCACTCTTTTGATCTAGCTAAAGCTACAGGGATGCTAATTAACTGATTAACCATAAACCATTGTAATAATTTTAACCAATTAATAGCCTACTATCGTTTGCTGTATGCTTAAAAAATACACTAAAAATATTCCACAACAAATCCTTTAAATTTAATGATATTCAGAACAGATACAAAAAAATCTATAAACAAGCCAAAATGAAATATTTTTTTTTTAATCCCTTTATTTTCATTTTCTTAAAGACAACAAACATGTACAATGACACCAAAATAGTAACTATACATGTAGATATCTAAATATACTTTCTAAGCAGTACCTTGTATACATGCTACATTGAGCTGAGTACTTGAATTAGAACACCCCCCTCCCCATATTGCAATGATTGTAGAAGGTTTCTTCAAATGCTCTACAAACAAAAACCTTTTGTACATGAGCAAAGAGTGAACATATACAATCTTTTATCTTAGTGAGCGACAACAACAGAAATTAAAATAATGTATAATCAGACAGCTTTTTTAAATTGAAGTATTGTAAAACAAAAATAATAAAAACAAAATAATAATAATACACATAAAGCTTGTTCAGTCCACCTTTAAGAATTTTCTTATTGGTTTCCAAATCTTAATGAAAATGGATAGTTTGTCTTTTAATATAAATCTCAGTTCTTCCAAGTGCAACATATTTCCCAACTCCCTAGCCCACATCTCAAAAGTGGGTACAGAATCTGCTTTCCACAACTGCAAAATAAGTCTTTTTGCAAGCATCATACACAGCGAAATGGCCTGTGTTTGATATTTATTGCAAGAAGCATTCTCTGCTCCTAAAAGTCCAGTGCAAGGCTCAGGCTCCAAATCAATAGAGTTTTCTTCAGAAAGAAATTTAAATATACATTTCCAAAATGGCTGAATTTTACTACATGACCATAAAGAAAGAAACAGTGTGCCTTCTGACATTTTACACTTATTACAGAGTGGAGAAATCGTGGGATAAATTTTATGAAGTTTTGACTTAGAATAATGAAGCCTATGAATTATCTTGAACTGAATCAGATTGTAGCATTCAAAGAACATGCATGTATGCTTCTCAAGCACTCATCCCACATGTTTTCATGAATGTTTAGACCAATTTCCTCCAAAACGAAATAATTTAAAGCGAAAGTGAAAGTAAGCGGCGTTGGGCTCACCTAACTCTCTCATTCGAATAAACTGTTTTCCATATTCGCGATTTATTTGGATGCTAAACTATTATTTATTATAGGCTTCTAAGAAAAAAATTAAAATGATTATCCCCCCAAATTTTAAATATTTATTAGGCTTCAAAAAATATAACAGCTTTTAATTTAAGTGAACTTAAAACAAACCTTACATAAACCCATTATAAATGTCATATTTACCTGTGCTTTTCCTGTCTTACAGGTATGAAATATACATAAATTGAATAAGGTTATCAAAACATTCCGCACTGCATAAATTATAAACTAAATATAGATAAATCCTTATTAAAGCTACAAGCATTCTTTAGTCAAGAGCAGTTCATTTTCTCTGTTTTCTTTGTCCTTTGTTTAACTTTACTGACAGAGAGAATTAGCTGCTGCCACTTTAGGACCAGCGCCGATCTCACGCATCCCATTCTCTCACTACTCTTTACTTTCATTTAAGATTTTATTTAACTCATTTAAGACTTTTCTTGTGAGGATAGGCTACTCGACAAAACGGACATTTTGGCATACATGTGTTGTTCGTTCTAGCGTGAAAGAGAACTTGATACTGGCGTGTCTGTGCGATTCTGGAGCGCGTTTATCGGTGGGTCGTGTGTATGTGTGTGTGTGTGTGTGTCAGGAGGACATTCACTGACAGCGCGTTCTCTTTTGTCTTGTCGCGCATGAATGGTTTAAAAACATTTGCATGAATAAGAGCGGGATCATAACGACAGCTAAAGTCACCTGTTGTTGTTTCTGGCGTTTCATCGCCTGTGCCGCAACCGCGATACCACGGAGCCCAGCGGGCACCTTGATGTCAAAATTACGTCAAGAAATAGGTCAAAAATGAAAGTCATATTGACGTCAAAGTGTCGATGTCAATTTGATGTCAAGATTTTGACCTCTGCTGATGTCATTTTGCCAAACAAAAAGGTGAAATCCATGGCCGTACACTTATTACCAGCTTCACTTAAACTTAGCGTTTGCTTTAGTTGGACTCTTGACCCTTGACTCTTTTATATAAATTTTCTCTGGCTGCTATAATTGTGTGTTTATAAAGCACATGTGTTGTAGCTAAAAAAGCCATGAGAAAATGAGATCAGGTGATGTTGGCTGATTATTGATGATGATGATGATATCATCATGTAAATGCCAAAATCACTGATCATGTTCCGTGTCTAATGCTTTAATTATAATGGACTTGTGGATTTTATGTTGTATTATAATAGAATCCATTGATCTTTACGGCATGAGAGCGATGTTTATCAAATAATATAAATGATTTTAAAAACATTTAGAGCATTAAACTCTTTACTCTACATCAGGGGTGCCCAATCCCGCTCCTGGCGATCGACTGTCCTGCACAGTTCATCTCCAACCCTAATCAAACACACCTGAAGCAACCAATTAAGGGCTTCAGAGCACGTCAGGATCACTTGAAAATTAAAGGCAGGTGTGTTTGATTAGGGCTGGAGATGAACTGTGCAGGACAGTCGATCGCCAGGAGCAGGATTGGGCACCCCTGCTCTACATTATTACTTAGACATCAATAATGAGTGTATGTCTCTCAACAATGGTGACAATCAATGAAATGCTTCATGCTGCAGTGCATGCTGGGTACCACCAATCAAAACTCACCCATATCTCCCAGCATGCATTGCGGCTTTAATAAATTATGCAGCTGGAGTTGATCTGATTATCTGGATATTTTGTTTGATTGTCACCATTGTTGAGATTCATATGCTGTTTCTTGATATCTGTGTGCGTCTAAGTAATGCCATGGATTAATGGTTTTTGTGCACTAAATAGTTTTTAAAAACCAAGTATATTATTTGATAAACACAGAGCCCAATGACTTCTATTATGAATGAAACAGTTTTAAAACCACAAGTTCTATATAATCAAAACATTAGACACTGAATAAGATCAGGGATTCATGATGATATCATCTTCATCATCAATAAACAGCCAACATCACCTGATCTCATTTTCTCATGGCTTTTTTAGCTACAACACATGTGCTTTATAAACACACAATTATAGCAGCCAGAGATTTTTTTATATATTAAAGAGTCAAGGGTCAAGAGCACAACTAAAGCAAACGCTAACCACCATCATGGTGACTTTAAAATACAAAATATGATTTCATTAAACTGGAAATTAAATAAAGTAAATCTGGTTAGTTTTAAGTGAAGCTGGTAATAAGTGTACGGCCATGCATTTCACCTTTTTGTTTGGCAAAATGACATCAGCAGAGGTCAAAATCTTGACATCAAATTGACATCGACACTTTGACGTCAATATGACTTTCATTTTTGACCTATCTCTTGACGTAATTTTGAAATCAATGTGATGTCATATTGATGTTAAATTGACATCAAATGCCCACTGGGAGGAGCAGGACCTATGTCGATGCGCGCGTCCAGGTCCAGGAACATCGCGTGCACACTATATAAATAAATAGCAAAAGGGATTTTGGATTTTGAAAAGTGGGGGGGACATGTCCCCCTGTTCCCATATGAAATTACGCCCGTGGGCTTCTTTGTACTTCACTCACGTTCCAATATCGATCCTTCTTCAAAAAAAATCACCCTCTTAACATGCGCAAAAATGTGCTTGGGAACATCAGTGGAGCGGTGCTTACGTTGAATGGCACGAATTGTAGGCTACTGACTATTTAAACAGAGCAGTGCAATTTTTATGTTAGGTTGACTATTTTATTTTGATAATGAATCGGCTGCGATGTCAAGATTGCAATGCTGGAATATGGTGTGTGAGGCGTCGGCGCGATGGAATCATAAAAATATACTCCGTTATTTTGTTCAGGACATCATTCAAAACTGCAAAGTATTTATTTATATTTGTGTACACTCGCAATAAAACACAACACTTTTGTAAAATAAAGAAAACAAACAAACTGCCGTCTCGGTTTCCTTTCCGTCAACTTGTTTCTGAGGCGCCGCGCCTCACAGAAATGAAACAAACTCAGCAGCATGCTGTCAGTTTTTTCTTTAGTTTTATTAATCTATTAATTGTTTAAATTTCGTGTGTTTCTTTTATATAGGCCTATAGACAATGATTTAATGAAAACAAATTTTGTTTTTTAAATTTAATTATATTTTCCTTAAATCATCCTGGCGACCCATTTTATAAGTCTCGCGACCCACCCGAGGGTCGCAACCCAGGGTTTGAAAGCCGCTGGTATAGGGTGTGATTGGGAAAACAGCCTCTGAGTGTCGATTTTGAGCGCTGTTAATTCACCAGTATATTCCTGTAGGCTATTATGTTTTCTACGGTATATCACTGTTTTAATGGAAAATTGTATGATATTGTCAGAATTTGGCCTTTTTTTACAGCAAGGGTTAACAGTGTAGTGTAGTTGAGCACCGAATGGTGCTCAAACATCATTGGCTGATGGCGGCCATGTTTTTCGTGATACGCAAACGTCCTCAGAGACAATCACGGCACCTTGGACCAAGACACCGCATGCCGGTTTTCAAGTCAATCGGACTGACTGTTGCGTAGCTATAGATGTTTTCATGTTTTTGATCGCTGTAGCGCCACCATCAGGCCGATTAGGGTGAGCTTTAGTGACGTTGTAGATGGAGCGGTTACTACCATCCCTCGAAGTTTCATGTCTCTACGACTTACGGTTTAATCTGCCCGATCACTTTTAGGGCAGGATGCTGATCTTTGAAAATCCTAACAAGTACAATAGGGTTTCAGTGGTAAGCACTTGAACCCCTAAAAAGTGTTCACGTCTTTATAGAGCTCGTAATGTTGCCATAGAAACACATAATTCCCTGTCCGACGATGTGAACAGCTCCAAGAACGTCACGTTTTGTCATCCCAAAATGCAGCATGTGTAACATGAAGATGCACAATGCTATAGCATTCAAAGACATTGACACCACAAATATGCAAATAAAAATGTTATTCTTAATTGTTCTTAATTGTTAACTCCGGGTACAGTATGAGCAGTGTTAAAGCAACACCAAAGATTCTTTTTTACCTTAAAATAATGTTTCCAAAATCGTTTCAGTGGTTCATCAACTCGTAACAGGGTGAACGGCACTTCTGCATTCGCTTTGCGTCCCTCTATCGGCTATAACCGCACTATCTGTAGTTCGAATGAGACATAAGAAACTACAATTTTGACTTGCTTTACGGCAAGCGTTACAATAGCGTACTCGGCAGGTACATATAAATGGAAGATACCTAGCAGCCAGGTAGCTTTTGAATTGTCATCATGATGGAGTCTGCAAATAAAAGGAAGGGTTTGATGTCGGAAGAGGCGAAGAAAAGAAAACGTGAGCATGAAAGAGAAAGAGCTCGAACTAGAGTGAACATTGGACCGGCTTACACTCGTTGGCGAGAGCTGAAGGAGGCTACAAGATGAAAGACTGACGGTCACTTGGCTTTGTTGTTAAAAAAGAATAGCAAGCAGTGTCATTATTTTGTCACAATACATCATACTTTCATAAAATCATGCAACATACTCTACCTTGTCTGTGGACATCGTTATTTCCAAAGCCGGTGCTGGATAAACAAATAGCGTGTGTGCGACGGTAGGCTAAATTATTTACGACCGCGGTAATGGACAATTCCGCTTCCAACCTGTAGGGGGACCGAAGAGGAAAAGTGCTCTGGTGTTGCTTTAAACGTTAAAGGAGAACTCCGGTCAATTTTAACATTTTTTTGTAAATTTGGAGTGCTGTCAATACAGAGAACAACGACAAAAATTGGTGTTGCCTACACCATGTTATCCTCTTTTTAAAATTTGCACCCTGTTGACTTCAATGGGGCACGTTTTAAACCTGCTTTTAGCCTCTTCACTCAAGGAATCACTCACATTGGCTGTGCACTTGTAATGACACATCAAGGATGTTAAGAGGCTAAAAGCAGGTTTTAAACATGCCCCATTGAAGTCAACAGGGTGCAAATTTTAAAAAGAGGATAACATGGTGTAGGCAACACCAATTTTTGTCGTTGTTCTCTGTATTGACAGCACTCCAAATTTACAAAAAAATGAGCTCAATGTTAAAATTGACCGGAGTTCTCCTTTAAACAAGATAACTCAGGATTCAGTTTATGCTGGGTTTAGAATGACCCGAATGACCTTGTTCAAGTGTAAAAAGCCTATTGTTGTTGTCTAATCTATTGTGTGTGTGAACAGGTTTTTTTTTTTTTTTTTAATCTCATGAAAGTTGAGCATTGCTTGCATAGAGTCAGGAAATGCTATCATATACAACCCCTGCTTAATACGTCTGTTCAGTCTTCAAAGTCTCCATTTGCACTTTGAGTGCTAGTGAAGAAAGCTGCTGCGAACAAGGTATGAGTTTTTACATATTACTTGATGAGTTTGTAAAATGTAGGGCTATGAAAGAGAAGAAATGGATAGCTTTTGGGACAAAATGTTTGTGTGTTGGTCGCTTGGAGCAGGTTATACCACACAGGACCTTAGTGGACCCTTATTTCACAGGATGCTGCATTTTAAGCTTGGTAAATAAGTTCAGGAGACACTAAATTGATTAATGTTAAGTATGCAAACATGTAGATATATAATATTATGATGTATATGATTTGGTGGAAGGCCAGCTGGGCAATGTAAGAAGCTGTAAAGCCCTCATTCATTGTTAGTGTTTGAGTCCTGTTGACTTACTGTTACACCAGATGTGAAGCAACAAAAGCCAATAGAACCCAGACAGCAACATAGTATCGGCCCAGATCCGGCCCACATCTGGGCCGTGTGGAATCCAAGTGTCCCAGATGTGGGCCCATAATAATCAGCCATACTGTCTACACTGGATGAGGCATGAAGCATCGTGACACGACAAATCTCCAACAGTAAACTGACGCCTTGTTTTATTTCTGACAAGTACGTGCTTCTCCTGACATGAAGGACAAATGATTTTAGCAATGGTCGCTTCGTCACGTCCAGTGTAGACCGTCTCAAGCTGGTGTAGACATGCTGTGGAAACACTAAAGACACAACAATCTGATGTTGCAAAAAGAAGAGAAATTGTTGTCCAGAGAATAGATATAATCTGACTTGAGACTAATTCTTAGCATGCATGAGAAATGTGACCACAGTTCAGCAGTGCAACACCTCCATGCCACCCTGATCTTATCAGTCCTTTGGGTGTCGATGAGTCACTAAAACTGTTTCTGAGCAGCACTTAATAATTGTTATTTTTGTACTAACCAAAGACGAAAACAAACTATTTTCAGAAGCTTTATTATAGGTATGGAGTGCATGAATTGGATGTGTGTATTTATATGTTTGTCTATAGAGCTGTGATGGTTCCTGTGGTCGTGAGCGCCAGAATGACTCTTCTTCTCTCTCTAATCTTTCTGCTCTTTCTACTCACTTCTGGTGAGTCACAGTTGTTATAGAGCTTTTTTTTGTGTGCTTTTTTAAAGAGTGCATTATTTATCTATTTTACTGTCCACCAATCAGAAACACACTCAGTCTGTCAGTCATTTTAGCTGACATTGGGTTGGTTGACACGTAGAAGACGGGCTTTGGGGAGAGCGTGTGGTTACGCTGACAAAATGGCTGAAATCGCTTAAAGCGCCTGTGGATGTGTTCGCTTTTCACAGTTCTGTGTCAGCGTGATCATTTGCTTTTCTGCAACACCCTTCTGCAGGACTTTTCACACTTCTCTCACTGTGTGTCATCTCTCCAGCAACAAGTGATAAATATTATTTTAGCTGCATTTACACATAACTCATACTTGACCATTTATCTTCTTTGTATTTTGTGTTGCAGGAGTTTTTGGAGAAGACTGGAGTGTGATTTATGAAACTAAATCAATATGTGCTCTCAAAGGATCCTCAGTAAACATGTCATGCACATATAGATTTCCTCAGCAATATAATCTCACAGATACATTTTGGATCAAGAAACCAGATGTAGATATCAAAAGTTTAAAATAATATCCAGAGTATAAAGACAGGGTTGAATACATTGAAGACAGACAAAACAAAACTGCCGTCCTCAGACTGAACAACGTCACTGAAAACGATGAGATCGAGTATTGTTTCAGATTCATAACTGAAAAAGACAAATGGATTGGTAAACCAGGAATTCAACTTAATGTTTCTAGTAAAGCACTTTTGTCCTTCATTTCCATCATTTATTTAACAAAAAGTTATTAGTTTTAGGACAGAAAGATGTGTTTCCTCCAGGCCTTCAGGTTCAGGCTCCACAGCTGGTGCTGGAGAAAGAAACGCTCAATCTGACATGTAGAACCACCTGCAATCTGACAGACAGATTCATCTGGTACAAAAATGGACAGGCTTTAAACTTCACCAGCGACATCCTTCAGTTTCAGTCAGTCCGCAGTGATTCTGGCAGATACAGCTGTGCCGTCAGAGGACATGAACATCTGCCTTCTCCTGCTGTCAGCATCAGTGTCGTGTGTGAGTAGGTCTAGGTCTGTGAACAACAGCAGTAAAGTGTTAGGGGAGTGGCCTGCATGTCTTTAACTGGAAAACCAGCCAATCAGAGAGCAGTTTGGCTGTTTAGCTTGGTCTCGTAAACCCCCTGCTGGAGGAAGCAGTAACTACACGATCTGACTGCATCTGACAGACCATTATACATTCATTAACCATGTATTCTAACTAAACACATACTGCAAATATTTTATTATAGTATATATGTTTTAGCAGAGTCCAGTTCTTTTTGGAGGGCTCATGAAAATGGATGTATAGCTTTCTCAAGGTCCTGGTATGAATCTAAAAAAGCTAAAATGGCTTACAATAACATTTAAAATCTGCATCTAAACTGTGTTGTTTTGTGGCTGAAATGCAATCATCAGTTGTTGCAATACCAGATTAATAAAAACATTTTCACATTCTTTTTCTATTCAAGTTAAACTTAGGGAAAGTGAATCAGTGCAGTATACAAATTATATATATGAATAAAAAGCTTATTGTTTTACCTCTAGATTCCCCCCAAAATACGTCAGTGTCGGTCAGTCGGTCTGGTGTAATAGTGGAGGGAGATTCAGTGACTCTGAACTGCAGCAGTGACTCAAACCCTCCTGCTCTGAACTTCAGCTGGTTTAAGGAGAATGAAACCTCAGCTGTTGGATCTGGACAGAGTTTCAGCATCTCCAGCTTTAACTCCAGTTTCAGTGGACGCTTCTACTGTGAGGCTCAGAATAAACATGGATCTCAGAGATCAGCGTCTGTTTCACTCACTGTTAAAGGTATTTTCTATAATCAGACACTCTTTCAGTTTCATCTGTCTCACGTGTGAAATGATCTTCATGATCGTCTTGTTTCAGGGGTTCAGAGAGATGCTCTGCTCACAGTTTCTGGGATCGTGGCGGGATGTGGAGGATTGATCTTCATCATCATCGTCATCATCATTGTGTTCATAAAGTGAGTGAAGTTTATCTGCACACTAAATCTAAGACTTCACTTTTGGTCGATTTTTTTAAAAGTAAATTGACTCTATTTCAAGCCTTTTCTTTTTAAAATATATATTTTAATCGTTTTTTCTCTGTTTTCAGGAGGAAGAAGAGGATAGGAGGAGGAACTGAAGACGGGAATCAAAAGCAGGCGAGTCGACACACACACCCCACTAAGCAAAATGATGTCCGAAAGACGTCTTTTCAATGTCTTTGTTACAAAAATCGGACGTTGAAATGACGTCCACTGAGGAGCCAGAATGAAAGTTGTTATGACGTCTTTTTTTGACGTGTTCTGCACGTCCGATATATAGACGTTCATCGAACCTTCATACAAGTTTAAAACTAGTTCAGATGTGGCCATTGTGGACATATTTCAACATAATTTATGGTCTCATTTAGACATAATTACTTTGACTATTGCTGTCAGATGATCTTAGTGAGAATTAACAGAGGTTTAGATGTTGATATTTGTTTAATTTGAAGTGTCACCATTGTGGTGATCAGTGCTTGCTTTAGTTGGGCTCTTGGTCCCCTTTCTTTTTACTTTAACTTTTCTTTGACTGCTTTAACAGTGTGTTTGTGTAGCACAATTGTTTTGGCAGAGAAAGCCTAGAAAAAGTATGAGGTGTTATCAGCTCAATGTTGATGACATCATAATCATCACAAAATGGGCCTTTAATATTGTGTTTAAAGTTTTGCGTTTATATTTGGCAATAATAACCACCAACCTTGTGGAACTGCATTATTGGTGCCAAAAGCATTAAAATGATCACTTATTTGAAGGCGTATAAAAAGCATGTGCACATGATGTTTTGAGCAAGTGTATCATATAGTCACACACAGACATCAAGATTGTGCATATGATTCACAACAATGGTGACAATTTAAAAAAAAAAAAGCTTCATGCTGCAATGCATGATGGGTAGCTTTCATAGTACAAAACTCATCCTTAATTCCCAAGCTTTTTTGTTTTGATTGTCACCGTTGTTGTGAATCATATCCAAAATCTTGATGTCTGTATGTGATTACACGATACACTTGCTCAAAACATCATGTGCACATGCTTTTCATACACCTTCAAATAAGTGATAATTTTAATGCTTTAGGCACCAATAATGCAGTTCCACAAGGTTGGTGGTTATGAATGCCAAAGCATCTGACAACATTAGATACTTTTTTTTGTGATGATTTCATTATCATCAATAAGCTGAAAACAGCTGATTTTACTTATTATTGGCTTTCTCTGCCACAACAATTGTGTTTTACAAACACAAAGTTACAGCAGTCAAATAAAAGTTAAAGTAAAAGAAAGGGGACCAAGAGCCCAACTAAAGCAAACACTGATCGCCACAATGGTGACACTTCAAATTAAACAAATATCAACATCTAAACCTCTGTTAATTCTCACTAAGATCATCTGACAGCAATAGTCAAAGCAATTATGTCTAAATGAGACCATAAATGATGTTGAAATATGTCCACAGTGGCCACATCTGAACTAGTTTTAACCTTGTACGAAGGTTCGATGAATGTCTATATCGGACGTGCAGAACACGTCAAAAAAAGACGTCATAACAACTTTCATTCTGGCTCCTCAGTTGACGTCTTTTCAACGTCCGATTTTTGTAACAAAGACATTGAAAAGACGTCTTTCGGACATCATTTTGCTTAGTGGGACACCTCCATCTACAACTGCAATACAGTGTGATTGTATTGTTGCATTGAACTATGAATACAACAGTGTATATGAAGCAATATAAGTGTATAAATCTTTCTCTATAGGCGGCTGACGCGAGTGATGATACATACACAGCTCTGGATCCAGCGTCCAGAACATCTGACGTTTACAGCACAATCACAGTCAGTAAATGTCTTTTACACACTTTTACACTCAGATTCAGCAGATCCACACATAAACAGGCTGTTGTTGATCTGTCTCTCACAGTCTGTTCAGTCCAGAGCTCCTGATGACTCCTACACGGCTCTTGAGCTTCAGTCCAGATCTTCTGAATATGAGACTCTAGCAGTGACTTCAGCAGATCCACACTAAACTGTATTACTGCTAATATACATCTGATGCTCCTCACAAACTGATAATCCATCATTATGAGCTCATAAACATCATTACTTTATCAATAACATTCTGATTTCTTAAGCTGTGTATATTGAGCTTATAAGAGTGTTGTTGTATTAGTCCTGCAAATCTATATTTTAGCCTGCATATTTATGTTTGTGCTGCATAAGCAAATGCATTTTAGGAGAAAACTTGTGTGATTCAAATATTTAAAGTTACATCGCAATAACATGTAGTCAATAGTTTAGGGGCTGTTTACACCTGGCCACTTCATGCGTTTTCTCAAATCGGATAGCTATCCGATCGTGAAAAGACCAGGTGTAAATGCCCTCCGAAACGCATTTGAGACGGATTTGAATCCGATCGCTCAAACCACTTCAGGAGGTGGTCTGGGCCGCATTCCAGACGAAACTGGACAAATGTAAATGCATCTGGTTGCTCAAACCACATACGTCAGCGCTTCTCTCCTCCCAAACGGAAGTACGTCACTCGCTTTAGCCGCGCCAGAAGCAGAAACAAACATGGATGATACTCAGGGATGGAGCAGCGGCGAAACTCGGACACTTATTTCTTTATGGAGCGACGAAAGCGTGCAGCATAAATTATCAAGAACTTATAGGAACAAAGCAATATATGAAGACTTATCGCAAAAAATGAGAGAACACGGTTACAGCCGAACCTGGCAACAGTGCCAAAGGAAAATAAAAAGTCTTAAAATAATTTACCGCAAAGCAAAAGATAATAATGGTAAAAGTGGACGGGCCAGAGTAACATGTCCATTTTATGAAGTGTTGGATCGGGTGTTAGGAGATAAGCCGTCTTTCGTACCTGGAGAAGGCGAGGTGCTGGATACGGCCAGTTTGGCAGAAGACAATGTCGACGTTGAAGGAGGTTTGTATGCTTGGTCTGTGCGGTCAAGTTTTCTAGCTAGTTAAAAATACAATAGTAATTTACAAAATTCTAAACGTATGTGTATATAGTTCTGTAGTTACTTTTATGGGCCAAAAGTTTTTATATAGTGAATTATCATGACAACTAGTTAAAAAGGCTTATAAATGGGCCAAGTCATTTTTATTTTATTTTCTGTTGTCATTTCTATCTATTGTTGTACACAGGTTTGATAAGTATTTAGTTGACTTAGTAGTAGGGGGTGGGTAGGAAATAATAATAGCTAGTCTGACGAAAATCAGTTAACTTTAACCCATACAAGTGATAATAGTAATTGTAGTAAATAAAAAAAGTGTCACTTTACCATATTAACCTGTTTAACTTTTTAACAGACGTGGATGGGACTGATTCAACCGATAGACCCTCTTCCGAAACCACTCCTGAACCCACTCCCATACCCACGTCAGAAGATGATGGTCAGGAGCGTGTTTTTGAGCGTGCCAAGAGAGATCAGGGTGCTGTAGGTAAGTGCTTTTAGGGAAAATTCTGTAAATGCTGAGATAAATATATAATATTTGTGCTCTGTGGAATTAGCATTTTTGGACACACTAAGTAAATAATGTAGGTTCTGTACTTTTCAAAGCAAACTTTTTTTCTTATTTATTTTAGTTAGGCATTTGATTTAATCTACTATTTTAAACTAACAATACATCAACTTGGTCTTTTTTTTAGGATCACGGAAAAGGAAGAAGACAAAACTAGAAGCCACAGTCGAATGCTTTGCAAAGGCCCTGTCCGATAATCTTTCAAGAGAGATGCAGTTTGCTATGCAAATGCAAGCAGCCCAGAATGAACACGAGGTAAGAATGTTTGGTATGATGATCCAAGCCATAACAAATACACACCCCATGCCACCCCAAGGCCCCCCGTATAACATGCCATTTCCTGCACAAAATCCATACTTGCATCCTAGCCACACTAACTCACCTGGGCCCATGACAGTCCACAACCTTCGTACCTGCCACATACTCCCTCATCAAGCAGACACTATCCACTAGATGAAGACCAGGAAACCCATACATTCACTCCACTGTAATTCTTCCAGAGGCACAATTTCTTGTTTTTGAAAAACAAAGTTAAACATTTTTCACCAAGTTAACACACTTTTGGTAATACAAAAAACAAATTCAAGTGGTTTTTGCCTGTTAAATGTATGTTATTGTGAGCCATAGACATTTCTGTTTACCTTTTGTACTCAATTTTGACCTCTTCAGTGGAGTTTAACCTTTCACACTAGAGCTTTTGGGTATTGTGTTACTATGCTCTTCATGTACAGTTTGAGTTATAAGATGTTTCTTGTTAAACACAACAAATCATTTTGCCTTTGGGTGTTGCACTTTATTTTCAAATATTGCATTTGTAAATTAATAAAGTCTGGTTTATGCTGCTATTTACTTAACTTGATACAGCCAGGCACGTATGTCTTTTTTTTTTTGTTAAAAAATAAATAAAAGTTTTAAATGTCCACCATCTTCAGTTTGGTTTTTAACACTCTGACAAACATAACTTGGTAGAAAACCGAAAAACAAATGTTTAGAAATAGATGAGCTGCATCATTTCAGTGAACAAGTTACAAATGGAAAAGTGATTGCTGCTACTGTTGTCCCTGCTCAGAGAAAAAACTGGTCAAAGCAATGCGAATTTTATGGGGTTGTGTTTCTTGGTGCCGCAGAACAGGTGCCATCTCCTGGGTCTCTTCTTGAGTGCCAGGCTCACTAACGCCCTGTAGCCACTCGTTGTCAAAATGTTCTCCATTCTGCTCGCACAGATTATGTAGAATGCAGCATGCTGTGACGACCACTGGCATTCTTTTCAGTTGAAGCTCAGACTGCTTGAGGAGGCACCTCCACCGGCCCTTCAGCCTCCCGAACGCACACTCTACCGTCATTCGTGCTCTGCTTAGGCGGTAGTTAAAATGTTGCTGTTCCACAGTCAACTGGCCATGGTCACTGTAGGGCTTCATCAGCCAAGACATGAGCGGGTAGCAGGGCCGTGCACAGGGGGGTGGCCCGGTGGCTAGAGCCACTGCCCCTATGCCCTCATCGACTGAGGTGCCCCTCTTCCCCATCCCCACCGCTCCGCTCAAAGCATTCCGCTGATTCCGCTAATCCGCTCCAGGTTTTCCCGCTCGCTCCGCAGCATCACTCACAGTATACGACAGTTCACGAAAGCTGTCGCATTAACAGGTAGGCTATGCAAGACAGTGGTTGAATCTGCGAAATTAGTCATTTGTTTTTGTTGTATTTATGTCGGTAATGTTTTGCTCTTGGTCTTCTGGCTTCTGGCTCTTTCTTTGATTTATATCAACCAGGGCTGGACTGGCCATCGGGCATACCGCGCACTTTCCCGGTGGGCCGACGTGCTTTTTGGGCCAACACATCTCATACTCATGGGCCGATACATCTCATACTCATAAAAATTATTAGGCTTATTATTTTTTCTTTTTCTTTTTAACGGCCTATAAAATTTGTACATCGGCGGCCCATTCATTTTGTTTTGTTTTGTTTTGCTTAATTGGCGGTGCCGGGTTTGTGCCAGTGTAATGCATTGGTCAGAAAAAGTCAGCGTTAGGTTTTTTTTTTTTTTTTTTCTGACAGACCAGCCCATGAAACACGTAGATCAGCGGCCCATTGGTTATTTTCTTGATTGACACTGGGCTGGGCCAATCACATCTTTAAACGAGTGAGCGAGAGTGCAGCAGTGTCAGTGTGTATCTGTCAAAATAGTCAGCGAGATGGAGAAGAAACGGAAGGAATGTGCAGAAAAACAGCTTGAAAAAATGGAAACAGGCCCTTGAAGCAGACACTGTAAAATGTGTCAAAATAGACACTACCGTTCAAAAGTTTGGGGTCAGTAAGATTTTTTAATGTTTTTAAAAGAAGTAGCCTATCTTCTGCTCACCAAGGCTGCATTATTTGATAAAAAACAAACAGTAATATTGTGAAATATTATGACAATTTAAAATGACTGTTTTCTATTTTAATATATTTTAAATTGTAATTTATTCCTGTGATCAAAGCTGAATGTTCAGCATCATTACTCCAGTCTTCAGTGTCACATGATCCTTCAGAAATCACTCTAATATGATGATTTGATGCTCAAGAAAAAATCATTATTATTATCAATGTTGAAAACAGTTGTGTACATTTTTTTTTTCAAAATTCTTTGATAAATAGAAAGTTCAAAAGAACAGCATTACTGTATATTCACATAGAAAACAGCTGTTTTAAATTGGAATAATATTTCAGAATATTACTGTTTTTGTTTGCATTTTTAATCAAATAAATGCAGCCTTGGTGAGCAGAAGATACTTCTTTTAAAAACATTAAAAATCTTACTGACCCCAAAGTTTTGAATGGTAGTGTATATTTTCTGACCTTCACAGCTCCAGTGGCAGATGATGATAGTGAGGAGGATCAGGAGAGAGACGAGAGAGTGTAGAGCCTGCGGTATTAAAGCAGAACTACTTTCAAAACACTTAGGCCATGTCATGAGTGTAGGAACCCATAACCCAGTTACAGATTATTTCCACATCTGCATAGTTGACGATTACCGCAATTCACTAGAAATCTAATGAGAGGCGTTTGTAAACCATGTTTTCCGCCAAAATAAAAGCTTGATGCAGTTTGCGTCAAAATAAAATATCATGTGCTTATCTCTTTCAAGTATAGAAATTGGTACAAAACTAATTATGAAAGTTTCCTTTATTGTTTTACAAAATATGGCTATTACTGTCATTGGATTAATATTATAACTATTATTATGTTTTACCACTAAAATAGGTTTGAATTTTTCTTTGTTTAATTTGCACACTGAATATGGGTTGGAGCTTTTAATTTTGAACTCTCAAAGTGCACCAGATTGATGAATTTAACATTAAAATGCACAAAATTTTCTTACAGGGGGGGCATGCCCCCAACCCCCCCTAGAAGGACAGAGGTCCCACCACAGTTTTACCAAAAATCCTGTGAGAAACACTGGTATTGCTATGCCAGTGCAGCTTATAGCTTGTTTTAGGATTCATCACTAGTATTAATAAATGTCAAATTTTTACTTATTTCATCTGTTAACTCTCACTTGTTCATATACTCACTCATTACATGGCATTAGTGGTTTTAAGGAATTGGAGTTGGTATGCATATATTTAAGGGCGTGCAAAGATGGGTGCTGTTTATGATCATATAGTGGGCCAGTCTGGGCCAAAATGCCAGGGCCGATTTATTTTATTTTTTTGCCCCAGTCCAGCCCTGTGTACAACATATCCACGTTCTTAGAATTAGCTGCTTGTCTAATCAAATTATTGTACTCTTGATCAGATCTAATAAAAGTAACTAAATTTTGGCACACTAGTGTGCCACCCCCCCCCCCCCCCCCCCCCAAAAAAAAAACAAAATAGTGCCCCTTTTTTGGTTTAGGCCACTGCCCCTTAAAATGTCTGTGCACGGCCCTGGCGGGTAGGCTGCGTCCCCCAGGACTGTGATTGGCACCTCAATGCCTCCAATGTTGCGTGTAAGCTGTATAAACAAATCAATTGCGATAAATTATTATTGTGGCATTGCTTGCATATTATATATATTAATTGCTTATGTTTTTCTCATTTGCAAGTAATTTGTCCATAAAATGAAGTATGGTGATAACAGAAATGTATATCTTGGTGTAATAAACACATACTACCTATATTTTTTATTACTAATAATGATACTAAAGGCTGCTTTTACAAATTCACACATTTTTCTCATCTTTACTGTAACATTTTTATAGACAACCTATGTTGATAGTTTTTCTGTTATTCTTAGGACAACAATGAAAGATCATGTTTTTACCTCTGGAAAAAGAGCACCTCTCTCTGCCAGGTCAAAGATCTCTGAATTGCGGAGAACTCTGGCATCATGAACACTGCCTGCCCAACCGACATTGATATTGGTGAACCTAATGGAGATTGCTAATTAGACATTGACTGTATAAAAAAATACTATACATAAACTATACAAATATATAATATACTTAATGTAAAAAAAAAAATCTTATAAAATGGGCCAAAGTGATTTATGTCCATGTAAGGACTTTGCACATTAGCAAACTTTGTAATAAATAAAAATGTTAATGGTTACTTACTGTGACTGATAATCTACAACAGCTTGCAGGATTATGGAACAATGTCCTTTGCGATTAAAATAGTCCTTGGCGTTGTTTTGTGGAGCCGTTATCGGGATGTGCGACCCGTCGATGGCACCTGCACATTGAGGGAAACCCCATCTTCTCTCAAACCCATCCCTAATGTCCAGGAGCCTCTGGCCTGTGGGCAATTGAATGCATTTCTGCATGCAGGACACCAGCGCACTGCATACTTCCCACACGCAGATGCATACTGTAGACCGGCTCAGCCCAAAGAGGTGAGAGATGGTGTTATACCCGCTGCCTGTAGCGAGATACCACAGGGCCACGGCGACGCGCTTATCGACCGGTGTAGCCTGACGGAGATGAGTGTGCCTCCTCATTAAATAACTTTTCAGGCAGACACAAAGGTAATCGAATGTACGGCGCCCCATTCGAAAACTGGATTGCCAGTCTTGTTCAGAAAAAGAAGCCTGTACTATATTTTCCCACCAGTGTTGACTCCGAGCTTTCATCCAAGTATCTCGCTGGTTTTTAAAGTGTAGTACTGCCGACAGCGAAAATACTGCACATAGTAAGTGCTGCCTTTTGTTGCGTAAGCGTTGAAGCAAGTTTTTTCTTTTTCGTTTTGACTGCATTCGCAAACCCAAATAGTGCAAAATAACAGTGGATGCCATTTCAGTTCACCGGAAATGTTTATTTGCATTTTTCGCGGGAATTAGAAGATCGGATTCATATCCGTTTAGCTGAGACGCATTCATGTGGACAAGTGTAAATGGAACCGTTTGCACAAATCCGATAGCTATCCGATCAGAGAAAACGCATGAAGTGGCCATGTGACAGCCCCTTAGTGTCTGCTTCACTGGAGTATTACAAATTTTATTTATGTATGTTAATAATTGCCCTGTAAAGCAGTATTTTCATGTTCAACTCAGTAAAATCTGTATCTGATTGTATTAAAGTCTCTAGTTTCTCAGTCATGTTGGATTGCTCTGTTGACTGGATTTTGTTCTACTGTATCTTTAATTGAGGATCCTAATAATTCCTGTAGTGTTTAAAAGACCAGCATCTCAAATAAACATTTCTCTCCTTGCTGATGTGTATTTTATCATTATAACTGATATTTCATGTGTGTGTCCAGACTGCCATCTAGAGGATATTAGTCACACACACTAATTAACATTGCCTATAGGTTTTAAGTACTGTATAATGAAAGGCCAGAAGTAAATAAGTGATGAAGTAGAAAACTGAAATTGGACAAAATAAACACAGTGAACCAGAATAGTCAATTCATTTTAACAGTTAATAATAAAACAAAAAAATAACATTGTGCACAGCGGTGCAACAATAACCAATCAAACAGGATTAATGAAACTGCAAACACCAGTCAGATTAACGCCTGTGACGTGACGCCTTTGCTCCGCCCACAGCGCGGGAAAATTTGAGTCCTCATGACTTTCAGAGCAAGAGCAATTTCCAAACGGTGAGTGTGTTTCTCTGCTCTCAACTTTAAAATGTGTCGTGTCATCTTTAGACCCTGCACATTACTAACACATTTCTTACCTATGAAACTTATTTAAACATAACATGACAAAATATGTGAATTATATCTCGAACAAAACAAAACAACTTGAGTTGCTCTGTTTGTTAGTTAACTCGAACTCTCCCGCCATCTGGCTTTAAAACGAATTACGAGTATTCGCTGGGTCACATGACCATAAATGATAAAATTACAGGCCCGTTGTGAAGGGATCCAGTTTTTCACTTTCGTTTGGAAAACCCCTACAAATGTTTGTAAGTGCCCTTCAAGGAGGAAAATATGCGTTTGGACTTTGCCAAACCACTATAGCCACTAAAGAAGCTCCTCTATGATCTCTGTATGTGCCGTCGTGAGTATTACGTCATTGGATCACGGTCCTCTGGTCATGTGTTAGGGCAGGCTGAGTGAGAGCAGTCTCTCCTTAAAGGGTTAGTTCACCCAAAAATGAAAATTCTGTCAGTAATTACTCACCCTCATGTTGTTCCAACCCCGTAAGACTTTCGTTCATCTTCGGAACACAGATTAAGATATTTTTGATGAAATCTGAGAGCTGGCTCACCCTTCATAGGCTTCCATGTTATTGAAACTTGCAGGCCCAGAAAGTTAGTAAAGACAATGTTTAAAATAGTCCAAGTGACTACAGTGGCTCAACCATACGTTTATCAAGCAACGAGAATACTTTTGGTGCGCAAAAAACAACAAAAATAACGACTTTATTCAACTATTCATGTTGTTCTGTGTGGGCCTCTGACGCGAGTTCACGTAGTGTAACAGCGCAACGTCAGAACGTAGGCTCACTATTGGCCAGCATCACACACATGACCAGCGTCGGCCAATAGTGAGCCTACGTTCTGACGTTGCGCTGTTACACTACGTGAACTCACGTCAGAGGCCCACACAGAACAACATGACTAATTATTATGACCGCCGCTAGCGTAGCTAGCGAAAGCGGTCATATAGGGATTGTCAAAGTTTCTTTTTTTTTTTTTTTTCGTCATCTTACTGAATTTTCCGTCAACGATACCAGGTGTGGGGCCCCACTAGACTTTTACGGAAAAATTTCGTTTGGTCCCCGGGGGCCACTCCCCCCCCGCGCTGGGCCCCCCCAAACCCAAAAAATGCAGTTTTTCCTAAATAACTACCTGAACCGTGGCACCGAGGATGAAGAAATTTTTATGGTATGTTGGTCTTAAGGGCCCACATCAACCTAGCCCATAATCACTCATTTGTGATTTGCGCCCCTCCCATAAAAAATGAAAATGCAATATTATTCTGCTTTAATCGCCCCTATCTTCAGTTGAGATGTTCAGAACTGCACCATATTTCATGTGTATGATTAACTTGACATCCTCTGGGGGTATGCTAAGTTTCGTAGAATTTCATCCATGGGGGGGTATAAAATAAATTCATTTATGTGCACATTTAGTGACTGTACACTCATCGGCCACTCAGATGGTGGTGTTGAGCGAAGGGTTGCTGGTTTAGGACGATACTGTCACACACACACACATGCAGGAATACAAACAAACGCAAGCATGCACACACACTGACATCCACACGCACAGACACACACCCATACACACACATACAAATCCACATGCACAGACACACACACACAAACACACACGCGCACACACATGTACGCACGCATACATACACGCACAGACACACAAACACACACACATACACACACACACAGACAGACATGCACATACTACTACTTTTTTTAGGTATATACATAAACACGCAATACAGCCAAATTGCTCCACGTCATTTATTTTTGTGGAAAGCCAGTGCAGGCCTGAGCGGCGGTCATATTTTGTACCGCCATGCGGTACATCTAGTTACTGACAGAATTTTCATTTTTGGGTGAACTAACCCTTTAGTGTAGATCTCCTCTTCCTCTCCCTCGCTCTGAGCCACGCAGCTGCTTTTGGGGTCCATCACCTCCTCGTCCAGTGCCCAAGTGGGCTTGAAAGTTCCTTTTTGGGTTTTGTTTGGATCATTTATTTATTTGTGTTTGTGGATTTGTTTCATATTACTGTCACGACCTGTTTAATGTTTCCGACTGTTTTGCAACAGTCTCCATCCATTGTATTGATTACCACCATGTGGTTTTAGATGTTTCAGTCATTTTCTGCTAACCTATGACCTGTAGTTAGCTCTGAGCTCGGGTGATCTTTATACTTCTGTGACAGTATAAGTCCTTGTTTTGTCTTTAAGGTGTACAGTTCTGCAATATTGATTTAGCTTAGTTTGAATATATTGTTTTTGTGCTTTTCTTGATGTTCTGTTTCTTCTTGTTCCTCTCTTTGTAGGAGCTGGGTGCTTCCTGAAGCGGCTGTTTCTCTGCGGCACAGGCTTTACTTCACCAGGGGTTGTCATTATTGCTGTGTCATTATTTGCAGTGAATCTGGTGGGTGTGATTCTGATTGCCGTGGTGTCTCCCCTTGCAGAACAAAAATATATGGGAATATACTGCAAAATATAATGCGAAATATTACATAATACATTTCCATATATGTGACCCTGGACCACAAAATCAGTCACATGGGTAATTTTTTTAAAAATTGAGATTCATACATCACATGTATGGTATGTTTCTAAAGTGTGACATGGCATCCTATTAGATATGAATATGTCACAGTTAAATGTGTTTTTGCTTATTGTGTATTGAGTCTTAAGCCTCCATGTTACTGATATCATCCAATGAATTATATCATAAAAAGACTCATCTTTACACAAACCAGACTCATCTTTACACCAAAAAAATGTGCAACACTTTGTTTTTACAACCAAATAATATGCATGCTAATTAATTTAAACTACGGTGGAATGTTTTCCTCGACATCTTGCGATTTCAGGGCACATGAGTTTCCGAACATAATGCATGATGGGATACGCTTAGCCTTGAATAACGCTCTGAAGTGGTATTGGAGATAGTGTGGGTTTAGTGGGCATTAAGGGCACTGCAGTTTGACATTTTAAGACATGGGACAGTCGTGCTCTCAAGTGGCCAAGACCACAAGTGTGAATATTTGGACAAGGCTCCTGACTGGCAGATGAAGCAAAACAACCAGCTATTGTCCTAAAGTTCCAGTATTTGGCTGGTGACGTGTGTTCATTTCCCATCCTGACTGTATAAAGCTTCATTCATTTTACATATGTGCATTTTTAATACATTATAATTATAATTCATATGAAGCCCACATTAGCTTCTCCTAACACATAGTGAACAGTACAGAAAAAATACAACCAGTAACTTACATTACTTCTGAAATCAACATGTCCAAGAGTCAGATGTAAAAGCTGCTGTAATGGCAGTAAAGTGCCATTACATAAAGATTTGAGCAGGGCCTGAAGTTAACTTTTTTGACCACCAGCCACTGTGGCAGGTGGATTTAAAAATCCACCTGCCACAGTAACTTTTTACCAGCCAGTTTTTTTTTTTTTTTTTTTTTGCCTCATAAAGGTGAAAAATAGAAATCACACAAACATTGTTTTAACTTGTAAGAATACACATTTAAGTGCTGTCAAGTTATTAACGAAATCATTATAAGTAATAATAACTCAGACTATAATTTTTAAAATATTTTTATTCATTGATTTGCTGTCACAGACATAGTCATATGTCATGTACCAATTCTACAAATAAATAAAACATCTCCAGTTAACTGGCAGAGCATTCATTTCGTTCGTTTTTTAAATAAGAGGCGATCTAGCGCTGAAATGTGTTTTTTAAATCAAGTGATCAAAGTGCTCGTTGCCGCTGCGATCAGAGATGCGGGTACAGTGTTTTCTCGTGTGGCTCGCGCACACGCCGTACTTTCTTCACTCGGATGCGCGCTTGGTTTGCATTTGTGTATGTGTTCCCTGCTACAGCTAACCATTTCTGTTCATCCACCCTACAGAAACAATGACAATTCACAGTAAGCTTGATAACACATGCATGCCAGCGCATGCACGCACGCACGCACACACACACACACCGTGCTAACAGATATAGACCTAA
This sequence comes from Abramis brama, assembly GCF_963993115.1. Taxonomy (NCBI): domain Eukaryota; kingdom Metazoa; phylum Chordata; class Actinopteri; order Cypriniformes; family Leuciscidae; genus Abramis; species Abramis brama. The sequence goes on along the minus strand of NC_139964.1, from coordinate 25,118,022 downwards.
GTTACCGCAGCTCGTATGTAAACAAATCACACACGGCTGTATCGATGGCTGATTTAGTCAGTAGACAGTTCCTGGCAACTGTTAATTACAGCCTTCAGGAACCGTTAAGCAGAACTAAATTAATATTAATATTATTGTTAAGTTACCGGGTACCGGATATTTTCTCACTGGTTCCCAACTCCCAACATACACGCACACACATCTGTGTAACAGTCATTGTACCGTAACCAACGTCAGCTTTGCTTTATCTCATCTCATCCCATCTCACGGCAACAGTTTAATACTGTTACTCGCACATCCAAAACGTCGTCTTTTATGTCGCAGACTTTAAAAAAAACAACAGACGCAAAAAACAACAACTAATGAATCACTCAATTCTCATTGGCTACCTGCCAATGTGGCAGGTAGATTGACAGTTTTACCCGCCAATTGCAAAATTCACCCGCATTTGGCGCGTGGTCGGGTGTTAATTTCAGGCCCTGGATTTGAGTAATGGATGTAATTCCTCTATTTTGAGAGGCTGTTCACTGCAGAGTCGTGGGTGGAGAGAGAAGTCCAGCTCTTCTCTCTGGATGTAATTTGGGTGTAATGGGTGGAGCGAGACTGTCGTGTCTTTCCATTTTTATAAAGGCAGAGGACACTAAAGAAGAGTCAGAACAATCATTTCAGGAACGAAAGAACTTGCATCTCTTTTAAAGGGGTCATATAATGCCATTTTTGTACAAGCTAATATGATTCTTTAAGGTCTAAATTAAAAGTTTGTAATATACTTTAATTAAAAATTCTCATTAGTATTGTAAGAAAACATTAATTTTGCCTGGTCAAAAACAGCTCTGTTTTCAGCACGCCGTTTCAGTGCATGTGTCTTTAAATGATAATGAGCTTTGCTCACCCCGCCCCTCTGTTCTGTGCCGTAACACCGTAACACAATAACCATAACACGTTGTTCATTATAAACATGGGATTATGAATTATATTGAGAACGTCGTATATAGAAAACATGCCGTAATGTACCCTGAGTGTAAATAGCCGCATTCATCGTGAAGCGTGCAGCAAACGATTTGCAAAGATTAATATAAATATTAATATAAAGGTTAATAAAATGTTACACTCACTTCTTCTTCTGGAGGTGCAGCAGGAACACGAATAGTTGGTACAGATCCTCTTTTCAGGAGCAGCTTCTTAGCAAAACCAGCTTTATATTGACCTCGTTTGTAAAGCAGTCTGGTGTGTGAAATTATTTGCGCAAACATGAAAGCATTGACGTTGATCGTGGGGAATATTCACTTCGAAAACAAAGTTTAGTTTAGTTTAGTTTAGTTTCAGTTTATTGTCCCCTAAGGGAAACTTGTCTTACAGCGAGGTAAACATATTAAGGTAGCACAACAGGTAAACACCACATACACATACGAATAAAACAACACAAACTACTAATTAGGGCCCGAGCACCGATGGTGTGAGGACCCTCTTGGAATTGCTCTGTTTATTATTATTAGGGCCCAAGCCCTGAAAGGGCGAAGGCCCTATTGTTTTCGTAAGGATTATTATTAGGGCCCAAGCCCTGAAAGGGCGAAGGCCCTATTGTTTTCGGTAGGATTATTATTATTATTATTAGGGCCCAAGCCCTGAAAGGGCGAAGGCCCTATTGTTTTCGTAAGGATTATTATTATTAGGGCCCAAGCCCTGAAAGGGCGAAGGCCCTATTGTTTTCGGTAGGATTATTATTATTATTATTATTATTATTATTATTATTATTATTATTATTTTGTCAACCTTTCGGCCACTTTTGGGGCCCTTAACATGCTCGAAAACTCTTGAAATTTTGCACACAGGTCAGAACCCGCGGCCATCAGGGCCGGACTGAAGCTGGTACCCGGGCGTGGCAGGGGGGCTCGACAGCGCCCCCTGGAACGGGATCCGAACACTTGTCCATAAATCAGACACGCTTGCATGTAATAATATGAAACTCGGTACACATATAGAACTCATCGGGCCGAACAACTTTCGTGCTCTAAGTTTTACGCCAGCCCAACAGGAAGTCGGCTATTTAGGGTTGTTTGGAAACGCATGCTGTGGAATTTAATGTACTCCTCCTAGGGAATTCATCGATTCGCCTCCAAACTCGGTGTGCATGAAGTCAAGACATTGAGGATGCTAAATTGCGGACGGATTTTTGATATCTCGAACGGTTTGGCCGTGGCGAGGAAACGAATTTATGGCGAAAAAATGAAACAGGAAGTGTGTTATAACTTCTGCATACATTAACTGATCTTGATGAAACTTCAGCAGTGTGTTCGTTGTAAGAGGCCGATCGCACAGATGTGACTATTGTGAGTCAAAGTTATAGCGCCACCAACAGGCAGCAGGAAGTACATCACTATTAAAATGCTTTGAAATCACTGTCTTATTTTTACCAGATTTGCTTCAAACTTTATGTGTACAATGTAGACACACGGCAGATGTAAACCTGTGAAAGGATTATTGATATCTTAGATACTGTTGCCGTGGCAACGCATCAAACTTTAATATTCTTTTTTTATGCTTTTGAGACTCTTAACATACTTGAAATTGCATGAAACTCGACAGACACATCACATTTATTATCCAGTAGACATGTGCAAAGTTTCAGAAACGGGCGTGGTGAGGGGCTCAGTAGCGCCACCTTTAGTCATAAGTGGGGGTGTTAGTTTTATCAACAGCAACAAAACTTGGTATGTGTATTGTTCTCATCAAGACGGACAACTTTCTAATTTACATGAACCATCTCTGACCAACAGGAAGAGAGATATTTTGGTTTGAATGTGGATTTTCTGAAGAATTTTCTCTCCCTCTCTGTGTCTGTGTGTGTGTGAGGGGAGGGGGGGATTTGACTATTGCTTTTATATTGTTAATCAAGGTTTCAGGGGCTTTTGGGGTCCTTAACGTGCTCAAAAACTCTTGAAACTTTGCACACAGGTCAGAACCCACGGCCATCAGGGCCGGGCTGAAGCTGGGACCCGGGCGTGGCTGGGGGGCTCAACAGCGCCCCCTTGAACGGGGTTCTAAAACTTGATCCATATATCAAACACGCTCGCATGAATTAATATGAAACTCGGTACACATATAGATCTCATCGGGCCGAACAACTTTACCCCAGTCAAGTTTTACGCCAGCCCAACAGGAAGTCGGCTATTATGGGTTGTTTGGAAAACGCTTGCTGTGGAATGTGAAATACTCCTCCTAGAAAATTCACCGTGCCCCCTTCAAACTCGGTGTGGATGTAGTCAAGACATTGAGGATGCTAAATTGCGGACGGATTTTTGATATCTCGAACGGTTTGGCTGTGGCGAGGAATCGAATTTATGGCGAGAAAAGAGAAACACGGAAGTGGAATAACTTCTGCATACATTAACTGATCTTGATGAAACTTCAGCAGTGTGTTCGTGGTAAGAGGCCGATCAGATGGATGTAGCTATTGTGAGTCAAAGTTATAGCGCCACCAACTGGCAGCAGGAAGTGTGTCACTTTCAACATGCTTTTGACAAAAGTGGGGGGGTTAGTTTTAACTACAGTAAAGAAAAAATAGTTTGTATATTGTTCTCATCAAGCCGGACAACTTTCTAATTTACATTCAATAGCTCTGGCCATCAGGAAGTTAGATATTTTGGTCTGAATGTGGATTTTTTTGCAAAATCAGCCTCTGAATTTTTAGCCACTCCTCTTAAACTATTTATTTTATTCGTACCAAACTTTTTCAACATGATGAAACTACATTAAATATGCTAAATTGTGAATGGATAATAAATATCTCAAACGGTTTTGCTATGGCGAGGGATTAAATAATGTCCAAAAAGGAAACACTAAAAATCTTCTAAAAATGTAATTATATACCATTTATTTCTATATAAAAGTATACAAATATCACAACTAAACCCATTTTATTCTGTTTTTGCAATTCAAGAAGAATGAAAAAGTTAAAACAGGCTATTTAGTGCTATTTGGTTCAACAAAAAAGCAAACATAGGGCTATACTGCCCTCTTGTGTCCAAAAGGACATCAAAATAGTATATAAAACTTTTTACCAGGTAGGCCAATATTGTATTTAAATATACATGTATTAGGTATGTGTCTGAGGATATTTTCCCACCGGTTAATCGACGTGTGACACGAGTGGGTGCTTTTAAATCGCTAATATAATAGTGTAAGAAAAATAATGATAATGTTGCACACACAAATCACACACATGTGGGAAAGAATGATGCTTTTAAACAACACTAAACCGCCATTAGGTGTCGCCAGGCATCCATCTTAATAAGCGAGTCATTGATTCATTCGTTCAAACGATTCGTTCGAATGAGTCGATCATGATTAAGACAGATGTTTATGGATTGATCATTCAATCTTTGAGTTAACCGATTCGTTAAAAATGCTGAATCGTTCAGTTATGAGAAAACACGTGATGCGTGATGGTTCTGCCGTGATCTTTGTTTAACTATTTTCGCTGCTGAAACAGAACAAAAACAGTCAACATTGCATCTAAAATGTAAGTGACTTAATTGTAACTGTTTATTAACCTGTTGTATAAAATCTAGGGGTGGGAGAAAAAAATTATTCTTAGATGCATCGCGATGCGGACGTGGACGATTCTGAATCGATTCACAAATGTCAAAAAATCGATTCTCTAAAAAAATATTTTTCTAATAACGTAATATTGACGGACGGCAAAAGGCGGAACTCTAAGCGGACGTGCGTGCAGTCTGTGGCGCGCACATACCAGAGAAGTTTCTTCTGCTCACCAAGGCTGCATTTATTTGATTAAAAATACAAACAAAAACAGTAATATTGTAAAATATTATTCCAATTTAAAACAGCTGCTTTCTATTTTAATATATTTTAAACTGTTATTTATTCCTGTGATCAAAGCTGAGTTTTCAGCATCATTACTCCAGTCGTCACTGTCACATGATCCTTCAGAAATTATTCTAATATGATGATTGATACTCAAGAAACATTCATTATTATTTTAAATGTCGAAAACAGTTGTGTACAGTCTTTGATGAATAGAAAGTTCAAAAGAACAGCATTTATCTGAAATCTAAAGCTTTTGTAACGTTAAACACTACCGCTCAAAAGTTTTGGGTTAGTAATAATTAAAATTTTATTTTTTGGGGAAATAAATAAAATAAATCAGTACTTTTATTTATGAAGGATGAGTTAAACTGATCAACAGTTACAGTAAAGACATTTATAATGTTAAAAATATATATATTTGAAATATATGCTGTTCTTTTGAACTTTACATTCATCAAAGCATTTTGAAAAAAAAAAAAATCTGTACACAACTGTTTTCAACATTGAAAATAATAATGAATATTTATTGAGCATCAATCATCATATTAGTATGATTTCTGAAGGATCATGTGACACTGAAGAGTGGAGTAATGATGCTGAAAACTCAACTTTGATCACAGAAATGAATTACTATGTAAAATATTTAAAAATTGAAAACAGCTGTTTTAAATTGGAATAATATTTCACAATATTACTGTTTTTGTTTGTATTTTTAATCAATAAATGCAGCCTTGGTGAGCAGAAGAGACTTCTCCTAAAAACATTAAAAATCTTACTGACCCCAAACTTTTGAACAATAATATATATATATATATATATATATATATATACATATATATGTATGTGTGTGTATGTATATATATATATATATATATATATATATATATATATATATATATATATATATATATATAAATATAAATATAGCTGCGAGCAGCGATGGAGGGCCAAAGCCGGCGGTACCGCCACCCCGGTGCCTTTAGGTAACTAAAGGCACCGGGGTTGCGGTGCCACCGGCTTGGGCCCGTAATCGCTGCTCGCAGCTATATTTATTATTATTATTATTATTTTGTCAACCTTTCGGGCACTTTTGGGGCCCTTAACATGCTCGAAAACTCTTGAAATTTTGCACACAGGTCAGAACCCGCGGCCATCAGGGCCGGGCTGAAGCTGGTACCCGGGCGTGGCAGGGGGCCTCGACAGCGCCCCCTGGAACGGGATCCGAACACTTGTCCATAAATCAGACACGCTTGCATGTAATAATATGAAACTCGTTACACATATAGACCTCATCGGGCCGAACAACTTTCGTGCTCTAAGTTTTACGCCAGACCAACAGGAAGTCAGCTATTATGGGTTGTTTGGAAACGCATGCTGTGGAATTTGATGTACTCCTCCTAGGAAATTCATTCATTCGCCTCCAAACTCGGTCAGCATGAAGTCAAGACATTGAGGATGCTAAATTGCGGACGGATTTTTGATATCTCGAACGGTTTGGCCGTGGCAAGGAAACGAATTTATGGCGAATAATTCAAACAGGAAGTGTGTTATAACTTCTGCATACATTAACTGATCTTGATGAAACTTCAGCAGTGTGTTAGTTGTAAGAGGCCGATCACATGGATGTGACATTTGTGAGTCAAAGTTATAGCGCCACCAACTGGCAACAGGAAGTGTGTCACTTTCAAAATGCTTTGAAATCACCCTCTTATTTTTACCCGATTTGCTTAAAACTTTATGTGTATAATGTAAACACACGGCAGATGTAGACCTGTGAAAGGATTATTGATATCTTAGATACTGTTGCCGTGGCAATGCATTAAACTTTAATATTCTTTTCGGATGCTTTTGAGACTCTTCACATGCTTGAAAATGCATGAAACTCGACAGACACATCACATTTATTATCCAGTAGACATGTGAAAAGTTTCAGAAACGGGCGTGGTGAAATGGCTCAGTAGCGCCACCTTTAGTCAAAAATGGGGGCTTAGTTTTTCTTAGAATCACAAAACTTGGTAGGTGTATTGTTCTCATCAAGCCGGACAACTTTCTCATTTACAGTCATAACCTCAGACCACCAGGAAGTCAGATATTTTGGTTTGAATGTGGATTTTCTGGAGAATTTTCTCTCTCTCTCTGTGTGTCTGTGTGTGTGTGTGTGTGGGGGGGGGGTTGTATATTCCATTTAATCTTTGTTTTTCAAGGTTTCAGGGGCTTTTGGGGCCCTTAACTTGCTCGAAAACTCTTGAAACTTTGCACACAGGTCAGAACCCACGGTCATCAGGGACGGGCTGAATCTGGTAGCCGGGCGTGGCAGGGGGGCTCGACAGCGCCCCCTTGAACGGGGTTCTAAAACTTGGTCCATATATCAAACACGCTTGCATGAATCAATTTGAAACTCGGTACACATATAGATCTCATCGGGCCGAACAACTTTCGTGCTCTAAGTTTTACGCCAGCCCAACAGGAAGTCGGCTATTTAGGGTTGTTTGGAAACGCTTGCTGTGGAATTTAATGTACTCCTCCTAGGAAATACATCGATTCGCCTCCAAACTCGGTCAGCGTGAAGTCAAGGCATTGAGGATGCTAAATTGCGGACGGATCTTTGATATCTTGAACGGTTTGGCCGTGGCGAGGAAATGAATTTATGGCGAGAAAAGAGAGACACGAAGTGTTATAACTTCTGCATACATTAACTGATCTTGATGAAACTTCAGCAGTGTGTTTGTGATAAGAGGCCGATCAGATGGATGTAACTATTGTGAGTCAAATTTATAGCGCCACCAACTGGCAGCAGGAAGTGTGTCACTTTCAACATGCTTTTGACAAAAGTGGGGGGGTTAGTTTTACCAACAGTTACAAACATGAGTATATATATTGGTCTCACCGAGCCGGACAACTTTCTAATTAACAGTCATTAGCTCAGAGCAAAAGAAAGTCAGATATTTTGGTTTGAATGTGGATTTTTTGGATATTTCAGACTCTGAGTTTTTAGCTACTCTTCCAAACTGGCTTATTTTATTCACACCAAACTTTTTCAAAATGATGAAAATACATTAAAGATGCTAAATTGTGAACGGATATTAAACATCTCAAATGTTTTTGCTATAGTGAGGGACTGAAGTAATGTACAAAAATTAAACACTAAAAGCCTCATCTTCTAAAAATGTAATTATACACCATTTATTTCTATAAAAGTATACAAATATCACAACCAAACTCATTTTATTCTTTTTTTTTTTTAAATTTAATAATTATTTATAAGTTTAAAAATAGTAATTGTACTATTTAGTCTCATAAAAGTCAAGTCATACATAGGGCTATACTGCCCTCTTGTGTTCAAAATCAGGTAGGCCTATTGTATTTACATAAAAATATACTAGGTATGTGACGGTGAGAAAATTTTACCACCGGTTAATCGACGTGTGACACCGCTGGGGGCTTTTGAATCGCAAACTTAAAAACGAAAGTAAAATATTTTCGTCCGCACTGACATTGATAGTGGTTGATAATAATAATAATTTGTTACATTTATATAGCGCTTTTTCTGAGACCTCAAAGCGCTTTACATAGATGGGGGGAATCTCCTCAACCACCACCAATGTGCAGCATCCACTTGGATGATGCGACGGCAGCCATATTGCGCCAGAACGCCCACCACACACCATCTTACTGGTGGAGAGGAGACAGTGATGAAGCCAATCAGTATATCAGTACATGGGGATGATTAGGAGGCCATGATGGATAGGGGCCAAGGGGCAAATTTGGCCAGGATGGCGGGGTTACACCCCTACTCTTTTTCGAAGGACATCCTGGGATTTTTAATGACCACAGAGAGTCAGGACCTCGGTTTAACGTCTCATCCGAAGGACGGTGCTCTTTTGGCAGTATAGGGTCCCCGTCACTACACTGGGGCATTAGGACTCACACAGACTACAGGGTGAGCGGTTGAGCGGGCGTTTCAAATGAATTCCTATGGAAGTAGGAATAAACTGAAAAACGTTCACTCTATTCTGCTCGTTCCTTGTCGTGGATGCGCACCATGAATGCCCGTGCAGCCATGAGCATTTTAGTTTAATTTTAAAATTAGCGCCTTTCGGGGGGTGGATTGCTTGAAATTATTTTACAAAAGCACAATATTGTGTCTTATTGCGACAGTACACAAATATAAGTTAACACTTTGCAGTTTGAATGTGGTCCTGTATAATGACGTATGTTTTTATGTGTCCACTGTTCCATCGCGCCCACGCCACACACACACACACACACACACGGTTTACTATCTTTGTGGGGACTCTCCATAGACTTAATGGTTTTTATACTTTACAAACTGTATATTCTATCTCCTCACACTAACCCTACCCCTAAACCTACCCATTACAGAAAACTTTCTGCATTTTTACATTTCCAAAAAGACTCATTCTGTATGATTTCTAAGCTTGTTTACCCATGGGGACCTCTATTTAGGTCCCCACTGTGACACGAGTCCCCATGAGTCTGTGTGCATTCAGGTTGAAGTCCCCACTGGGATAGAAAAACATGAACACACATGCACACACACACACACACACACACACACACACACATTCCAGCATTGCAATCTTGACATCGCAGCCTGTTCATTATAGCCATATATATATATATATATATATATATAAATATAGCTGCGAGCAGCGATGAAGGGCCAAAGCCGGCGGTACCGCCACCCCGGTGCCTTTAGGTAAAGGCACCGGGGTTGCAGTGCCACCGGCTTGGGCCTGTAATCGCTGCTCGCAGCTATATTTATTATTATTATTATTCTTCTTCTCCGCATTTAATTGCATTTTTGAGGGCCTAAACATGCTCGAAAACTCACAAAACTTTGCACACGTGTCAGAACTGGCGAAAATTTACATCTGATATAGGTTTCAGAATTGGACAGGGCAAAATGGCTCGATAGCGCCACCTATAAAAGTTCAACAGAGTGCGCCTCCCGCAACGTTCCACGTACGTGCACGAAATTCGGTACATACATGTAATGACCTAATACCTACAAAAAAGTCTCTTGGAGCATAGCCCTAAACACAACAGGAAGTCAGCCATTTTCAACTTCCTCTCAGATTTTTGTGCAGTTTTTGCCATTTTCAGGCCTCGTACTTTAACAAACTCCTCCTACAGTTTTAATCTGATCATCTTCAAATTTGGTGAGTGTAATCTTAAGGCCTTTGCGACGTTAAATTGCGAAGATCTTGAGTTTTCGTCGAAGGGCGGGTCCTCGGCGGCCTGACAAATTTCGATGTTTCGCCATGAAACAGGAAGTTGCTGTAACTCAGGCATGGAATGTCCAATCTGCCCCAAACTTCACACGTTTGATAAGAGTTTTGTCCTGAACACATGACCATGCTCATATTCAGTTATAGTCATAGCGCCACCTGCTGGCAACAGGAAGTGACATGTTTAACACTGTTATGGACTCCTAATAACATATAAAAAAGTGCCAGCAAGTGCTAAACATGCTAACAACATACTAGAAGCATGCTAAAACATGCTAGCAAACTCTTAGCTAAGTGCTAAAGCATGCTATTATTGCAATTAAATAGGAATTTGCTGTAACTCAGGCATGGAATGTCCAATCTGCCCCAAACTTCACACTTTTGATAAGCGTTCTGTCCTGAACACATCTACATGAGAATATTCAGTTATAGTAATAGCGCCACCTACTGGTAACAGGAAGTGACATGTTTAACACGTTGATGCCGTTCTAGCAACATGTTAAAAATGCCATTGAGTTCTAAACATGCTAGAAACATGTTAAAACATGCTAGCAATACTTAGCTAAGTGCTAAAGCATGCTAATTCAATGAAACAGGACTTTTTTGTTACTCAAGAAGGCAATGTACAATCTACCCCAAACTTCACACGTTTGATAAGAGTTATCTCTTGAACACATGTCCATGCTCATATTTAGTTATAGTCATAGCGCCACCTGCTGGCAACAGGAAGTGACGTTTAACACTGTTCTTGACTCCTAATAACATATAAAAAAATGCCAGTAGGTGCTAAACATCCTACCAACATACTAGAGACATGCTAAAACATACTAGCAAACACTTAGCTAAGTGCTAAAGAATGTTATTACTGCAATTAAATATGAATTTGCTGTAACTCAGGCATGGAATGTCCAATCTGCCCCAAACTTCACACTTTTGATAAGCGTTCTGTCCTGAACACATGACCATGCTTATATTCAGTTACAGTCATAGCGCCACCTGCTGGCAACAGGAAGTGACATGTTTAACACTGTTATGGACTCCTAATAACATATAAAAAAGTGCCAGCAAGTGTTAAACATGCTAACAACATACTAGAAACATGCTAAAACATGCTAGCAAACTCTTAGCTAAGTGCTAAAGCATGCTATTATTGCAATTAAATAGGAATTTGCTGTAACTCAGGCATGGAATGTCCAATCTGCCCCAAACTTCACACTTTTGATAAGAGTCATGGCCTGAACACATCTACATGAGAATGTTCAGTTATAGTAATAGCGCCACCTACTGGCAACAGGAAGTGACATGTTTAACACGTTGATGCCGTTCTAGCAACATGTTAAAAATGCCATTGAGTTCTAAACATGCTAGAAACATGTTAAAACATGCTAACAATGCTTAGCTAAGTGCTAAAGAATGCTAATTCAATGAAACATGACTTTGTTGTTACTCAAGAAGGCAATGTCCAATTTGCACCAAACTTCACACGTTTGATAAGAGTTCTGTCCTGAACACACATCCATGCTCATATTCAGTTATAGTCATAACGCCACCTACTGGCAACAGAAACTGACATGGTTAACACAGTAATGCAGTACTAACCACATAATTATTGTGTACTAAGCATGCTAGAAACAGACTAAACATGCTAGCAACACTTAGCTGAGTCATGAAGCATGCTATTATCACCATTATACAAAACATTTTGTAACTGACTTTGACATACTCTTACTATATATACCTCCTTAAATGTACATTTCCCAACCATGCTCTGTCTTCCTAAACCCACCGAGTGTTGATGGCATGGGTGCGAGGGCCCTTTCATCGCTGCTTGCAGCTTTAATTAAAAACTGTTACTCTACTACTCATCTAGGTCAAAGAATTGTGCAAATTTAGCAACCGAATTGCACTAGGTATAAAAAAGTTCTTTGTCCTATTGGACTTAAAACAAGGAATTCTGAATCTCCGGCCTGAGGGGAGGACCTCAAAAGAACAATGAAGGGAGTGATTTACACAGTCCAATATGGCATCTGCTTTCCTCATAACCTGCCTCTCATAAATATTTGTCAAGGAAACCTGTGGACAGCCTATTAACTTACCAGCCACCTTCACAATGTGGCTGAGGTTATTTTTCTCCCTCAGGCTGATGCCCCATACCAGGCAATAAAAGCAAAAGTAAGGACAGATTCAATAAAAGATTTATAAAATAAAGACAGAATAACCGTATCAACATTAAAAGAGTACAATCGTTGTTGTCCCTTTTTGCAGATCATCTCTGTGTTTATGTCAAATTTGAGTTTACTGTCTATCACAGTACCCAGATATTTATACTGCTCTACCACCTCTATGCTGATTCCTTTTATATAGGTGGGTGGAGGAGAACCAAGTTGTTTTCTCCTAAAATCTATGAGCATATCCTTGGTTTTAGAGGTGTTAAGCTGAAGAAAAGACCTGTCGCACCAACTGACAAACTCGTCGACCACCGGCCCATGCTGAGATTCATGTTTCTGCAATAAACTGAGAATAACTGTATCATCAGCATATTTCAGGATGTGTCTATTACTATACTGGCTCCTACAATCGTTAGTGTAGAGAATGTATAGTAGAGGTGAAAGTACACAACCCTGCGGGGAGCCAGTGGAAGAGACACGCCTTTCAGAGAGACAACCATTCACCTTAACTCGCTGTGTTCTGTTTGTTAAAAAATCCATAATCCAGCTCACAAGATTACTCTCAATATTAAATTCTGATAATAATTTACTGACTAAAACATGTGGCTGGATAGTATTAAAAGCAGAAGAAAAATCCAAAAACAAGAGCCTGGCGTGTATACCAGGACCCTCTAAATGTCTATAAAGGAGATCTAAAAGTGTAATCTGGGCATCCTCTACCCCCCTGCTAGTCCTGTATGCAAATTGCCTGGAGTCCAGGGCCCCACCCACCCTGGACGGCAGAAGCCGCTTTACAATCCTTTCAAATGACTTCATGACCAGTGAGGTCAATGCCACTGGTCTGAAGTCATTTAATGTGTTTGCACATTAACAAACTCAGCCACTGCGTCTTCAGCTGTACGGATTTAGGAACATCAAAATGACTGCTGTGTTCGTTATTACACCCAAGAACAGAACACCACAATCGCTTAGACGCCATTCTGCTCATAGACAGTGCTCCAGCGTATCAACAATGACCGTGCCGGTCCACGCAGACTATGATTGACAGCTCGCTCACGAGCGAGGGCGGGTCTGTGTTGAAACGCTGCTGTCAATCAACAATCGTGGGAGGGGCGTCGATTTTGTGACGCCACAAAATCGAACGGCTTGATTTGAGAGAGGGGATAACATATAAGAAGATTAAAAAAAAAAAACACTGGATGGATTTTTATCATTTTATGATGGTTGTGTAGAGGCACTGCCAACACACATTTCAGTACAATCAACTTGTAAAAGTGCATGTACCATTATATGACCCCTTTAATGCTCACATTCACTTGTATATTCACTTGAGCACATTACTTTGTCATCATTACATGACTCCGCCCATTACTTATGTCTTAAAGTAACAACACTTTATACACAACACTCCTTCCCCCCCAAAACAGAATGTCCTCTTTGTTTCCCTCTTTTTTTTACAGTAACAAATCTCAACGCAAGGACATCTTCAGTCATTTACTGAACTAAATTGATATAAAGAACTTTATCAATTTCGTAGTCACTCATTTTCTTTTTCTTTTTCACTAGAAATCAAGTCTTTTTGGTGGGCGTCTTTCCCTAGTGGGATAACGGCGTTCTGTGCTTGACTTGGGCTCTGAAACAGATATGTTGGTTCCTGATTCTGGTTGTTTTTTGATGTGTCCACAGTCACTTCTGGAACCATCGGAGATGTCCGAACAAGCAGTGGGTGTGGCAACAGCAGACTCCACCACAGTAGCAGATTCCAGCAACAGCTGATCCAAGTGTCTTTTCCAGGTAAGCTTGTCAGATGTTAGTACAGTGTGTGACACTGGGCCGGTTTGAGCTTTCACTGTCGCTGGTACCCACTTTGGTCCTGAACTATAGTTGCGTGCCAGAGCATTTTGTCCTCGATGGAACAGTCTGCTTTTAGCCTTCATGTCTCTCCTGTGAACTTGCTTCTGTTGTTGATGAGTTACCACCTCTTTGACAGTAGAAGGTCTCAGTAAATCAAATCCAGAGCGCAGCGAACGCTTCAACATCAGAGAAGCTGGAGAAACCTTTGTTGTCCCATGGCCGGTGTTTCGGTATGACAACAGGAAATCATTCAGGCACTGCTGAAGGCTCCCTTGTCCTTGTGATGTCTTTAAGGCGTGTTTGATGGTTTGAACCATTCTCTCTGCGAGACCATTCGTGGCTGGGTGGTACGGAGCTGATTTAATATGTTGTACTCCACAACGTTGTAAAAACACAGCAAATTCTTGAGATGTAAACTGTGGCCCATTGTCACTGATGAACATTTCTCCAAGTTTCACTACTGTTTTCTCTGCAGTTGTAGAGTGCATAACAGCAACTTCAGGCCACTTGCTGTGGGCATCCACCGTTATTAACAACATCTTTCCTTCGACTGGTCCAGCAAAATCCACATGTACACGCTGGCAAGGGATTTCTGGCCAGTCCCACGGGTGTAATGGGGCCAATTGAGGTTCATTTCTCACTTGCTGGCAGGATGGACATGACTTTGCTTTTCATTCAATGTCCCCCTCAAGACCTGGCCACCAAAAATAACTCTGAGCTATTTCCTTCAGTCACACAATACCGCAATGGCCCACATGGAGCTGCTGGAGGACCGGTTTTCTCAACGATGGGGGAATGATGACTCTTTGTCCCCAGAGAAGACATCCTGAATGAAATAACAGTTCATTCCTTCTAGACAGGTACGGCTTCAAGTTGGTGGTGTCCTTTGGCACATGTCTATCTTTTACCATCTTCATGACTGCAGACAGAATTGGATCATTCCGTGTGCATCTTCTCACCTGTGTGGAGGTCACTGGAGCCACTGTGACTTGCTCAAAGAAGAAAATATCTTTCTGCTTAGTTTCGGGACATGTCACGGGTAATGGTAGTCTTGATAAACCATCTGCGTTTCCGTGTTGCTCTGCCTTCCTATATCTTATTTCATATGTGTGTGCTGATTAACATCAACATTCGGCTTGCTGCCAGAGAGGGAATACCAGTGTGTGGCCCAAGAATGGTGGTTAAAGGCCGGTGATCAGTTAGCAGTATAAACTGCCTGCCATACAGGTACTGGTGAAATTTTTGAACACCAAAAAAATATTCCCAAAGCTACTCTCTCAATTTGCGCATACTTGCTCTCTGCTTTATTCAGCGTGCATGAGGCATATGCTATTGGCCTATCTTCTCCTGAAGGCATGATGTGGGAAATCACAGCTCCCACACCATAAGGTGACGCATCACAAGCTAACTGCAGGGGAAGCTTTGGATTAAAATGGGTTAGCACACTGGACTTCACCAGAGCTTTCTTAGGGGCTGTTTACACCTGGCCACTTCATGCGTTTTCTCAGATCGGATAGCTATCTGATTTATCAAAACGATTCCATTTACACCTGGTCATATAAATGTGTTTTTGCGAAACGGATTTAAATCCGATCTTCAATTCCCGCGCTATATGCAGATTTAACGGAGTGCACGTCACCGAAAGCAACAGATATGATCTGCATTTTATTGATCAGCTAAAATTTCAAAATCAAAGACCACAATAAGACAGAGCGGCAACAGCCCTGGTAAGATCATATCGTTTCTCTACTTTTAATGATGATGATGATTGTGTGTTAAGCGTCTCACTTTCACTTTCACTTTGATTTGCGATAGTTTGCACGTTGGCTTAATGAATAGATGCTCAGCTTCTCATCTGCGGTGATGCGTGTTCCAGTAGCGTCGTCATATCTGGCTATAACATTACATATAGCCTATAACACGCTCTCACACGTTTATTTTTTTTGCATTTTTGGGAGGAGTACAATTTACATATGTGGTTTCAACAACCAGATGCATTTACACTTGTCCAGTTTCGTCTGGAATGCGGCCCAGACCACCTCCTGAAGTGGTTTGAGCGATCGGATTCAAATCCGTCTCGAATGCGTTTCAGAGGGCATTTACACCTGGTCTTTTCACGATCGGATAGCTATCCGATCTGAGAAAACACATGAAGTGGCCAGGTGTAAACAGCTCCTTAGCTTCTTGAAAAGTGGTCTCACATTGCTGTGTCCATTCCCATGACTGGTTCTGGACTACACAGAAGTTGGTGTAGTGGTTTCAACAGTGTGGCTAAGCCAGTGATGAATCGTCCATAGTAGTTTAGAAGACCTAAGAACGAACAGAGCTGGCTGGTGTTCTGTGGTGCTGGAGCCTCTAGTATGGCTCTTACTTTTGAAAGTGCCTTGTGCAGTCCATCAGCATCGATCACATGACTAAGATATTCAAATGACTGCTTGAAAAACTCACATTTGTCTTTTCTCACTCTTAAACCATATTCATTTAGGCACTGGAGTGTACCATCCAGATTACTTAGATGCTCTGCTTCAGTTTTTCCTGTTACCAAGATGTCAAGTAGCACTGCACCCCCGACAGGCCACTTAACACCTGGTCCATGGCCCTCTGGAAAAGCGAAGGGGCCGATGTGATACCAAAAGGAAGACACTGGTATCTGAAAAGCCCCTTGTGTGTGACAATTGTCAGTAACTCCTTAGAGTTCTCATCGACTTTCATTTGTAAGCTTGACTGAAATCAAGTTTGTTGAACCGCTTCCCCCCTGCCAAGCCAGCAAACAGTTCATCAATGAGGGGAAGTGGATACTGGTCAGGAGACAGTACAGGGTTTACTGTGACTTTAAAGTCACCATAAATTTGAATGGAACCATGCTTTTTAGGAACGGGTATAGGCGTAGCCCACTCACTGTTACTCACTGGTACGATGACTCCACTGGTTACCAGATCTTCCAGAGCGGTCTCAACTTTTGATCTGATAGCATATGGCACAGAACGGGCTTTTGCAACACTTTGTGGTACACAGCATCTGACACGATATAAACAGTCTATCTCACACACCGGCTCTCCCTCAATGACAGGTGTCACCCAACAGCCTTTGGAGTCTCCTTCCACGGCTAGAATTTTCAAAGGAACTTCCTCTGAGGAGGAATCAGTGTCGTCTGTGTACTTGCAATTTGACTGCATTGTATACACATTCTTCTTGTTCTTTGATGTGCCAGGCATTTTTCTGAATTTTTGTTTAGCAGCCTTTTGTTTTCCTCTGCAAGCACGTTCTATGTGGCCTTTTTTTCCACAACTGCGACACACCAACTCTTTACTCCAACACTCAGATGCAAGATGTCCGACTTTGCCACATCTAAAACATGTTGCATTATTAGGTGCTTTGCCAGGGGAATTCTGGAATGTCAGCAGACAATTTATGGACTTTATCTGAGCTACTGAAGTGCTGTGCTTCTTTAGCAGCAAGTTCCATGCTTACATTTATTTATGTGGCTTTCTGCAATGTGAGATTACTTTCAATTAACAGCCTTTTTTGAATGGCTTCGCTTCTTAATCCACAAACGAGCCTGTCTCTGATGGTATCATTCAAAACATCGCCGAATTCACAGTGTTCTGAAAGTTTCTTCAGTGCAGCCACAAACATAGTAACAGTTTCTCCCTCTTCCTGATTTCTCTTGTGAAACCGAAATCGTTCAGCTATCACCAGCGGTTTAGGTGAAAAATGTGCGCTCAACACTGCCACAATCTCATCATAAGTTTTTGCACCCATCACACTGAGGAACGTAGGCACAATCTTCTCTTCCTCAATGGCGTTTGCCTGCAGGAAATATTCAAATCGCTCCTTGTATGGGCTCCATTGTTCAACATTTTCGTCTAATATTTCCTATGACGCCAACCATAACGTCTTTTCAGGCACGAGGTCGCGTTCAGAAGTTTTCTGCACTTCACTACTCTTGCTTTCGGCAATTCAAACATGCAGAGGTTCTTTCAAACATCCTCATCGCCACTTTGTCGTGTCTTTCCCTTTTTATAAAGACAGAGGACACTAAAGAAGAGTCAGAACAATCAGTTCAGGAACGAAAGAACTTGCATCTCTTTTAATGTTCACATTCACTTGTATATTCACTTGAGCACATCACTTCGTCATCATTACATGACTCCGCCCATTACTTATGTCTTAAAGTAACAACGCTTTATACACAACAGAGACGGTCCAACAACACCCTAACCGACCCATAACTCTCTCCCTCCACCCATTAGATCCACTGAGGAGGAGCTGGACGTCATTTGGCTCTGCAGTGAACATCACTGCTCCATTATTAGGAGTTATTAAATAGATCCATCAGTGATGTATTAGTGTTTATGAAGACCATTAAAACTATTTCTCCTGTATCTGTCGTCGGTCTGGTCTCTGAGTGCTTGTGTCGTCTGTCAGAAACTGCCATTGACCCACTTAAACTCAATGTAGTTGCTGATGGTTATATCTGTGTGTGTGTGTGTGTGTGTGTGTCTCTGTGTGTGTGTGTGTGTCTCTCTGTGTGTGTGTGTGTGTGTGTGTGTGTCATGTGTTAAACACAGAGTTTGTGTCAGAAAGAGGAAGTGAAACTAAGAGCTGTAAAGATGCTGCTCAGACGCTCCTGCAGACATGATGAGCATCTTTACACTGTTCTTTCTCAAAGCAAACATCTTTCACATATTCTCTCACAAAGATCTGACAATACTGAGCTCTACAGAGATACATGTAAAGCTTGATGTGTGTTTGAATCTGACTCGTTAACTTTCTTCTCCAGTTGTTCTTGTGTAGTTGAGATGACGGTCACTCATAACCAGGAAGAGGAAGACCAACATTTAGTTGCACAATATTAAGTGTGAAAACTGCAGCGTTTGACGCCTTAAACTGTGGATGTTTTCCTCATTTGGCCGTTGACACTGAAACATTGACACTTCAGAGCCGTAAGACCATTTTACTGTTATTTAAAATAGTTCAGTAGAGCTACGATTGATGTTTGTAAAAGTGTTTTAGGTGAATGTTGATTTGATGAAGTGATTTAAACTCCAGAAGCTCAATATCTGTTGTAGATTCATGTGTAAATATTGTGTGAAGCTCTTTAGACACACGAGGCCTGACATGAGAAACATCATCAGTTCACATCAAGCCTTCAATGAGCCGTGAATTATTAATCATCATGTGCTTTATCAATAGAGTTTGTGATGTTGTATATAGATGATGCTCATAATGTCATAATTGTCAGTTTTATGATTGCAGAAGTCACTATGGTGTCGTCTCTCATAAAGTCTCTTCCTCTGATCGTAGTGATCATGACTGCGGGTGAGTCTTCAGTTTCACTCACTATACTGATATTTTAACAAAAGATGATTGAGCTCTTCACACTTATAAACGGACATGAGTGTTTTACTGTCAGCTAACATAAAAATGATCAAAAGTGAAAAGAGATTTTTTTGTACATTTCTTCAAAACACCTGAAAGTCTCTTCATTCCTCATTTCTGTGTTTCAGGGGTTGATGGCCTGCAGGATTGGGGAGTGAATTACAGCCCTTCATATGTTTGTGCATTAAAGGGATCAACAGTGACAATATCCTGTACTTTAACATATACTCAGAGTTATAAACTCGTAGAAGGTTTCTGGACTAAACCTGTTGTAACTGATGGACAATCACCGAATCTGTGTTCAGATCCAGAAAAGAAAGGAAGAGTTCAGTGTTTGAGTGAAAATATAAACACTTCCAGCATCACTTTGACGGCTGTAACAGAAGCTGATAAACGCATCTACTACTGCAGAATTACAGATGCATGGCAGAAAAGATGGACAGTGATTCCTGGAGCTCGGCTTGATGTCACAGGTAAAACTAATCTTTTTGCATTTGAAACAGAAAGGAATGAGATGAGCACATGATCCAGAGCACAACAGCTCTTTATATCAGCTGTGTTTGTCAGGTGTGATGAGACTGTCAACATGAAGCATTATCCCAGCTAACGGATTATTGTTCTAAGAACATTTTCAAAACATTGTTTTGGTTCTGGAAACGGTAACATGTCCAGTTTTCTTAATGTTAGTGGAATGTTTTTTTCAAGATTAGTGTGATGTTCCTGAAACATTCTATCAACTTCATTTTTATGAACAACTCAACATTATAGGAACGTTGATTGGTACCTGCAGGAAGTGTAGGTCGGGGAGTGAATGAACTCTTCCACTCTCTTTCCCCACAACTGAGGTGCCCTTGAGCAAGACATCGACCCCCAATCGCTCCCTGGGCGCCGCAGCAAAAATGGCTGTTCACTATGTGTGTGTGTTCATGGTGTGTGTGTGTGTTCAATACGTACTGCTCTGTGTGTGCACTTGGATGGGTGAAATACAAAACAAAAATTCCAAGTATGGGACACTATACCTGGCTACACGTCACGTAGGGGTGAGCGATATATATATTGACACCATATTGTTTTGCTCCTGTTTTTGCTCTATTTCGCCAAAATAGTTCAAAACAAAGCCACAGCACTGTAATCGCGTCTCTGAGCAACACAACAGTGTTTCCTTACTGAATGAATCAGCTTTTTAAACAAATCAGTTGAATCAGTGACTAAAATGGATTAAGACATTCCTGAATGAATCAGCCGTTTGAATGAATTGGTTGAATCTCAATGACTCACTCATTAACAGTGACACCTACTGGCGGTAGTATATAAGTATAGTGTCCCATACTTGGAATTCGTGCTTTGCGTTTCACCCATCCAAGTGCACACACACACACACATAGCAGTGAGTATTGAACACACACACATACAGCAGTGAGTATTGAACACACACCAATGTGGTATTTATGCATTTGCACTGCAATTACAATTGCATAATAAATGTTATGAGGTGTATGTTTTGAGTCCCGCAAGTATGAGTCGATCACCCCTATTTTATCCACACTGCACTGGCTCCCTGTCAAATTTAGAATTGATTTTAAAATTGTATTATTTGTTTATAAAGCCCTCAACAAATTGGCCCCTCAGCACCTGACTGATCTACTCTGTCCGTACACTCCTTCTAGAACTCTGAGATATAGTGATCACTGTCGACTCATTGTGCCTAGATCTAGACTTAGAAAACGAGGCGATCGCGCTTTTGCGACTGCAGGCCCAAAACCTGGGAACAGTCTACCTCTCTACATTATTTGCACTGCAGTTACAATTGCATAAACAATGTTATGAGATTAATGTCTTAAATATAAATCTCTGAATATAGATAAATGAAATGTTTGAAAAAAATTAATTAATAGGCCTAATTTTAGATGTGAAACTAAAGCCGCAAGTAGATAGCAGCAAATGTTAATCGTAAATCGCTGAATCGTTAAACCGAACGCTACACTCTGGTGACCCCTGCTGGTCAGAACAGTGTAAATGCAACAAAAACTCAGGCCAAACATGCAGAAAAACACCTTTTAAAAAACGGTTTAAAAAAATTACTCAAAAACAATTAACTAATCATCTAATACGATTAAATATCAAGTGTCTGTATAACATGTGATTTAAAAAAAAAAAATAATAAAAAAAATGTCAGGCCATGTTTTGTTTGTTCAATGGATTGCTCAGCTAAACAGGCCAATAAGACACTATTACTACTATTATTCCTTTTATTTGTATTTTATTTTAATAACTACAAATGTATAAAACTGACCAGAGATCAGGTAAAACCTGTAGACGTTTGTTCAGTGGTTCTCAGTGAATCCACACGATTCATTGAACCATTTAACCAGTTATGACGTGACGAAGCCTCGTTGATTTGAAACAAAAGATTAAAGTTTCAAAGCTTCATGAAGCAGACGAGCAGTTTTTCTAAAGCACCCATCACTAAAGGCATTGCATTCGTCTGAACTGTCTTCGCAAGGTGTTTCTAGAAACGAACTATTGTTCCAGAAGTGGTCAAATGAGCAACAGAACACTGTGAGAATACATTCTTATATACAGCTGTTATAATGCTGATTAAGTGATGCTTGAGCTGCTTTTTTTAAAAATCATTTCAGACCCTTTCTCCTGATAAACTGCAGCGTGAACAATGACGTGCAATCGCAACTCACTGCAAAATGAACTGAAGCATCGGGAAACACTCAATAATGCGCTAATTCTACACAGCATTTACTACACAGAGCACAAAAGGCAACGGCACTCAAAAAAATGACCTTTTACTGTTTTTGCAGGCATGCGTGGTCAAATGAACGTTTTAAAAGTGTACAGCCGCACATGCAACATTCCATACAGTACCGTTTAAAAAATACAACGACATCGCCAGAATTCTGAAGCTTTATAGTATCGCGATACTACTGTAATACTGGTATACTGATCATGATGAGTGATTAGACTTCATTTGTGATCAGTAAATCAGCTCACTTCCTGATGATGTCACCATTAACAGTCAACGTCATCTGATGTTTCAACATTTTTCAAGAATGTTGTTCTAAGAGTGTTTTCTCCAAACATAATGAAAACATTTCAAAAACCTTCAAGGAACAATGTATAAATAATGTTTTTGTACTAACCTTCTGAGAACATTATTAAAGACCAGAAAACATTGAACAAACACACTATTATTGTTACTGGAAGAACGTTTGTTCATCACTTTGACAGAACGTTAGTTAAAGTTATGAGAACGTTTCCTGTTAGCTGGGACATTATATAACTGCTGTCTGAACTGCTTCAGTTTAGTGTCGTCATTATTGTCATTTTAGTATTATCACCATATAAAGTTGATGATGTGATGACAGAATTTCATTAAAACAATAAGTTTTTTTAATTATTATTAAGACAATAAGATGACAGACAGTTGATGTTGTTGTTGTTGTTGTTGTTGTTGTTGTGTCAGACCTGCAGGTGGAGACACAGCAGAGAGTGAAAGAGGGAGATTCAGTCACTCTGACATGTAAAAGCAGCTGCTCTCTGCCTGAACAAACAACATTCATCTGGTACAGAGAAACACAGAGAATAACTTATCGACCAGTGAATCAGCTACATCTGTGGTCAGTCAGATATTCTGATGAAGGATACTATCGATGTGCTGTAAGAGGAAATGAAGATCTGATCTCTCCTGCTGTTTATCTTAAAGTTGAACGTGAGTACAAACTGATTGATTAACAGTAATGAAATATTTCACACTTTTTGAATTTCTAAAACACAACAAGATAACTAATTTTAATTGAGGAAGCTGATTGCCTCGATCCCTTTAACCATTAGTTATACGAGTATACTGTGAATTTATTTCATCACTTAACTATAACTATAAAAGTAATATATAAAAGTAATTTTACTAATATGCAATGAATCTCCATTCAAACACTTTCAATCGCTGAACTCAGAAAGGCACAGAAAATGAGTAACGCTTTCTACGGAGCCCCTAAAGGGACATTAGTCTTGCTGTGGTAGTCGGTCACATTCCAGTACATCAGATTTCACTGATCTGGTGACGAGAGTAAGGAGAGATGACTGACGGGACGATGGTGGAGGATTTGGTGCAGCAGATCCTGAGTGTCACTGACAAATATCTTATGTTGTAAAATGTGTGGTCAGTTTCGGCGCTCCCTATAAACAGAGTAACGTTACTCGTGATCGTGAATGCGAAAGTAACAAGCGTTCATTCAAAAACTATTTCAATAATCTGCATATTGATAGTGGCTCCATGATGCCCGTAATATACAATATAATTATCCAACTATATAATTAGGATTGAACGCAAAAGCATTGAAATATATGTTTTCCTCCCATCTCATACATTTCTCCATCATCATGTCCCTTTAGAGGTTCTGTAGAATGGGTAATTTCCTTTCCGAACATAGTATTCGGCTTCAGGAACATCCCTACTAAACACCAACTGAAATATTTATAGTGTGTTATTAAAAATGCAGGAGAAAACGAAAGATTTTATTATTTTCCTCATTTCTGTGTTTCAGGGGTTGATGGTCTGTGGGATCAGGGAGTGAATTACAGCCCTTCATATGTTTGTGTATTAAAGGGATCAACAGTGACAATATCCTGTACTTTAACATATCAGGGTTATAAACTCGTAGAAGGTTTCTGGACCGTAGCTGATGGAGAATCACCTGATCTGTGTTCAGATCCACAGAAGAGAGGAAGAGTTCAGTGTCACAGTGAAAATATAAACACTTTCAGCATCACTTTGATGAATATAACAGAAGCTGATAAACGTGTCTACTACTGCAGAATTACAGATTATCAGGAGTATAATAGATGGACAGTGATTCCTGGATCTTGGCTTGATGTCACAGGTAAAACTAGTGAACTCTCAGAAATAAAACACAGAAACATTTTATTAGCTTTTGAATAAACTACCATCTGTGCCACAGAAACATCATGTTTATTTTATAACTGCTTCAGTTTAGTGTTTTAATATTATTGTTGTAGTTTATACTACAGGGCCGTTGAATGCTTGAATCTGATTGGTTGACGAACGTTCTGAGGTGTGCATTATTTTCAGGGAAACGCACGGCTAAAGTAGTTCCAGGCAGGTCTTGACCGCATTACAGTTCCATATCACTTCGCGTGTTAACTGTAATAACGGAAAATAGGATACAATTCATAACAAGAAAAAACATTTAGCCCCATGCGCTTGATCTGCAATTTTCAATGTCTAGCTTCACAATCAATGGAAACATGCAGTTTAATTTTAATAAATAAAGTATATAGTCCTATATAATCAATAGCAAATTAAACTGAATATAGGCTAAATAAATGGATAGTCCTGCAGCACGGATTTTTATTGCAGATAATTTAACAAATAAATAATTATTGATTGGCCTACTTGTTAAAAGGGCTTTGTGTTTCATTTATTTGGCTAGTCTACTGTCATCTGTCAATAATAGAAACAAAAGAATGAACGAATTAATTAAAACGAATTGAATTAATAAATAAATAATAATATTGACGCACATGCTTTTCTGTCTCGTTATTGCAACATCTCTCTCTAATAACTGCATTAATAACTGCATAAAGCCGGGGACACACTTTAAGGCCGGTTATGAATGTTATTTGATTCTTACGACTGATCATGTCCAAACGCGTGTTCAGCGTTCAGTCTGTGTTCAGAGTCGGTGTTTAAAATCTGCTGCAGTCGATGAAAACAGTCAGAGATTGTGTCAGCTAGTCGTGTGTCCCCGGCATTAGTCTGCTCTCAGTGGCTCAAACCTCCGTTACTAACTCTAAAATGACGTTTTGGAATTAGCAACGGAGGCATGGGATTAGATGCGTAAGAAATTAGGCCTACATACAAGAGCGTTTTAATGACAAAAACTTTACAAACGTCTTGAAATACATAATCTGAACAATGTTTCGAGGTGTGGTAACTGTAGTATAAGCGGAATAATTGACTTCAGGCCGTTGAATTATTAGAAAAATAATGCACACCCGAGGTGAACGGCCACTCCGCTTCGAGTCGTGACCGCATTACCACCTCGGGTGTGCATTATTTTTCTAATAATTCAACGGCCTGTCGTCAATTATTCCTTACTTAATCACCTGATGCTGATGATGTGATGACAGTGAATATGTTGTTGATGTTGTTGTTGTTGTTGTTGTTGTTGATGATGTGGTTGTTGTTGTTGTTGATGTTGTTGTTGTTGTTGTTGTTGATGTTGTTGTTGTTGATGTTGTTGTTGTTGTTGTTGTTGTTGTTGATGTTGTTGATGTTGTTGTTGTTGTTGTTGTTGATGTTGTTGTTGATGTTGTGGTTGTTGATGATGTGGTTGTTGTTGTTGTTGTTGATGTTGTTGTTGTTGTTGTTGTTGTTGTTGTTGTTGATGTTGTTGTTGTTGTTGTTGATGTTGTTGTTGATGTTGTTGTTGATGTTGTTGTTGTTGTTGTTGTTGTTGTTGTGTCAGACCTGCAGGTGGAGACACAGCGGAGTGTGAAAGAGGGAGATTCAGTCACTCTGACATGTAAAAGCAGCTGCTCTCTGCCTGAACAAACAACATTCATCTGGTACAGAGAAACACAGAGAATAACTGATCGAACAGTGAATCAGCTTCATCTGCGGTCAATCAGAAGTTCTGATACAGGAAACTACAGGTGTGGCGTTACAGGACATCATCATCTGATCTCTCCTGCTGTTCATCTTAATGTTGAATGTGAGTACAAACTGATTCATTAATATTAGTGAAATAGTTCACAGATTATTCAGAATTTAGTTCAGATTTGTTTGGTAATTTCAGGCCCAATCATACAGACTGCATGAAAATTGTTGTTTAATAGACATGATTTATTCTTATTAACCGCTTTACAAGATCTCCGACGGCCCCAGATTATTGTTGTTCAACATTCACCTCACGTTAAAACACTCTTACTTGATCTGGACAAACTGAGTATCATTAGAAAGATTAAAGACTCCAGCTTCGATATTTGACCATTGTTTATGATAAAACTAGGTTGTAATGACATTCATTTCTTAATTTATGTCAGGAGTGCAAAGTAATCGATCTGTAATTTTTTATATTTTGAACAGAATAAAAACACACTCATATTCAGTCACGTCTGCTCTGGTTTATTGTGTTCACAGCTTCACTGAACAGCATCTGTTACGGCTCTTAGTCCAAAAGTGCGTATATTGGGAGAAATATTGATTTATTCTCACGTTTGCAAAATATTTCATCATAGAGAAAACGTACTTGGTTACTTACGTAACCTCGGTTCCCTTAGAGATAAGGGAACGAGTACTGCGTTGCAAACGCTGTGGGAAAACTCCTTTTCTCGAGAATATTGAAGCCTTTATTTTAAAACGCATTGCTGCAGCATAAGCGAGAGCATCAGGCTCGCGCGAGCTAGCTGATAGGCTATGCTGCATGCAACTGCACGAACCAATGGCGAGAGAGCAGAGGCGCACGAACCAATCAGAGAGCTTGGCGCCCTGCCATACTCGAGCGCGCCAGATAGGGCGTGGCAGAAGAGTATAAATACAGAGAAATCTCGCCATAAAACAGGTCTAATCGACTGAACGAAAATACCTGATGTTCGAGGATAGCACGGCAGGGCAACGCAGTACTCGTTCCCTTATCTCTAAGGGAACCGAGGTTACGTAAGTAACCAAGTACGTTCCCTTACGAGAACGTTCTCTCGTACTGCGTTGCAAACGCTGTGGGAACACTTTTTAAAACGCCGTGCTAAGTCTCGTGGCTACTCTACTCCAGGAATTTCCGGGATAGAAAGTAGCCAGAATACCACAGACCAGAACATCGGGTCTAAAGATACTTGGTGTGTACATAGGCTAGGGCGAAAGGGGCCAGCCCATGTAAAGTTCCCATACAACTTAGAAATTTAACCCGGATCGGAGAGCCGAGGTTAGATTGAGAGAACCCGTGCTTGTAAAGCAGGGACCTCTAAGTTATAAAATCTCGCAAATGTGGACGGAGCTGACCAGCCTGCCGCCGCACAAATGTCTTCAATAGAGACACCACTAGTCCAAGCCCACGAGGAGGCGATGCCTCTCGTGGAGTGAGCTCTGACACCCATGGGGCAAGGAAGGCCCAGTGAGGTGTATGCTAAAGCAATAGCATCAACTATCCATCTGGATAGCGTGAGTTTCGTGACCGGCAACCCTTTGGTTCGGCCCCCGAAACAGACAAAGAGCTGTTCGGACTGCCTAAACGAGGCCGAACGCTCCAAGTATAATCTCAACGCTCTAACAGGGCAGAGCGTATGAGCATCACTGTCTTCTCCCGAAACTGGGAGGGCCGACAGCGAAATTACCTGCGCTCTGAACGGAGTAGAGAGCACCTTAGGCACGTAACCGTGTTTTGGCTTCAAAAGGACTTTAGAGTCGTTGGGGCCAAACTCAAGACAGGAAGCGCTTATGGAAAGCGCATGTAAGTCCCCTACTCTTTTGACTGACGCCAGTGCCAGTAACAGAGCAGTTTTCAGGGAAAGGGACTTTAGGTCCGTGGACCCCAAGGGTTCAAAGGGGGGTCCCTTGAGGGCCCGTAGAACCAGAGAAAGATCCCAGGCCGGCACTGAGGGAGGCCGAGGCGGGTTGAGCCTCCTGGCTCCTTTAAGGAAGCGAACAATAAGGTCGCATTTTCCCAGAGAAGAGCCAGCCACCAAAACGTGAAAAGCCGCGATGGCTGCCACGTACACTTTGAGTGTGGACGGGGAACGTCCCGCGTCCAACAGCTCCTGGAGAAAGGAAAGAACCAACGGTACTTCACAAGAGTGAGGGTCGAGGTTTCGAGCCTGACACCAGCTGGAAAACACTGACCATTTAAGGTGGTAGAGACGTCTAGTAGACGGAGCTCTAGCCTCCAGAATAGTATTCAGGACGCCCTCTGGGAGGTCCTGGGGTAGCCGTTGAGCGGCCAGGCATGAAGGGCCCACAAGTCGGGACGGGGGTGCCATATCCTTCTGTTCGCTTGAGCCAATAAGTCGCTCCTCAGAGGAATTGGCCAAGGGTCTGAAACTGACAGCTGCATCAGCTCTGGGAACCAAGATTGGGACCGCCAGAGAGGAGCTATCAAGAGGATCGCACACCCCGTGTTCCTGATCCGTTCGATGACCTGAGGCAGCATCGAGACCGGAGGAAACGCGTAAAGGGGACGATTGGGCCAGTCGTGGGCCAGCGCGTCCTTTTTCTTCGAAAAGAAGATTGGGCAGTGACAGTTGTCTTCTGAGGCGAAGAGGTCTACCTCTGCCTGTCCGAAGATTTCCCATAATAGGAGAACTGTCTGGGGGTGGAGAGACCATTCCTCTGGGGGAACGTTGCCCCGAGAGAGCATGTCTGCTCCTGTATTCAACGTGCCCGGCACGTGAGCTGCTCTGAGCGAGCGCAGATTGGTCTGAGCCCAAAGTAGCAGCTGGGTAGCTATGGCGAGCAGATTGCGGGATCTGAGACCGCCCTGGCGATTTATGTAGGACACCACTGACATGTTGTCCGTCCGGACCAAGATATGGTGTCCTGCCAGGTGTGGAAGGAAGGTTTTTAGGGCCAGAAAAACTGCTCTCATCTCGAGGCAGTTTATGTGTAGGCGTTTCTCCGAGCTCGACCAGAGGCCGGAGGCAGGCCTGCCCTCGTACAGGGCTCCCCAACCTGAGTTGGAGGCATCTGTCGAAATGACCCTCCTTTCTGAGACCACTCCCATGCTCACGCCCTGCTGATACCAGCTGGCGTTCATCCAAGGGGCCAGTGCTAGAATGCAATGCTGGTCCACCCTGATGTTCAGGATACCTGTACGCCAAGCGTGAGGGGGTACCCGAGGTGCTAGCCACAGCTGAAGAGGACGCATGCGCAGTAGACCTAGTTGGAGTACTGAAGCTGCCGAAGCCATAAGGCCCAAAATCCTCTGATACGTTCGAAGGGGTACATGAGTGCCCTTCGTGAACGACGCGGCGAGCTGTTGGATTGAGAGAGCGCGGGTAGAAGTGGGCCACGCTCTCATAAGTACGGAGTCTAGAACTGTTCCCAGGAACGTGATACGCTGACTGGGGGACAGAATACTCTTGGAGAAGTTCACCCTGAGCCCCAGGCATTCTAAATGACTGAGAAGCCAGGCTTTGTGAGTATTGGACTCCGCCTCTGACTGAGTCAAAATGAGCCAGTCGTCGAGGTAGTTCAGGATGCGCATTCCCCGCTGTCTCAGGGGGGAGAGAGCTGCATCCATGCATTTCGTGAACATACGAGGTGCCAGTGCCAGTCCAAAAGGTAGAACTGTGTACTGGTATGTCTGCCCCTCGAAGGCGAATCTCAAGAATGGCCTGTGGTGGGGGTTCACTTGGATGTGAAAGTACGCGTCTTTTAGATCCACTGAAAAGAACCAATCGCCTGGGCGAATTTGCGCCAGGATGTGTTTGGTTGTAAGCATTCTGAACGGCCGTGTCATGAGGGCTTTGTTCAGATGCCTGAGATCTAAAATGGGTCTTAAGCCGCCGTCCTTCTTCGGAACGAGGAAGTAACGGCTGTAAAACCCTGACTCGCTTAGTGCAGCGGGAACTCTCTCGATAGCCCCCTTTGCCAGCAGACCCTGTACTTCGGTGCGGAGGACATGAACTAGTGTGCTCCTTACTGAAGTTTGAATAACCGCTCGAAAGCGTGGTGGTCTGCGGGAGAACTGAAGCGAGTAACCGCGCTTTATGATGTTCATTACCCACTCTGAGACTCCGGGTATGGCCTGCCATGCCAGAGCCCGATGAACCAGAGGTATGATCATATCTGAAGACTGAGCGCCCGGAGACGGGGGCTCGACTAGACATGAAAGTGAAATTTTGCTCGATTTGTGCTTTTTGTGGGTCGCTGTTAAAACAGCGTTTGTGTGCAGAGGTGCATGACAGATAGCAGGCCCTATTTCTGCATTTAAAACTACTCCAGCCGCCTGAACTGAAGAGGGGGCTGTGAGCAGTGTTCGAGCGATCTTCGGGGCTGGTCCGGCCGCGGCGGGACATGAACCCCTCTTTCTGCCGGTTAGGACGGCTTCTTCGGCTCGAGGTCGAGCGTGAGCTTCGGTCTGGGTCCCTGGCGCTTAGGGAAAGGGTAACGTTTCGCTGGCTTTAAGCGCTGACCGGTCTCAGCCGCTGGGCGGGGCTGATGAACCTGAGGAACTGACTTCTCTGGCCGCGGCGCGCTCTTGGGACGCCGTGAAGCCGAGCTGGAGCGTTTGGGGAGAAAGTGCTTCATAGCACTAGAAGCCTTCTGTGCTTCGGTGAAGCGCTCCGCGAAGCCGCTGACAGATGGGCCGAAGAGACCAGATGTGGAGATCGGAGAGTCTAAGAAGGCGGTTCTATCTGCGTCCTTGATCTCCGTCAAGTTAAGCCACAGGTGGCGCTCAAGCACAATCAAACTGGCCATGCTGCGGCCGAGAGCTTGAGCGGTGGTCTTCGTGGCCCGAAGCGCCAAGTCTGAAGCGCTACGGAGGTCTTTCAGGGTGTCCGGGAAAGGGCCTGACTCATCCATGGAGCGGAGGAGTTTGGCCTGGAACGCCTGAAGTGTGGCCATGGCGTGAATCCCCGAGGCAGCTTGGCCAGCGGTGGCGTAGGCACGGGCGGCTAAAGCTGAAGTGGCCCTGCAGGGCTTAGACGGCAGCGTCATCTTAGACCTCCAACTGCCTGCAGTGGGAGGACATAAATGGACGGCGACCGCTTCTTCGATGGGGGGAAGAGACACGTAGCCCTTCTCTTCAGCGCCGTCGACAGAGGAGAGGGTGTGAGAAGCGGAAGTGCGCGTTCGCGCTGAAAAGGGCGCGCGCCAGCTTTTAGTGAGCTCCTCGTGGACCTCCGGCAGAAAAGGAGCGGCGCGCTGACGGGGGGCCTGTTGGCGGCCCGGCAGGTACCACTCGTCGAGGCGGCCTCTTGCAGGTTCAGCTGGGGAAAGCCAGTTGAGTCCTAGTTCGTCGACAGCGCGAGACATGACACGGAAAAGTTCGGCGTCGATGTTCGCACGTGTGTCAGGACGATCGCTCAGAGAAGAGGGGGCGGGGTCCACAGAGCCCGACCATTCCTCGCTCTCGGATGCCGCCACAGAAACAGCGTCATCCTCATCCGCCGATCCGCCAAAAGAAACGAGTCCCGCCGCTTCGAGAGAGGGGCGTTGGTCGCTTCTCACGAACAGAACCGGGGATTGGGAGGCGGGTGAAGCACGCGGGGAGAGACCCGGCGTGAGCTCTTCAACCTCACCGCTTTCGGGGATCCTCTGATCTCGTCGCTTCTTCCTACGGGGCTCGTGGGGCGCCGAAGACGGAAGTGAAGCGGGTTCGCCCTCTGAAGTAGCGAGGGCGAGACGTGACCGGAGAACCGCCATGGTCATGCTGTCGCAGTGTGGACAGCCGCCTTTAGTGAGCGCTGCCTCGGTGTGCTCAGGACCGAGACAGACCGCGCACAGTGTGTGTCTGTCAGACACATGCAGGGAAACCCCGCAGGACTCGCAAACAGACATTTGAAACAACGCTGTTCGCGCGCTGTGAAAACAGCGGTATGCTCTTTTAGATAGTGCAAAAAGGATACTCGTCGGATGCCACAGGGAAACGCTCAGCCGGCGATCTGCGAGGATGATCTGCCAAAACCTGAAGCTGTTCCGCTGAAGGGCTTCTCAACGACGAGCGGCTTCTCTCTGGAGATTTCAGCGAAGAGGTGAGTCTCGAAGCTGAAGGAGATTAGATCTGTTTTATGGCGAGATTTCTCTGTATTTATACTCTTCTGCCACGCCCTATCTGGCGCGCTCGAGTATGGCAGGGCGCCAAGCTCTCTGATTGGTTCGTGCGCCTCTGCTCTCTCGCCATTGGTTCGTGCAGTTGCATGCAGCATAGCCTATCAGCTAGCTCGCGCGAGCCTGATGCTCTCGCTTATGCTGCAGCAATGCGTTTTAAAATAAAGGCTTCAATATTCTCGAGAAAAGGAGTTTTCCCACAGCGTTTGCAACGCAGTACGAGAGAACGTTCTCGTAAGGGAACCATTTCTATTGATTTCCCACTGAATTATGTGATCTGAAGAGCTGAAAGAGCGTTTAGAGCGAGCTCTGTCTCTCCTCTTTCTGCTTTGTGTCAGTTATGATCTCAGCGCTCTCTCATTCACTGTACAGCTGTCAATCATCTTACGTGACCATATTCTCTGCTCTTCTGCATGACACTGTCTTGTACACTTCCTCGTTCTGCTCCGGGAAGAACAAACCCAAAGAAACATTTCTGCACGTCAAACACACGATTACGATAGAATATGGTTTGTGTGTGATTTTTTTCATGCATTTTATTTTCATATTAATAATGGATGTTTACATTATAAATGCTAAGATGCCTGCTTACATGCATATAAAAGGCTAAAATAACATATTTCAAAATCATTATGATTAAAATCCACATTAGATTGCGATCAGAATTTAATACAAAAACTCAGTGGTTGTTTAAAGTGAGTTTTGAGTAAAAGTGTAATATTAATCTTTTTAATTGTGTTATGTAGCTTGATGCTAATTGTAGCTCTAATGCACCTGTCACACCAGGAGCTTTTATTCCATAATCTAATTTGTAATATAATTCACATAAGGTCCCAAGAATATGCTTATTTTTAGTTTTCTAGAAAGACTTCAGTTAATTGGTGGATTAGTGGGATCGAAGTGGTGTAGATGCACTGTAAAACCTTGCTGTAAAAAAACGGCTAATTTCTGAAAAAAAAAAAAAATCTGAGGGTCGTGAGAAAATCTTTTCAATGAAAATCTCGAATGAAGAAACTCATGCTTACTTGTCTGTGTTTTCAGATCATCCGCGCTTCTTCAAAAGTGTAGAAAGCGTGCGCGCGCGTATGCCCAGCCAACATTTGTATGTGGGGCCCATATGGGTATGAAATGGGCTGAAAAATGGGCCCCATGTAGGATTGTCCGCGGGTTCCATAATGGCCCCATGTTAATTGCCCAGATGGATTTCATAAAGGATGGCACTTGGTACTAGGTGGGACCCAAGTGGGCAAAATGCACAAGACCCATCTCTGTCCCAGCTTTAACCCAGTAGACATTTGTATATGGGGCCCATGTGGGTTTGAAATGGGCTGAAAAATGGGCTCTGTATGGGATTGTCCACGGGTTCCATAATGGCCCCATGTTAATTGCCCAAATAGATTTCATGTAGGATTGCACTTGGTACTAGGTGGGACCCAAGTGGGCAGCATGCACAAGACCCATCTCTTTCCCAGCTGTTGAAAAGACCGGGTAGAAAACATGTACTTTTAACAGAAAAGCTCTGACTGGGGGTTTAATTATTAAAATCTGGCAACCATAAGCATGAACGCTCGTAAAAACAGTCTGTAATGTGTAGTCTTCTTCTTTATTCGACAAAAATAAGTGGTTTTGGTCAAGGTTTTTTTTTTTTTTTAAACACATTTCAGTCTCGTCTTTTTTTGTCAACGATATTGCATGTGTTTTTGTTTTGTTTTGTTTTGATATTGCAAGTGTTGATATAGTCACAGTTATTGTTTAATGAGGTGGCTGTCGTCTCTCATTGCCTTGTCTTGGTCAGGGGAAAAAAGGTAAGCAACGTACATTTTTTCGTTAACGAAATTAACACTGGTGACAAAAAAAAATAAAAAGAGACCCCCTTCAAATTTTAGTTTTGAGGCTTTCCGTATTTCGCACGGAGAGATAGGAGAGAGTGATGCACTGCAAAGGGTCCAGTAGTGCTCAGGATCTCAAAAAACAGGCAGCTGAAGAGGAGAAGAGCAAGGCTGAGACATGCTGCTGAACAGAGAACACGGGCCCTGGAGATTCTGGTTCAGGCGAAAAAGAAAAAATTATCTCATGCTGTGTGTTTTGTGTAAATACTTGCCTCCACACATTCAAATGGCCCCCATATTTTATATGTTTTAATGTGTTATTATATTTTATATTTTTTCTTTGTGCAGCACTTTGGTAACCTTGTTTTTTTAAAATGTGCTATATATTTAAAGTTGATTGGATTGGATTTTTTTGCTGCCGTATCTTTCTCACGTTTTTACCCCTGACCAGTTTTCATGCCTGAATATAATAAAGATAATTGAAGGTCATGGCATGAATAAAGTAATTATTTTCATATTTTATATATATTTCATGTAGATCCTCCACAAAGCGTCTCAGTGTCGGTCAGTCGGTCTGGTGTAATAGTGGAGGGAGATTCAGTGACTCTGAACTGCAGCAGTGACTCAAACCCTCCT
This sequence comes from Abramis brama, assembly GCF_963993115.1. Classification (NCBI taxonomy): domain Eukaryota; kingdom Metazoa; phylum Chordata; class Actinopteri; order Cypriniformes; family Leuciscidae; genus Abramis; species Abramis brama. The sequence goes on along the minus strand of NC_139964.1, from coordinate 25,083,275 downwards.
GCTCTGAACTTCAGCTGGTTTAAGGAGAATGAAACCTCAGCTGTTGGATCTGGACAGAGTTTCAGCATCTCCAGCTCTGACTCCAGTTTCAGTGGACGCTTCTACTGTGAGGCTCAGAATAAACATGGATCTCAGAGATCAGCGTCTGTTTCACTCACTGTTAAAGGTATTTTCTATAATCAGACACTTCATGCATGTAACTCACAGTCACTGTGTTTCTGAATGATCGATCTGTTGTTATATCTGTGTGATATTTTATTTGATGAAACTGCAGGAGGATCACATTGACAGATCAGCAGAAACGGCTTCGACCAATGACGATCCACTGTATTCACTAGTATCAGCCAATCAGAGGGATGATCTGTATTCCAACATTAAAGCAAAGAAACAAACAGAAACAGACTCTGCAGATGTTGAAGAGGTTCAGTATGCCAGTGTCCATCACTTCAAGAACAAAGACATGAAGACTGAAGAGTACGACTGCATTGAGACGCATCATCCGTCTGAAGCCAACAGGTGAGAAACGACTCATTTAAACTCAAATAAAACATATTCAGTTCTTAATCAGAGCTCTTGTTTTGTGTTGTTGAGATGATGGATTGTCACCTCTTGAAATGCCACATTATTTTTGTTTAATTTCTCCCCAGATCTGAGGATGTGATCTACAGCTCAGTCAAGTAAAGAACATGTGATCGGAGCCGCTTCCTATTGATGCTGATGGGAGACCTGGATTTGAGTCCAGCTCAGGTCATGTTCCCATCTCACTGTCCTCTTGATTTCACCTTTACACATTTATGGGACTGTTTTACTGTTTAGACATGAATTGATTTTGGTTTATAATCAGTTCTTTTATTACAATTTTATTACAATCTGAATTGATTGTCAGAATCACAAGCACGCGCACACACACACACACACACACACACACACACACACACACACACTCACTCTACACAAACACACATGAACACACTGATACCTGTAATACTGCCCTACAAAGGCAAAAGACCTTAAGTCGCTAGAGTGTGGAACTGAGAAAAATTACTTTAAAGATTTTTAGTTGTCCCGCCAAATTAATTATGACCGCCGCTAGCATAGCTAGCGAAAGCGGTCATATAGGGATTGTCAAAGTTTTTTTTTTTTTTTTTTTTTCGTCATCTACTGAATTTTTTCGTAAATGATACCAGGGACACCGAAACACCGGGGAACATGAAATTCGGTGGGCATGTAGCCCCACTAGACTTGTACGGAAAAATTTCGTTTGGTCCCCGGGGGCCACTCCCCCCCCGCGCTGGGCCCCCAGAAACCCCAAAAATGCAGTTTTTCCTAAATAACTACCTGAACCGTGGCACCGAGGATGAAGAAATTTTTATGGTATGTTGCTCTTAAGGGCCCACATTAACCTAGCCCATAATCACTCATTTGTGATTTGCGCCCCTCCCATAAAAAATGAAAATGCAATATTATTCTGCTTTAATCGCCCCTATCTTCAGTTGAGATGTTCAGAACTGCACCATATTTCATGTGTATGATTAACTTGACATCCTCTGGGGGTATGCTAAGTTTCGTAGAATTTCATCCATGGGGGGTATAAAATAAATTCATTTATGTGCACATTTAGTGACTGTACACTCATCGGCCTGTAGATGGTGGTGTTGAGCGAAGGGTTGCTGGTTTAGGACGATACTGTCACACACACACACATGCAGGAATACAAACAAACGCAAGCATGCACACACACTGACATCCACACGCACAGACACACACCCATACACACACATACAAATCCACATGCACAGACACACACACACAAACACACACGCGCACACACATGTACGCACGCATACATACACGCACAGACACACACACAGACACACACATACACAAACACACACACATACACACACACACAGACAGACATGCACATACTACTACTTTTTTTAGGTATATACATAAACACGCAATACAGCCAAATTGCTCCACGTCATTTATTTTTGTGGAAAGCCAGTGCAGGCCTGAGCGGCGGTCATATTTTGTACCGCCATGCGGTACATCTAGTTATAGGTAGGACACTGGAAATCTGGCAAATAGATGTTTTAGTAATGAAAATTATATACATAAAAAATCTTGAGCTTAAACTTGACTTTTGACCACTATTTTAAAGTTACTGTACTCTGCCTTTGTATTGTCAGCAAAAAGTGAGAAGTTATGCCAAGGCAAAAGGCAGTAACTTCCACATTATCAATATTTGGTTGCTGATCACCATTAACAAAATCATTATAGTAACACCTGTATAAAATCTAGTGATCATGGCATTTATTTTGTATGATTTACAATTATTTATAGCCATCTACTTATTGCTATCCTTTGCTTTGGTTGTATTCTGATGGCATTATTAATACATTTGACATGACAAAATACCTCCCTAGATATATTAGTCCAGCTTTGGCTCGACCGTGTTTAGGGCGGGGCTGAAGGCGCCGGCGAAGTTTTGGCACTCTGCCAGCTAGATGCATGAGTGTTTCAACCAGGTCCGGTACCCGAACTGGGTGAGGCGGGGCTTTAGTTCTTTGTTGTATTCATCTGCTACAGCATGTGTAACATTTTTCTGTCAACGCTGCATAATCCTTCGCGATCGATAATCGCACGTTTGTCGACGGCGGGTTCAGACCATACTAAATGTTCTGACCGCAGGACAAAGCTCTGAGGACATCAGAAGTTAGAGGGACTGATGGCAGCTGTACAAAGTACACAGGCTACACCGTAATTTTAATTTTAATGGACAGTAAAACAAAGGCAGATAACCGTACAATCTGGTAGGTAGCATTATTTGATAGAACACCGGCACAGTAACTTCATATTGACGCGCGGCTAAACAAAGGCAGAGTACCGTAACTCAATTTGAGCGTTCCAAAACAAAGCCAAAGAGCGGTAACTGATGTTACTGTGTTCTGCCTTGGTTTCTCATGGGCTTTTGGAAGTTACTGTTAAGATAACTCATTATTTTCTCGAAAAAACAACGGAATTGATTCAAGATACTCATCCACATGATAAAGGAGGTCTTGAATATGGCAAAAATATAAATAACTCATTTTCGACCAAAAACAAAGTTACGGTCTTTTGCCTTTGCACGGCAGAATAGTCAAAGGCCTTTTAGCTCTCACTTTGTACAGTCAATGCAGAACAGATGTTTCCTCTTCTCTTGTCATACTGTGTGATTTTATTGCTAAATACATTAAATCTGAACATTGTCAGAAAGTCTTTAGTTTCATTGTCATGAATATTTTGCACATTTTACACCCAACTCTCATTACTGTAATGTGTCGGGTATTGTATTTTGAAAATCCACTTTCACGCACACTTTAATGAAAAGACTCCACATGAAAATACAGGAACACCAGGAACAACTACAAAATCCCAAATACAAACACGAACATGATCCAACACAAAACAACGACTAGCAAAGTATGACTGAAAACAAAGAGCTTAAACACACAGAGCAATGAGTAGACAATTAACAACAGCTGGAACTAATGACGGTAACTATAGAAAGTTACACATAAACCAGGAGAAACTGAAACCAAACACATGAAGGGAATGACAGACACAATGAGAACAGAGAACACACTTCAACATAAAAGTCCATACAAAACAAAAGACAGAACCGGGATCGTGACAGTCTCCCCTCAAAAGAGCGGCTTCCAGACGCACCAAATCAGTCCAGGAGGAACAGGGGGAGGGATGGAGGGTGTAAGATATTATAGTTTGTCCCAACTCAGATCCCACTCCAAAGTATATTTTAGAGTTCATCCCCAAAGTGGCTTAATTATCATAGAGAAGAAGAAAGTCAACAGTTATATTGTTTCTTCACCATTTGGATGATCACATCCTAAGCAAATGGTCATCATCAATTGTAGAATGGGAATGGGTGTTGTTAGATTTTGGTGTATTTGGCCGAGCAGTCGTTTGGGTGGCTCGCCAATGTATTAGATTTCTCCAATACATAAAATAAGTAAGCTTGACCAGAGTTCTTGTGGGGAGAAGAATTTATTGAAGGTTTGTAGTGTAGCAGTCCTTCAGCAGCGATGTTAGCATGTTGCCCTTCAACAATCTTAACCCAAAGTTCTGTCTGTATGACTGAACTTTATACATGAAGACAAAAGGGCTACAAACAAAGGAAAACTGTTAGGGCCTCCCACAGGAGATCGATCTAACTTGCTAATCCACTCTGAGCAATGCTGATTCTTTTTATTCATTCACACCAATCAGTTTCTATGGGCCATACATCTGAATGGGCCATTCATCTGTATGGGCCATTTGATACACACCTTTGCAGACACAGACAGAGTGGATTACATCTGATACACAGTCACAATGTAAATGAAACTGATGACTGAAAATACAAAATCTATCAGTGTGGGACACAGAGAACCATCTCAGACAATGGGGTGTCAGAACTTCATAACATACAGACCACAGCTGTTATAACAGAGCAACTTCATTTACATTAAGAGTGGTAAACTGTTACAGGATAAAGGGTTTGAGATTTGGATGTTCTGGGTTCATTCTGACGCCGGTGAACCCAAGGTGCTTCGTGGACTTTGCCACTGCTATGCTGAAATAAACTTCATTTTTGAGATCTTCGACGTCCACATAATTTTTTCTTACAAGGCCCAATCCCCTGAGGTAGAAGGTGGTCTGGGAACTGAGGTACAGCAGGAGACCCCCACAGACGATCAGATGGAGCCAAAGACCACTTCAGCGGAGTAGGTGAAACTGACGACCCCCACGGTGGAGCAGAAGATCACCACAGCAGACGAAACTGATAACAACCTTGGCGGTGTGGGAGGGACTGCAAACCACCACGGCGGATTAGGCGGATCTGTACCATACAACATACAGAGGTTAAATGTTAAACGTGGCCTCTAGGGCCGTGACAGGGAAGGAACAGTGCTCATAGACGGCCTCTGTGTTCGCAACATGACAGGCATAAAGTTCTGAGATGGCCTCTATGGCTGTGATAGGGCAGGCTTTTATAGCCATAACAGGACTGGCACAGAGTTCAGTGGCGACCCCTATGGCCATGACAGGACAGACAGGACTCTCTAAGATGACCTTCGTATTCGTGGCAGGACAGACAGGGTTTTCAAAGGCAGTTGATGAGACCGAGAGTTCATTAATGGCCTGATTGGCCTCAACAGAACATACTGAAAGCTCAGGAACTGCCGTTTTTAATTTTATTTTATATGATTATGGACAATCAGACTCCAGAAAATCTTTCTGCACTGATTTGGTTCCAGCCGGGCGAAAATCCTTGTAGTTGTAAGCAAAAGTAGGTTTTTCTGGAAATCCAAAACACCCAGAAAAGGTGACGATCGAATTCGAGACATGAACATGAGACGCTTGTTCGTATTGAGCCAATGTTTCCAAAGATATAAGACAATTGAGTCTGCGACTAACGGTTTTGGAGTTATGAGCGATTTCATACTTTTGATCGCTGTAGCGCCACCATCAGGCCGATTAGGGTGAGCTTTAGTGACGTTGTAGATGGGGTGGTTACTACCATCCCTCGAAGTTTCATGTCTCTACTACTTACGGTTTGATCTGCCCGATCACTTTTAGGGCAGGATGCTGATCTTTGAAAATCCTAACAAGTACAATAGGGTTTCAGTGGTAAGCACTTGAACCCCTAAAAAGTGTTCACGTCTTTATAGAGCTCGTAATGTTGCCATAGAAACACATAATTCCCTGTCCGACGATGTGAACAGCTCCAAGAACGTCACATTTTGTCATCCCGAAATGCAGCATGTGTAACATGAAGATGCACAATGCTATAGCATTCAAAGACATTGACACCACAAATATGCAAATAAAAATGTTATTCTTAATAGTTCTTAATTGTTAACTCCGGGTACAGTATGAGCAGTGTTAAAGCAACACCAAAGATTCTTTTTTACCTTAAAATAATGTTTCCAAAATAGTTTCAGTGGTTCGTCAACTCGTAACAGGGTGAACGGCACTTCTGCATTCGCTTTGCGTCCCTCTATCGGCTATAACCGCACTATGCAAGTTTGCCAGATCGGGTAGTGGATCTGTAGTTCGAATGAGACATAAGAAACTACAAATTTGACTTGCTTTACGGCAAGCGTTACAATAGCGTACTCGGCAGGTACATATAAATAGAAGATACCTAGCAGCCAGGTAGCTTTTGAATTGTCATCATGATGGAGTCTGCAAATAAAAGGAAGGGTTTGATGTCGGAGGAGGCGAAGAAAAGAAAACGTGAGCATGAAAGAGAAAGAGCTCGAACTAGAGTGAACATTGGACCGGCTTACACTCATTGGCGAGAGCTGAAGGAGGCTACAAGATGCAAGACTGTTGATTACTTGGCTTTGTTGTTAAAAAAGAATAGCAAGCAATGTCATTATTTTGTTTTTCTTCGTTTCTGATGTCGCAATACATCATACTTTCATAAAATCATGCAACATACTCTACCTTGTCTGTGGACATCGTTATTTCCAAAGCCGGTGCTGGATAAACAAATAGCGTGCATGCAACGGTAGGCTAAATTATTTACGACCGCGGTAATGGACAATTCCGCTTCCAACCTGTAGGGGGACCGAAGAGGAAAAGTGCTCTGGTGTTGCTTTAAACATTAAACAAGATAACTCAGGATTCAGTTTATGCTGGGTTTAGAATGACCCAGAATGAACTTGTTCAAGTGTAAAAAGCCTATTGTTTTTTTTTTTTTTAATCTCATGAAAGTTGAGCATTGCTTGCATAGAGTCAGGAAATGCTATCATATACAACCCCTGCTTCATACGTCTGTTCAGTCTTCAAAGTCTCCATTTGCACTTTGAGTACTTGTGAAGAAAGCTGCTGCGAACAAGGTATGAGAGTTTTTACATATTACTTGATGAGTTTGTAAAATGTAGGGCTATGAAAGAGAAGAAATGGATAGCTTTTGGGACAAAATGTTTGTGTGTTGGTCGCTTGGAGCAGGTTATACCACACAGGACCTTAGTGGACCCTTATTTCACAGGATGCTGCATTTTAAGCTTGGTAAATAAGTTCAGGAGACACTAAATTGATTAATGTGAAGTATGCAAACATGTAGATATATAATATTATGATGTATATAATTTGGTGGAAGGCCAGCTGGGCAATGTAAGAAGCTGTAAAGCCCTCATTCATTGTTAGTGTTTGAGTCCTGTTGACTTACTGTTACACCAGATGTGAAGCAACAAAAGCCAATAGAACCCAGACAGCAACATAGTGTTGGCCCAGATCCGGCCCACATCTGGGCCGTGTGGAATCCAAGTGTACCAGATGTGGGCCCATAATAATCAGCCATACTGTCTACACTGGATGAGGCATGAAGCATCGTGACACGACAAATCTCCAACAGTAAACTGACGCCTTGTTTTATTTCTGACAAGTACGTGCTTCTCCTGACATGAAGGACAAATGATTTTAGCAATGGTCGCTTCGTCACGTCCAGTGTAGACAGTCTCAAGCTGGTGTAGACATGCTGTGGAAACACTAAAGACACAACAATCTGATGTTGCAAAAAGAAGAGAAATTGTTGTCCAGAGAAAAGGTTTAATCTGGCTTGAGACTATTCTTAGCATGCATGAGAAATGTGACCACAGTTCAGCAGTGCAACACCTCCATGCCACCCTGATCTTATCAGTCCTTTGGGTGTCGATGAGTCACTAAAGCTGTTTCTGAGCAGCACTTAAGAATTGTTATTTTTGTACTAACCAAAGACGAAAACAAACTATTTTCAGAAGCTTTATTATAGGTATGGAGTGCATGAATTGGATGTGTGTATTTATATGTTTGTCTATAGAGCTGTGATGGTTCCTGTGGTCGTGAGCACCAGAATGACTCTTCTTCTCTCTCTAATCTTTCTGCTCACTTCTGGTGAGTCACAGTTGTTATAGAGCTTTTTTTTGTGTGCTTTTTTAAAGAGTGCATTATTTATCTATTTTACGGTCCACCAATCAGAAACACACTCAGTCTGTCAGTCATTTTAGCTGACATTGGGTTGGTTGACACGTAGAAGACGGGCTTTGGGGAGAGCGTGTGGTTACGCTGACAAAATGGCTGAAATCGCTTAAAGTGCCTGTGGATGTGTTCGCTTTTCACAGTTCTGTGTCAGCGTGATCATTTATGCTTTTCAGCAACACCCCTCTGCAGGACTTTTCACACTTCTCTCACTGTGTGTCATCTCTCCAGCAACAAGTGATAAATATTATTTTAGCTGCATTTACACATAACTCATACTTGACCATTTATCTTCTTTATATTTTGTGTTGCAGGAGTTTTTGGAGAAAACTGGAGTGTGATTTATGAAACTAAATCAATATGTGCTCTCAAAGGATCCTCAGTAAACATGTCATGCACATATAGATTTCCTCAGCAATATAATCTCACAGATACATTTTGGATCAAGAAACCAGATGTAGAGATCAAAAGTTTAAAATAATATCCAGAGTATAAAGACAGGGTTGAATACATTGAAGACAGACAAAACAAAACTGCCGTCCTCAGACTGAACAACGTCACTGAAAACGATGAGATCGAGTATTGTTTCAGATTCATAACTGAAAAAGACAAATGGATTGGTAAACCAGGAATTCAACTTAATGTTTCTAGTAAAGCACTTTTGTCCTTCATTTCCATCATTTATTTAACAAAAAGTTATTAGTTTTAGGACAGAAAGATGTGTTTCCTCCAGGCCTTCAGGTTCAGGCTCCACAGCTGGTGCTGGAGAAAGAAACGCTCAATCTGACATGTAGAACCACCTGCAATCTGACAGACAGATTCATCTGGTACAAAAATGGACAGGCTTTAAACTTCACCAGCGACATCCTTCAGTTTCAGTCAGTCCGCAGTGATTCTGGCAGATACAGCTGTGCCGTCAGAGGACATGAACATCTGCCTTCTCCTGCTGTCAGCATCAGACAACTGATTACAAATATCATGGATGGAGTACTTATCACAAATACATACATTCATTGTATATCAAGCAGTAGTCGGTGTCCACAAAATGACATGAATAAAGGAGACCATGTTGTTTTACGTCTAGATCCCCCCCAAAATACGTCAGTGACGGTCAGTCCGTCTGGTGTAATAGTGGAGGGAGATTCAGTGACTCTGAACTGCAGCAGTGACTCAAACCCTCCTGCTCTGAACTTCAGCTGGTTTAAAGGGGACATATCATGCCAAATGCACTTTTTTAGCCCTTAAATGCATTTTGTTGTATATTTGGAGTGTTTAGAAGTACAGAAAATATGAAATTATTCTCTTCAGGTGCTTCGTTGATATCTTTATATTCTGTTTTGGTCATATTTTTCAACCTGTTCCGATTTTTCTGTTATCTATGACGTTTTTTGAACTATTACGTCACAGTATTTGCAGCGGAACTGCCAAATAAGGACACTGACTTCCGGCCCAACACTTCGAGCAATCCGCCATTTTTATTTCTCGCTGCAATTTTGTAGTCCAAGCTAAAGGATGCAGAAGTTACGAGAGGGTAAGTTAAAATGTTCGGTTGTTGGATGTAGTAACCCACACGCTTCATTACACCGTTTAATGTAGATGAACTTCCGCGCTTGTTACAGGACGCATGTTTAACTGAAAGAACGAGCAGAGAGAGAGACCCGGTCGTGTGTGCGCTCACTCTCTCTCTTCAGAGCCAGGCGAAAGTGTAAACAAGACTTCACCGTCTCCAAACTAGACGCTGTCTTGCTCTCTCTCCCTCGCACATATTAATCAAAATAAATCGACACGGCGGTAAAAGGTCGGAAGACCAAAGTTTCATGTGTAAATACAGTACACACCATTGCGATACATCCATATGAAGACGTTGTTCTGCAGGTTCGTCGTCTTCATTTTCATCTCGCTCCGGCTCTGACTCTGGCTCGAACATGTAAGGCTGGCTGGACAAGTCTTCCGTTGTTGACATTTTGTTAATAACGTGTGAATAAAAAGTTTCTGTGCCGCTAGATAACCGTATCTCTGCTATCAAACTACAAAATTGGCCGAACAGGGGGGAGTTGAACCGAGTGTGGGCGGGGTATGAAGTGTCTCAATTGTATTTAAAGAGACGCACATCAGAAAAGGGGTAGAAAAGGGGCCTGTGGAGCTATAATAATGAGGAATTCAGACCCAAGCATTGCAGTTCCGCTTTATATAGACTACAAATGTATGATTTATATGTAAAAAGGAACAATTTAAAAGCATGATACGTCTCCTTTAAGGAGAATGAAACCTCAGCTGTTGGATCTGGACAGAGTTTCAGCATCTCCAGCTTTAACTCCAGTTTCAGTGGACGCTTCTACTGTGAGGCTCAGAATAAACATGGATCTCAGAGATCAGCGTCTGTTTCACTCACTGTTAAAGGTATTTTCTATAATCAGACACTCTTTCAGTTTCATCTGTCTCACGTGTGAAATGATCTTCATGATCGTCTTGTTTCAGGGGTTCAGAGAGATGCTCTGCTCACAGTTTCTGGGATCGTGGCGGGATGTGGAGGATTGATCATCATCATCATCATCATCATCATCATCATCATCGTGTTCATAAAGTGAGTGAAGTTTATCTGCACACTAAATCTAAGCCTATTCACAAAAAAAAAATCGACCAAAATCAATCTCACATATAAAGCAAATGGACTCAATTCCAAGCCTTTTCTTTTTAAAATATATATTTTAATAGTTTACTCTCTGTTTTCAGGAGGAAGAAGAGGAGAGAAGGAGGAACTGAAGACGGGAATCAAAAGCAGGCGAGTCGGCACACACAGACACACACACACACACACACACACACACACACACACCTCCATCTACAACTGCAATACAGTGTGATTGTATTGTTGCATTGAACTATGAATACAACAGTGTCTATGAAGCAATATAAGTGTATAAATCTTTCTCTATAGGCGGCTGACGCGAGTGATGATACATACACAGCTCTGGATCCAGCGTCCAGAACATCTGACGTTTACAGCACAGTCACAGTCAGTAAATGTCTTTTACACACTTTTACACTCAGATTCAGCAGATCCACACATAAACAGGCTGTTTTGTTTAGTTTGAATATATTGTTTTTGTGCTTTTCTTGATGTTCTGTTTCTTCTTGTTCCTCTCTTTGTAGGAGCTGAGTGCTTCCTGAAGCGGCTGTTCCTCTGCGGCACAGGCTTTACTTCACCAGGGGTTGTCATTATTGCTGTGTCATTATTTGCAGTGAATCTGGTGGGTGTGATTCTGATTGCCGTGGTGTCTCCCCTTGCAGAACAAAAAATATGTGGGAATATACTGCAAAATATAATGCGAAATATTACATAATACATTTCCATATATGCTTATATTTTTCAAAATACTGCAATATATGCATTGGCCATGTATGGATTTATATTAATACATATCCATACATATCCAATATTTATAAATGAAGACAATAGTAAATAGCATTACATGTTATATTCACAAAGTGTTATCCTTTATTGTGTACATGTATTGCATTGCACATACATGTTCTCTTATAAATGTGAATGTATGTTTGTATGTATATGAAATATACATATGTATATTTGTATGAATGTATACATTCACAGAATGTTACAACAGATTTCTAGTTCCCAGCATGCTTTGCTTCCGACTGTTAAAGGAGAGTAAATGTTAAAATGAAGTGTTATTTAATGTGCTTTGCTCAATATTAATATAGGTGGAGATCTGTAAGTGTTTAATGTTCTGTTGTTTTTAAATTTTAAATGTTTTCTGGTATGTGTGAGTTTTTGGGGTGACCATTGTGCTGAAGAGCAGAGCCTGTGCTGACGTTGATGATTGGCTGAATATCATTTAGACTATTATTACAATATTTTAAAAGTAATGTTTCTGCACAGTGATAGTCTCTTGGCTAAATACTTTAGTACATGCAGGTGTGCTGTTGTTAAATAGCTTGAAAATATGGAACATTTGTAAATAAATATAAGATATAAGAAATATATTACATTATATTTTTTTTCTATAAATGTGTGTTAATGCTGCGTGAGTAAATATATCTGCATTATATTACACATGCAGTATCATATCTGATCACATATACATCTATATATTATGAAGTGTAATGCTGAATATAGAATTACATATATTATGATATATTAGTAAATATATCATATTTAATAACCGGTTTATCGGACCATAATCTAACTCTGGTATCTAGGAAACTCTCCAAGACCCGTTATAGAAATCAAAATAGAGAAAAGACCTATATATCACTTATTCCTAAGCGTGACATGGAGCTCTTGGATATTGAAATAAAAACTACTGTCCAAAATAGTTTAGTTTGTGGCCAAGACTGTGAGCTGGCCTGTAGTACTCTTAAAAATACAATTACTCAAATTCTCTCTAAATACACAAAAAGGTAGCCGTGACAATTTAAAAGTAAAAAAACCTTACCATGGCTAAGTGAGAGGTTATGGCTTTTAATGAAAGATAGAGATGCTGCCCTAAAAAAGTATCTCAAGTCAAGGTTGGGGACTGACCAGTTGATTTTCAAAAGCCTGAGAAACAAAGTCACAGGACAGCTCAGAAGAGCTAAAGCAGACTTTTTCTTAGAAATAATTAAGCAGGCTAAAGGGAATAGTAAAATGATATGGAAGTGTATTGACAATTTATCTGGGAAAGAGCGGACTAAAAATGGACCTATCGAACTTAACATAAACATTGACAACAATGAAACACTTGCGCCTGGAACACAAGCCACTGCAAAGGTCAGCTTAATGGTTGCCAACATGTTTAATGACTACTTCATCACTTCAATTCTGGAACTAAGTAAACCCTCAGAGCTGCTTTTAACACCATCTGCAGCCATTGTTGGGGCCACGGCCGCTGGTCCCACAGGAGGACCACAACCCACTTTGGTGGAAGTACTGGACTTTGAATGTGTAAATGAAGGCAAGGTCAACAAAGTTATTACATCACTCTCTAACTCGAGAGCAAAGGACTCATGGGGTCTTGATTCGTTGTTACTAAAAAAATATAAAGAGGACTTTATCATTGGAAGCAGCAAAATCGTATTTCCAGGCCATGATTATATCGCATATATTGTACTGTATGTCATCATGGTCTCAAGCTAAACAAACTGTTTTAAACCCTCTTAGATCATTACATAATCAGGCCTTGAAAATCCTCGATAAAAAGCCTCGGCGGTACCACCACTGCAATATACTTGAAAAGTACAGTATACTAAGCTTTGACAACCTGATTAGGTATTCTGATATCCGTTTGGTTCATAAAATCTTTAATGATGCTGCCCCACCCCCTTTAAAAACATATGTACAGCTACGCTCTGAACTAACAAACAGAGCGCTGAGGTCTGTATCCAGGGGTGATTGCAATGTACCCAAAAGAAAGTCTGCCTTCTCTCAATCAGCCTTTTCCTATAAAGCCATCAAAGAATGGAATGGGCTTCCAGACAATCTAAAGAACAATGCAGATTTTTACAGCTTCTCACGGACAGTCAAAGACGGGCTTTTAGACCACCAGTCCTGTTCACACTAAAAGTACCAGACGGGTATCTGGCCATCAGATGATAGCCTTGTGGGTACCATTTGATGGCTCTTACACTGTATTGTGTTTTGTGTGTTATAAAAAATATAAACTGTTGCACTCCATATATTTAGCACCTTGTAACATTGCAACTAGCTAATTTTGCACACAATTTGGTAATTTGCACTTTATATTTGTATATTGTACCTTCTCTGTAAACTGCCTTTTTATATTGTATTAACTGTCTTTGTTATATATATATATATATATATATATATATATATATATATATATATATATATATATATATATATATATATATATATATTTTTTTATATGTTAATTGCCTTTACTATGTAATTTTAACTTTGTTATGTAATTTCAACTGTGTAGGACTACAGATGGAAATTAGCATAGTGCTAAATCTGGTGCAGCCATCTTTTTAATGTAACTGCACATTGTCCTGATATAAATAAACTAAACCTAAACCTAAATATATTGTCACATATTTTGCAATATATGAAAAGTGGCAATTCCTTATTTATTATTCAATATAATGTAATATTAACACAATTATTCTGTATATTTTCAAATATACTGTTCAAATATCATTTAATATATTGATCATTCATATATTGGGAAATATATTTTCTTTTCGTGAGGGTCTTCTGTCACACCAGCCCGTTCTTCAACAAGAAAGCCTAAACCCCCTGCAATTATTATTGTTCATTTCTGTTTTGTTGCTTTCTCGTTCGACCGCTGGCAATGGTGCTGAGTACTGGTCTTAAATGACTATTGGCCAACCATTGTAACTTTAATAAAACCTACTATTTCTATTCGGAAACTCACGCCTCTGTCTATTTCTAAGTGGAACGTACTTGTGTGTCCTTTTTATTTGGGTTGTTTTCCCCGTTATTCCCGTCGCTACTGAGCGCGCCACGTTTTGCTACAAATGGAAAGAACTGACAGAACAGAACAACACAACTTGAATTGCTCTGTTTGTTAGTTAACAGTGTCTGATCTGGTTAGTGTGTTTTATGCAAATTTGGTAAAACCAAAGACTTTGACTTTGTTAAAACTGAGTTTCAAGTCACTAGGATTCATTTTCACTTCCCAGCAGGCACAGGATATAGACTACAGCGTCGGTCAGACGTTGGATTTTGGTTGAAAATGAAAGTCGGGTTGATGTCTAAATCTAATGTTTGTTTGACGTCAAGCTCCAACGTTGGGCAGTCGTTGAATTTTGGTAGGAATAAACCAAACAAAAAGGTGAAATGCATGGCCGTACACTTATTACCAGCTTCACTTAAAACTAACCAGATTTACTTTATTTAAATTCCATTTTAATGAAATCATATTTTGTATTTTAAAGTCACCATGATGGTGGTTAGCGTTTGCTTTTGTTGTGCTCTTGACCCTTGACTCTTTAATATAAAAAATTCTCTGGCTGCTATAATTGTGTGTTTATGAAGTAAATGTGTTGTAGCTAAACTAGCCATGAGAAAATGAGATCAGGTGATGTTGGCTGTTTATTGATGATGGCGATATCATCATATAGGACTTGTGGTTTTAATATTGTTTTATTCATAATATAAGTCATTTTGTTCCACAGCATACCTAGCAGTGTTGTTTATCAAAAAATATACTTGTTTTTTAAAAACTATTTAGTGCACAAAAACCTTTAATCTATGGCATTACTAAGACACACACAGACATCAAGAAACAGCATATGAATCTCAACAATGGTGACAATCAAACAAAATATCCAGATAATCAGATCAACTCTGAGCATAAAACAAGCTACAAAAAATCCAGCTGCATAATTTATTAAAGCCGCAATGCATGCTGGGAGATATGGGTGAGTTTTGATTGGTGGTACCCAGCATGCACTGCAGCATGAAGCATTTCATTGATTGTCACCATTGTTGAGAGTCATACACTGATTCTTGATGTATGTCCAAGTAATAATGTAGAGGAAAAAGTTTAATGCACTAAATGTTTTTAAAATCCTTTATATTATTTGATAGACAACATTGCTTTCATGCTGTAAAATTAAATGGCTTATATTATAAAACAAAATTAAAAACACAAGTCCAATATAATCAAAACTTCAGACTCTAAGGTCAGGGATTCAGGAAATTACATGATGATGACTTCATCATCAATAAACAGCCAACATCACCTGATCTCATTTTCTCTAGGCTTTTTTGCCACAATAAATGTGCTTTATAAACACTTATTAAACACAATTATAGCAGCCGGAAAAAAAATTATACTAAAAAGTTAAGGGTCAAGAGTCCAACTAAAGCAAACGCTAACCACCATCATGGATACAACTATTGATTTCATTAAAACGGAAATTAAATAGTCAGTCTGGTTAGTAATAAGTGAAGCTGGTAATGCTGTTTGAGGAGTTGTTTACTCCTCTGCTGAGATCTTCACAGATTTAATGTGCTGCCATGCATGTCACATTTTTTTGTGGTGCTTATTCCAACCAAAATTCAACATCTGTCTGACGTTGGAGCTTGACGCCAAACAAGCGTTGAGTTTAGACGTCAACCTGACTTTCATTTTCAACCAAAATATGAATTGAATTAGTTGGAGTCCAACGTCTTCCTGACGTCATATTGACGTACTGTGCCTGCTGGGTTCCAGTATTTTGACCTTTCAGAGCAAAATGACCACATTTACAACTAACATTTTATCATAATTTACAAAGCGTTATAACACTAAAACATATGTCTTCCAGATGAAAACACGGACAGCAAATAGACGTCTCTGAGATGTACGTGTGCTATCAGGGTATGGTGATGTGTTTCTAAAGTGTGACATGGCATCCTATTAGATATGAATATGTCACAGTTAAATGTGTTTTTGCTTATTGTGTATTGAGTCTTAAGCCTCCATGTTACTGATATCATCCAATGAATTATATAATAAACAGATTTTACAGTCACTCAGTTGATTTTGAGTCCAAATGTTTGTTGAAATGCTTTGGCCTCAAAAGTGTATTTAGATGATCTTAGTTCAATTTCCGTTACATTGAAACTGCTAAAACAAGTCAGTGTGTTTGATATGCGTTCGCATTGTGTTTTTTTGTGAAAGCACAAAATGTCTACTTGCATGACGTATTTCCTCTATTTGGCCCAAGTGTTCAAGTAGGTCTGAAGACTGCAAGTGTGTGTAGAACTTTTGAGAAGCTTTTATTTATTATATTTTCAATACTTTGCATTTTAAAAATAAACTTCTACATGTCTGTTCAGTAGTCGCTATGTAACTAACAGAAGCAAATTGGAAATGTTGTACAAAATAGGCTTACACAAACCAGACTCATCTTTACACAAACCAGACTCATCTTTACACAAACCAGACTCATCTTTACACAAACCAGACTCATCTTTACACAAACCAGACTCATCTTTACACAAACCAGACTCATCTTTACACAAACCAGACTCAGCTTTACACAAACCAGACTCATCTTTACACACACCAGACTCATCTTTACACACACCAGACTCATCTTTACACAAACCAGACTCATCTTTACACAAACCAGACTCATCTTTACACAAACCACACTCATCTTTACACAAACCAGACTCATCTTTACACAAACCACACTCATCTTTACACACACCAGACTCATCTTTACACAAACCAGACTCATCTTTACACAAACCAGACTCATCTTTACACACACCAGACTCATCTTTACACCAAAAAAACAACCAAATTTTTACAACCAAATTATATGCATCTAATTAATTTAAACTACGGTGGAATGTTTTCCTCGACATCTTGCGATTTCAGGGCACATGAGTTTCCGAACATAATGCATGCTGGGATACGCTTAGCCTTGAATAACACTATGAAGCAGTATTGGAGATAGTGTGGGTTTAGTGTGCATTAAGGGCACTGCAGTTTGACATTTTAAGACCTCTAAGAAAAGAGGCTTGAAAACCATAGTTTATTATAAATTCACAAAAGCATGCAAATGATGACCCTGTTTTACATTTTGTATGTTGGACTGTATGTTTTAGGTGAAGACTTTTCATTGAGAGCTGTCTATAGAAATAAATGACAATTAAGAATTTAAGTGATAGTCTTTCTGTTTGACTAAATTGATACTTCATTTAGTGCAACTTTCCCTCTATGAATTACACAAAGTGTATGCTGTTTTACACTTAAACTATTACAATAGAATCACATCTGACTATTGCACTGAGAGAGGCATATTCATCCAAGCTCGAGGCTGTTAAACAAAGTTCCACACTTTGGTAAAACCTAAATTCTAGAGGTCAACTGGGTTAAAAGTAAATGCATCATCATGAGCCATTTAAAACAAATACAGAAAAGCCACTATAGTGATCAGTTTTAGCGTTTGAATTGACATTTTACATATTACACTGTTTACATCTTGTTTTTGTACAGTTTTTGCAACAAAGTGTATAGTCACAGAGCGTGGTCAAACATGTTCATATAGGAATGTATGAAAAACATGAACAAATATTGCATAAAGAGAATTAAATGACGGTCCTCCTAGTATGAGAGTGTTTAAGACTAAACAAATCATATTTATTTTAGAACATCTTTCTGCTATGTCTACGAAACATTGACGTGAAAGATGAGTATTACACTTCAAACTCGTCTAACTATTACACTTATTTTGTTATTATTACACGGTTATTTTGTGTGTGTCACTAAACAACATGGTTAAGCTAATGAATTATAGTTGATACGTGGTATTTTTACGTGAAAGGAGGGAAAGGAATATTTAACATATAAAAATAAAAATATTTTAACCTATCGTCAATTTCAATTGTTTGATAAATCATCTAACAATCGACAGTTATATGTGAAACAATTAGAGTTGGTGTAAATTTGCACATCCAAAACTGTTGTTACTTGGATGATGAATGTCTTCACTTTATGATAGGAAAGTACGGACAGCGCCTTTGACCAATCCTCTACATATGGGACACTTGCGCAGAGAAGGCGCACATTCTTTGCACACAACTAGGTGACCACAGGGGATGAAGACAATGTTCACTTCCTTATCCATGCAAACTTTGCATGTGCGCTCCTCTTGAAGTCTTCTTAACTGTTCCTCCATAGGCAAGTGTGAAAGATCTTGACTCGGTGATGCAGCTTCATTTGTCTGGGCCATCAGTTCTCTCAGCAGGCAGACATCATTCTTCTTGATCCAGTTGTGGAAGACCTCTGCTGCTGCATTTCCTTTCGACAGGACTAACTCAATGAGCTGCCCTGTCTGCTGCTTGACTGTAGTGCAGTTACGAATAATGTCATACTCTTTCTGTGAGATGACGTTCTCTTCTAGAAGATGGTCCATTAAGCTCTGCACGCTTTTTAGCTGCTGTGCCATGACAATATGATGTTTCTTAAGAAAAGTAAAACCATCTGATGCCATTTCCTCAGCAAGAAGCTCTCGCTCCTCCTCTCTCTTCTCATCTTCTGCACTTAGTAAATCAGACACCAACTCTTGAACGGTTTTGTAATTTTCTCCACTTGGGAGAATTTTGCTCTGAACAGTTTGCTTCACCACAGGATTGTTCATCATCACTGCATCTTCTGAACGGTCTTCTCCAGGACCCTGGTGTACAACAGCTGGATCAACAAATTCTCTTGAGTCGCTGTCTCCATTAGTCAATAGCTGTTCAAATAGTCTTGGAAATCTTGCTTGAATCTGATGAACAAACTCTTGGCCCTTTTCTTGCAACAGGTATTCACATCTTGGAAACCACTTGGCATGTTCTACCCATGGATCATCACCAGGCTCCCAACATCTGAGTCCACCATCACAACAAAAGCACTTCATGTCATCACGACGACCAACATAGTAAAAACCAGCCTTAGCCAATTGGTCTGGTCGAACAGTTATTCTTGAGGGCCAGTAGACAAATGTGAGCAACCTTTCTTCACACTGTTGCATTGCCGAGTTAGATACATTGGAAAGGTCGCCGCCAGATAAAGGTACATTATCTGCACGGTCACCTCGAACGAAGCGGCAGTTGGGGTAATGCCTCTGGTGCTCTGATACTGCCCGATCTCCCGGTTCCCAGTTGCTAAGCTGGCCTCCACAACTGAAGCAAGCCACTCTGTCGCCCTGACCAAGGTAGTAGAAACCACTTTTGGCAAGCTCGGCTGGAGTTACTGTAGCAAGAGGCCAATTCTGAAAGGTGTCAAGGCGTTCCTGTTCCCGACGCATGTCAGGATTGTGACAAGCCGGAGGTCGCTGGTGAGACATATCCTGGTGAGACATATCCAGGTTTAAGTAACCCACCCGCTCCTCCGTTTGGCCTGAAACAGATACCATGGTGGTCGATGTTAAGGGTGTCACAGGGCTGTAGGATGGCTACGTTGCGAAGCGGGGGAAAACACAGGGTGTGTCCACTCGAGCCCTTCTCTCTGCTGGATATCCCATGACTAGTGTCTAGTCGTCCATGACAGAACACAATCTTATTAAAAAATTTAATGAACTCCTGAACAGATAGAAGATCGACGTAGGGGGTATGTGCTTCCTCCCTCTATGATGCAGGAACCGATGCTAAGAATAAAATCGAATTTTGTTCAACACTACAAAATGTCCTTTCTTCTGTTCTGTTCTGTACACAGCAGGAAAATTAGTGGTATCATTTGAAAAATCACCACACATTTTTCAGAGACGCGATGTGCCTCTGTGGTCCGTGGCACAGCGCATCCAGGCGTGGTATGGAAATGGTTGCCACCTCGGGGATACAGTAATTAAAATGCAGAAAACATTCCGCAACTCTTTACAAGGATCTCTGAAATATTTAATCTTTTAAATCATGTAGTATTTTTAACTATTCTAAATATTATTATTATGTATAATACTATTTTTATGAGCTCAGACATTAACACAACAGAAATGTTTGTAATTTTTTTTATTTTATTTTTTATTTTTTTATTTCAACATTATAATTTTGAGTATACATTGAAGTAGTGAAGAAAATGATATACCGGCAAACCGGGGTTGTGTGCGAAGTCCTGAAATATTTATCAGGACAACAGCTCACCCCGCCCCGCTGGAGGGGTTGTCATCATGACGCCGTAAACCGCTGTATAGGATTAAAGCCACATTGAATCAGAAGTAGCGTCATGGAGAAGTTATGCATATGCCACCGGAGAGATGTCTATAATTAAACCAAAATATTTATATATATATATATATACATATATTTTTAAACATATGCATGGGTGAATTGTACGTCATAAGATCTGTAACAAGCATGTAGAAAGTAGTTAGGATGTATTTCATTTTGCCTATAGGCTTTAAGTTCATTTTACCAACTATTAAGATGTTAAAGTTCATAGACCTTTAACGCATTCAAATGTATTGAGTTAAAATTAAAACGTGATATCAATATCGCATTACCGAATTCAGGGGTGTTTAATAGCTTCAATAGTTATCAAGCACCAGCTGATTTAAGTTTTTCTTCAAACAAAAGTAATTTTCTGATAAATCATTGTACACATACATGTGTTTTGTTGTATGCACAGATTTTGAGGGTCGCTTATAGAAAGATGTGTCCTTGTCTTTGTTTCGCGGTATTTTTAAAAACATACCTAGATAGATATTTTACACGATATGTCAGAGAACCTTGTGCGGCATTCTATATCTGTATAAAGGTTAAAATGTAAAATATACATTTTAGCACTATTTAAAAACTAGGACGGTATAATAATATAATGTAAATGTCTCACGTGAAGATGATGGTTTAAACCATAATTTTATCAAATCAAGTCAATTCATGTGAATACTGTCGTATATGAACAAAGAGAAGACCTAGAGTTCACTAACATTACAGCTAACTGTAGGAAACAAATATCCGGGGGAAAGTGTAAAGAAAACGCCATACAAAACATTACAATCACACCCGACAATACGATAAGTGTTACGCTAGTGATGTTAAAAATTGTTAAACAATTTCAAAACAGGGTGTTTCAGAAGAAATGCAAAGATGCCTAAAAACAAAGGTGTCCAAAATGTTACGTGCTAATACTTGGTCTTATTTCAGAGTCGGTATGCTCCGGTGAAAACTGTGTGAACTTTGATGAGGCCGACGACAATAGCGCTGTTAAACATGCGGTACAATAACAATGTTCAATATAAACAAGAATCCTGCTCTAATGCAACTAATTCTAGCCAACTCTAATTGTTTTACATATAAATGTTGATTGTTAGATGATTTATCAAACAATTGAAATTGACGATAGGTTAAAATATTTTTATTTTTATGTTAAATATTCCTTTCCCTCCTTTCACGTAAAAATACCACGTATCAACTGTAATTCATTAGCTTAACCATGTTGTTTAGTGACACACACAAAATAACCGTGTAATAATAACAAAATAAGTGTAATAGTTAGACGAGTTTGAAGTGTAATACTCATCTTTCACGTCAATGTTTCGTAGACATAGCAGAAAGATGTTCTAAAATAAATATGATTTGTTTAGTCTTAAACACTCTCATACTAGAAGGACCGTCATTTAATTCTCTTTATGCAATATTTGTTCATGTTTTTCATACATTCCTATATGAACATGTTTGACCACGCTCTGTGACTATACACTTTGTTGCAAAAACTGTACAAAAACAAGATGTAAACAGTGTAATATGTAAAATGTCAATTCAAACGCTAAAACTGATCACTATAGTGGCTTTTCTGTATTTGTTTTAAATGACTCATGATGCATTTACTTTTAACCCAGTTGACCTCTAGAATTTAGGTTTTACCAAAGTGTGGAACTTTGTTTAACAGTCTCGAGCTTGGATGAATATGCCTCTCTCAGTGCAATAGTCAGATGTGATTCTGTTGTAATAGTTTAAGTGTAAAACAGCATACACTTTGTGTAATTCATAGAGGGAAAAGTTGCACTAAATGAAGTATCAATTTAGTCAAACAGAAAGACTATCACTTAAATTCTTAATTGTCATTTATTTCTATAGACAGCTCTCAATGAAAAGTCTTCACCTAAAACATACGGTCCAACATACAAAATGTAAAACAGGGTCATCATTTGCATGCTTTTGTGAATTTATAATAAACTATGGTTTTCAAGCCTCTTTTCTTAGAGGTTTGGGTCTTTTGAATCTTACATGGATGTTTTGGACACGTGTGATTCTGTATAAAGTTGTTGATTTAAGCACAACTATTTACACACATGCAAGTATGAGAATAACTAATATACTGTAGATTGTGGACATTCCATTATCTGTTTATTCGGGATTAATGTACATCTTTACCTCCTTAGCTCATATGTTTCTTTAATTTGTGCAGGATGTTGAAGTGTTAGTTAAAAAAAAGGTATTAGTTAATAACAAACAAACAAAACTTTAAAGCAACATGGAACCATACTATTAATACATAAAATATGGTATAATTACAGTTTGAAAATGACTTCCATAATATTTTCTTTTAGTAAAGTGGAGCACCCAACACAAAGTTCTGCGTTTGTGGGTATGATCTCACAAAGATTACATCAATATTACTTTTCTCGAACACAACATGTATGGACATGTTTCGTTATCTAGGCATAACACATCAAACAATATTAGGCTAGAAAGATCTAATACCGGATTAATAACTAAATTAAATTAAATGTACAAAAATTTAAAATGTTGTTTTGATTAAGCCTTTTTACCAAGATTTAAATCTGTAGCTATACCTCTGCACATGTGTATTTGCTTTGGCGAAGTTTTTAGGTGGGCGGAGACTTGGGTTCACAGACCGATTTCTCAATCATGTTTTGCTTTCCGAGCACATGGATGCTTTGCGGGACAGTGAAAGATATATATTTTAGCTAAGAACTAAACAAAAGTTTATAGTGAATTGTAATGTTAAAAAGTTTTGCTTAAAAATTATTCATTTTATGTATTTTTAGCGGTTGTTGTTCGATATGTTAAATGCTCACGTTTGAAACATTGTTTAAAAATATAATTTACCATTTCTTTTTCCGGTATCTTTAAAACTCATTTGTGAAATGCATTCTACCCTATAACTTGTTTTAAATTATTTAACGTTGACTTTTTTGTTGTTGTTTTTAACGTGTAGACATTCTAGCTTGTCTACATTTTTCTGATAGGCCTAGCGTTTTAAATACTAGCCTATACACCTTTGTATTTTAAAGGTCTGTGTCATTTTATTAAAGTTAAAGTTATTTTATTATTAAAGTTGTATGTGAAAGTGTTACATGTGTGTGTGTGTGTGTGTCATACATTGTTCTCAAACAATGATCGATTTCTCCATTGGGTGAGGTGGATTATCTTATCAAAGAGTGAATAAATCAGTAAGTTAGTGAATATAACTTAACTAAAACATGAATTAACTTTAAACTTTAAACAACTATTATTTTTTATAAATGTTATTTAGTGTTAGGGGGGCTGAGACTCGGGTTTACACATGATCTATACTCATTCATGCGTCTACCTACGATGAGTGATGTATCAAATGGAACTTGTTTTAAAATGATTGCACATTATTTTTTGTTGATGTTGTTTTGAACGGTTTTCTAAATCTGTATGTGAAGGACCACATTCTAACTTTTTTCAGATAACGTCGTAAAATGTACGAATACTAAACCATTGCATTTTAACTTTATACATATATTGTTTTTAAAGAGTTTTAAATGAATGTGGAAAACAAAGCTTTTCTTTAATTAAAAACAACTCACTGATCTGTTACCCAATACATAGTTGGCTTGGGAGGGGTCTTGATGTGGGAGGGGTCTTGATGTGGGAGGGGTCTTGATGTGGGAGGGGTCTTGGTGTGGGAGGTGTCTAGGGGTGGGAGGTGTCTAGGGGTGGGCGGTGTCTAGGGGCGGAGTCTACGTCTGGTCAGTGTCCAGCGGTAGCTATTGTCAGTCTAACTTTTGGGATGTAACTGTATGGACGTGTTTCATTGAGCTCCTAGGATATTACTTTACACAAGGGAATCTTTTTACACATCTTTAAACTTTGGAGATCGCTGAGTTGGATAAGACTTTTGTTCTTCTTTCAACAAGTGAAATTGTAAAAACGTAAGTCAGTTTTTAAAATGTACGCATGTGTTTACGCATTTGATATGTTTTAATATTTGTTTAATGTCTTAATACTAATACATTTTGATAGCTTTAAGATAAACTTTAAACTTTTTCATTAATGTTTTAACATTTTACAATGTATGATGAACACCAAAGACGTGTATTTTAACTTTATTTAACTTTATTAGAAAATAGAACTATTTGCATGATATAATTTTAATACATGTTGTTTTAACGTTTTAATGTGGATCGTGGGAAAATTCCCACGGTCACATAACCTGTTCAGAAGTGGGGTGGGGTGGGGATGATTGTAGGGAAGGGTACCGTGGGAAAATTCCCACGGTCACGTGACTTGTCTGGAGGTGGGAGGGAGGGGGTAGAAAGGGGTGGAGCAAGCGTGGGAATATTCCCACGGTCAAAAAGGGGGCGGGGCTTAAGGACAATAAATCACTCAAAGTGACAGAAGCCGCCCTATATTCTCTCTCTAATGAGAAAAGGGGAGATTTTGAGTGAAAATAATAATGCTAATTTTACATTCGTTACACATACATTAAAAAGTTATAATGTTTTATTTAGCAAGCATTAAATTACTTAGAACATAGATGGAAATACGATGTGAATTAAAGTTTGCATGCTTCTTTAGAAAGAAGTTGCGTGTGCTGCAAGTGCTCACCTAATGATGCGAAGTTCTGAGTTTTCATTTAGGAACAATAGGCTTTTGGGTAGACTTGGCTACGCCTGTTTTCTAAAGGACCCAGCTGTATATCCGAAGTACTTTTCGTACTTTCTCCACTGTAGCGCCCCCGTCAGGCCGATCGGGGCGAGTCTTGGTGACGTTGTAGACGGGGTGGGTACTACCAGCCCTCAAAGTTTCAAGTCTCTACGA
This sequence comes from Abramis brama, assembly GCF_963993115.1. Lineage (NCBI taxonomy): Eukaryota > Metazoa > Chordata > Actinopteri > Cypriniformes > Leuciscidae > Abramis > Abramis brama. The sequence goes on along the minus strand of NC_139964.1, from coordinate 25,057,765 downwards.
CTTACGGTTTGATCTGCCCGATCACTTTTAGGGGAAATGCTGATTCTTGGAAATTTACCACGTACTTGAACCCAATGAAAGATTTCTGTGTTTGTTGCTGAAAGCCTCTTTAATTATTTTCCTCATTTCTGTGTTTCAGGGGTTTATGGTCTGTGGGATTGGGGAGTGAATTACAGCCCTTCATATGTTTGTGCATTAAAGGGATCAACAGTGAAAATATCCTGTACTTTAACACATACTCAGAGTTATAAACTCGTAGAAGGTTTCTGGACCAAACCTGTTGTAGCTTATGGAGAATCACCAGATCTGTGTTCAGATCCAGAGAAGAGAAGAGGGATTCAGTGTTTGAGTGAAGATAAAGACACTTACAGCATCACTTTGATGAATGTAACAGAAGCTGATAAACACATCTACTACTGCAGATTTACAGATCATCAGAGTAAAAGATGGACAGTGATTCCTGGATCTTGGCTTGATGTCACAGGTAAAACTAGTGAACTCTCAGAAATAAAACACAGAAAATGTTTTATTAGCTTTTGAATAAACTACGATCTGTGCCACAGAAACATCATGTTTATTTTATAACTGCTTCAGTTTAGTGTTTTAATATTATTGTTGTAGTTTAATCACCATGATGCTGATGATGTGATGACAGTGAATATGATGTTGATGATGATGTTGATGTTGTTGTTGTTATTGTTGTTGTTGTTTTTGATGTTGTTGTTGTTGTTGTGTCAGACCTGCAGGTGGAGACACAGCAGAGTGTGAAAGAGGGAGATTCAGTCACTCTGACATGTAAAAGCAGCTGCTCTCTGCCTGAACAAACAACATTCATCTGGTACAGAAACACACAGAGAATAACTGAAGGAACAGAGAATCAGCTTCATCTGCAGTCAGTCAGTCGTTCTGATGAAGGAAACTACAGGTGTGGCGTTACAGGACATCAACATCTGATCTCTCCTCCTGTTCATCTTAATGTTGAATGTGAGTACAAACTGAATGATTCATTAATATTAGTGAAATAGTTCACAGATTATTCAGAATTTAGTTCAGATTTGTTTGGTAATTTCAGGACCAGTCATACAGACTGCATGACATTTTTGTTTATTAGACATTAACCCCTTTACAAGATCTCAGACGGCCCCAGATTATTGTTGTTCAACATTCACCTCACGTTAAAACACTCTTACTTGATCTGGACAAACTGAGTATCATTAGAAAGATTAAAGACTCCAGCTTCGATATTTGACCACTGTTTATGATAAAACTAGGTTGTAATGACATTCATTTCTTAATTTAATTTATGTCAGGAGTGCAAAGTAATCGATCTGTAATTTTTGATATTTTGAACAGAATAAAAACACACTCATATTCAGTCACGTCTGCTCTGGTTTATTGTGTTCACAGCTTCACTGAACAGCATCTGTTACGGCTCTTAGTCCAAAAGTGCGTATGTTGGGAGAAATATTGATTTATTCTCATGTTTGCAAAATATTTCGTCATGCAGAATACCATTTCTATTGATTTCCCACTGAATTATGTGATCTGAAGAGCTGAAAGAGCGTTTAGAGCGAACTCTGTCTCTCCTCTTTCTGCTTTGCGTCAGTTATGATCTCAGCGCTCTCTCATTCGCTGTACAGCTGTCAATCATCTTACGTGACCATATTCTCTGCTCTTCTGCATGACACTGTCCTGTACACTTCCTCGTTCTGCTCCGGGAAGAACAAACCCAAAGAAACATTTCTACACGTGAAACAAGAAGCTAATAAACACACGATTACGATACATGCATATAAAAGGCTAAAATAACATATTTCAACATCATTATTATTAAAATCCACATTAGATCGCGATCGGAAGTTAATACAAAAACTCAGTGGTTGTTTAAAGTGAGTTTTGAGTAAAAGTGTAATATTAACCTTTTAAATTGTGTAATGAAGCTTGATGCTAATTGTAGCTCTAATGCACCTGTCACACCAGGAGCTTTTATTCCATAATCTAATTTGTTATATAATTCACATAAGGTACCAAGAATATGCTCATTTTTTGTTTTCTAGAAAGACTTTAAGAGTTAATTGGTGGATTAGTGGGATTGAAGTGGTGTAGATGCACTGTAAAGCCTTGCTGTAAAAAACCCCGGCTAATTTCTGAAAGTAACGTACAATTGTCCATTAAAACATGAATTTGTGTTTAGTTACTTTTTTTATGAATCTTTAGTTGATAAATCTGTAAATATAATATTGTTTTATTAATTTTTCAGTTCAGATGTAGGTTTGCACCTTTTTCATTTTGATTTCTACTTAAAGATAAACTTCAGTAATATAATAAAGATAATGGAAGGTCATGGCATGAATAAAGTAATTATTTTCATATTTTATATATATTTTATGTAGATCCTCCAAAGAGTGTCTCAGCATCCATAACTGGATCTGGTGAAATCGTGGAGGGAGATTCAGTGACTCTGAACTGCAGCAGTGACTCAAACCCTCCTGCTCTGAACTTCAGCTGGATTAAAGGAGGAACGATTGTAGGATCTGGAAGAATCTTCAGCATCTCAAACATCAGCTCTGATCACAGTGGAGAATACAAGTGCAGATCCAGATATAAACATGGAGAGAAAGACTCTGGAGCTGTGAAGCTGAATGTCATGTGTGAGTTAATAAATGTGAGTCAGTATATCATCTGGTTATAGTAAGTTATCCAATAATGTTTTATTTTTTGTCTATTTCAGACCAACCAAGAAATGTCTCAGTGTCCGTCAGTCGGTCTGGTGTAATAGTGGAGGGAGATTCAGTGACTCTGAACTGCAGCAGTGACTCAAACCCTCCTGCAGAAATCAGCTGGATTAAAGGAGGAATGATTCTGCAATCTGGCGACACATACAGCATCACTAATATTAAATCTGAGGCCAGTGGAAACTATTATTGCTCTGCTAGAAATAAACATGGATCTCTGAACTCCTCTGCTGTGACTGTGAATGTCATGTGTAAGTCTGCCTTGATTTTAGATCAGTTCTGGATGATTATTTGCTCAATTACTGCATGTCATTTGACACTTTTTGTCTTTTCAGACTCACCCAAGAGCGTCTCAGTGTCGGTCAGTCCATCTGGTGTAATAGTGGAGGGACATTCAGTGACTCTGAACTGCATCAGTGACTCAAACCCTCCTGCTCTGAACTTCAGCTGGTTTAAGGAGAATGAAACCTCAGCTGTTGGATCTGGACAGAGTTTCAGCATCTCCAGCTTTAACTCCAGTTTCAGTGGACGCTTCTACTGTGAGGCTCAGAATAAACATGGATCTCAGAGATCAGCGTCTGTTTCACTCACTGTTAAAGGTATTTTCTATAATCAGACACTCTTTCAGTTTCATCTGTCTCACGTGTGAAATGATCTTCATGATCGTCTTGTTTCAGGGGTTCAGAGAGATGCTCTGCTCACAGTTTCTGGGATCGTGGCGGGATGTGGAGGATTGATCTTCATCATCATCATCATCATCATCATTGTGTTCATAAAGTGAGTGAATGTTGAGCAGCTCCTGCATTAAATTCTTTTAAAAAAAAACATAAATGCAACATTTGTTGACCTTAAACCACTAACAAAAAATAAATGTTTCTTAAAATAAATTACTTTTCAGTACTTTCTAACAAAAACATGTTTTCTCCAGGAAGAAGAGGAGAGACGGTGGAACTGAAGTTATCAGACAAAATCAGGCAAGTTTGATAATAATACATACCTGAATCTACAGTGACATGGATATTATATTTAACTAGAAAATACAAGACTTACAAGATCATGTACTGACAAATATTTGACATGAAGACAATCTGGAAAACATCATGCATGTAACTCACAGTCACTGTGTTTCTGAATGATCGATCTGTTGTTATATCTGTGTGATATTTTATTTGATGAAACTGCAGGAGGATCACATTGACAGATCAGCAGAAACGGCTTCGACCAATGACGATCCACTGTATTCACTAGTATCAGCCAATCAGACGGATGATCTCTATGCCAACATTAAAGCAAAGAAACAAACAGAAACAGACTCTGCAGATGTTGAAGAGGTTCAGTATGCCAGTGTCCATCACTTCAAGAACAAAGACATGAAGACTGAAGAGTACGACTGCATTGAGACGCATCATCCGTCTGAAGCCAACAGGTGAGAAACGACTCATTTAAACTCAAATAAAACATATTCAGTTCTTAATCAGAGCTCTTGTTTTGTGTTGTTGAGATGATGGATTGTCACCTCTTGAAATGCCATATTATTTTTGTTTAATTTCTCCCCAGATCTGAGGATGTGATCTACAGCTCAGTCAAGTAAAGAACATGTGATCGGAGCCGCTTCCTATTGATGCTGATGGGAGACCTGGATTTGAGTCCAGCTCAGGTCATGTTCCCATCTCACTGTCCTCTTGATTTCACCTTTACACATTTATGGGACTGTTTTACTGTTTAGACATGAATTGATTTTGGTTTATAATTAGTTCTTTTATTACAATCTGAATTGATTGTCAGAATCACAAGCACGCGCGCACACACACACACACACACACACACACACACACACACACACACACACACACACACACACACACACACACACACAGACACAGACACAGACACACACACACTCACTCTACACAAACACACATGAACACACTGATACCTGTAATACTGCCCTACAAAGGCAAAAGACCTTAAGTCGCTAGAGTGTGGAACTGAGAAAAATGACTTTAAAGATTTTTAGTTGTCCCGCCAAATTAATTATAGGTAGGACACTGGCAATCTGGCAAATAGAAGTTTTAGTAATGAAAATTATATACATAAAAAATCTTGAGCTTAAACTTGACTTTTGACCACTATTTTAAAGTTACTGTACTCTGCCTTTGTATTGTCAGCAAAAAGTGAGAAGTTATGCCAAGGCAAAAGGCAGTAACTTCCACATTATCAATATTTGGTTGCTGATCACCATTAACAAAATCATTATAGTAACATCTGTATAAAATCTAGTGATCATGGCATTTATTTTGTATGATTTACAATTATTTATAGCCATCTACTTATTGCTATCCTGGGCTTTGGTTGCATTCTGATGGCATTATTAATACATTTGACATGACAAAATACCTCCCTAGATATATTAGTCCAGCTTTGGCTCGACCGTGTTTAGGGCGGGGCTGAAGGCGCCGGCGAAGTTTTGGCACTCTGCCAGCTAGATGCATGAGTGTTTCAACCAGGTCCGGTACCCGAACTGGGTGAGGCGGGGCTTTAGTTCTTTGTTGTATTCATCTGCCACGGCATGTGTAACATTTTTCTGTCAACGCTGCATAATCCTTCGCGATCGATAATCGCACGTTTGTCGACGGCGGGTTCAGACCATACTAAATGTTCTGACCGCAGGACAAAGCTCTGAGGACATCAGAAGTTAGAGGGACTGATGGCAGCTGTACAAAGTACACAGGCTACACCGTAATTTTAATTTTAATGGACAGTAAAACAAAGGCAGATAACCGTACAATCTGGTAGGTAGCATTATTTGATAGAACACCGGCACAGTAACTTCATATTGACGCGCGGCTAAACAAAGGCAGAGTACCGTAACTCAATTTGAGCGTTCCAAAACAAAGCCAAAGAGCGGTAACTGATGTTACTGTGTTCTGCCTTGGTTTCTCATGGGCTTTTGGAAGTTACTGTTAAGACAACTCATTATTTTCTCGAAAAAACAACGGAATTGTTTCAAGATACTCATCCACATGATAAAGGAGGTCTTGAATGTGCCAAAAATATAAATAACTCATTTTCGACCAAAAACAAAGTTACGGTCTTTTGCCTTTGCACGGCAGAATAGTCAAAGGCCTTTTAGCTCTCGCTTTGTACAGTCAATGCAGAACTGATGTTTCCTCTTCTCTTGTCATACTGTGTGATTTTATTGCTAAATACATAAAATCTGAACATTGTCAGAAAGTCTTTAGTTTCATTGTCATGAATATTTTGCACATTTTACACCCAACACTCATTACTGTAATGTGTCGGGTATTGTATTTTGAAAATCCACTTTCACGCACACTTTAATGAAAAGACTCCACATGAAATACAGGAACACCAGGAACAACTACAAAATCCCAAATACAAACACGAACATGATCCAACACAAAACAACGACTAGCAAAGTATGACTGAAAACAAAGAGCTTAAACACACAGAGCGATGAGTAGACAATTAACAACAGCTGGAACTAATGACGGTAACTATAGAAACTTACACATAAACCAGGAGAAACTGAAACCAAACACATGAAGGGAATGACAGACACAATGAGAACAGAGAACACACTTCAACATAAAAGTCCATACAAAACAAAAGACACAGAACCGGGATCGTGACAGTCTCCCCTCAAAAGAGCGGCTTCCAGACGCACCAAATCAGTCCAGGAGGCAGGAGGAACAGGGGGAGGGATGGAGGGTGTAAGATATTATAGTTTGCCCCGACTCAGATCCCACTCCAAAGTATATTTTAGAGTTCATCCCCAAAGTGGCTTAATTATCATAGAGAAGAAGAAAGGCAACAGTTATATTGTTTCTTCACCATTTGGATGATCACATCCTAAGCAAATGGTCATCATCAATTGTAGAATGGGAATGGGTGTTGTTAGATTTTGATGTATTTGGCCGAGCAGTCGTTTGGGTGGCTCGCCAATGTATTAGATTTCTCCAATACATAAAATAAGTAAGCTTGACCAGAGTTCTTGTGGGGAGAAGAATTTATTGAAGGTTTGTAGTGTAGCAGTCCTTCAGCAGCGATGTTAGCATGTTGCCCTTCAACAATCTTAACCCAAAGTTCTGTCTGTATGACTGAACTTTATACATGAAGACAAAAGGGCTACAAACAAAGGAAAACTGTTAGGGCCTCCCACAGGAGATCGATCTAACTTGCTAATCCACTCTGAGCAATGCTGATTCTTTTTATTCATTCACACCAATCAGTTTCTATGGGCCATACATCTGAATGGGCCATTCATCTGTATGGGCCATTTGATACACACCTTTGCAGACACAGACAGAGTGGATTACATCTGATACACAGTCACAATGTAAATTAATCTGATTACTGAAAATACAAAATCTATCAGTGTGGGACACAGAGAACCATCTCAGACAATGGGGTGTCAGAACTTCATAACATACAGACCACAGCTGTTATAACAGAGCAACTTCATTTACATTAAGAGTGGTAAACTGTTACAGGATAAAGGGTTTGAGATTTGGATGTTCTGGGTTCATTCTGACGCCGGTGAACCCAAGGTGCTTCGTGGACTTTGCCACTGCTATGCTGAAATAAACTTCATTTTTGAGATCTTCGACGTCCACATAATTTTTTCTTACAAGGCCCAATCCCCTGAGGTAGAAGGTGGTCTGGGAACTGAGGTACAGCAGGAGACCCCCACAGTCGATCAGATGGAGCCAAAGACCACTTCAGCGGAGTAGGTGAAACTGACGACCCCCACGGTGGAGCAGAAGATCACCACAGCAGACGAAACTGATAACAACCTTGGCGGTGTGGGAGGGACTGCAAACCACCACGGCGGATTAGGCGGATCTGTACCATACAACATACAGAGGTTAAATGTTAAACGTGGCCTCTAGGGCCGTGACAGGGAAGGAACAGTGCTCATAGACGGCCTCTGTGTTCGCAACATGACAGGCATAAAGTTCTGAGATGGCCTCTATGGCTGTGATAGGGCAGGCTTTTATAGCCATAACAGGACTGGCACAGAGTTCAGTGGCGACCCCTGTGGCCATGACAGGACAGACAGGACTCTCAAAGATGACCTTCGTATTCGTGGCAGGACAGACAGGGTTTTCAAAGGCAGTTGATGAGACCGAGAGTTCATTAATGGCCTGATTGGCCTCAACAGAACATACTGAAAGCTCAGGAACTGCCGTTTTTAATTTAATTTTATATGATTATGGACAATCAGACTCCAGAAAATCTTTCTGCACTGATTTGGTTCCAGCCGGGCGAAAATCCTTGTAGTTGTAAGCAAAAGTAGGTTTTTCTGGAAATCCAAAACACAGAGAAAAGGTGACGATCGAATTCGAGACATGAACATGAGACGCTTGTTCGTATTGAGCCAATGTTTCCAAAGATATAAGACAATTGAGTCTGCGACTAACGGTTTTTGAGTTATGAGCGATTTCATACTTTTGATCGCTGTAGCGCCACCATCAGGCCGATTAGGGTGAGCTTTAGTGACGTTGTAGATGGGGTGGTTACTATCATCCCTCGAAGTTTCATGTCTCTACGACTTGCGGTTTGATCTGCCCGATCACTTTTAGGGCAGGATGCTGATCTTTGAAAATCCTAACAAGTACAATAGGGTTTCAGTGGTAAGCACTTGAAGCCCTAAAAAGTGTTCACGTCTTTATAGAGCTCGTAATGTTGCCATAGAAACACATAATTCCCTGTCCGACGATGTGAACAGCTCCAAGAACGTCACGTTTTGTCATCCCGAAATGCAGCATGTGTAACATGAAGATGCACTATGCTATAGCATTCAAAGACATTGACACCACAAATATGCAAATAAAAATGTTATTCTTAATTGTTCTTAATTGTTAACTCCGGGTACAGTATGAGCAGTGTTAAAGCAACACCAAAGATTCTTTTTTACCTTAAAATAATGTTTCCAAAATAGTTTCAGTGGTTCGTCAACTCGTAACAGGGTGAACGGCACTTCTGCATTCGCTTTGCGTCCCTCTATCGGCTATAACCGCACTATTCAAGTTTGCCAGATCGGGTAGTGGATCTGTAGTTCGAATGAGACATAAGAAACTACAAATCTGACTTGCTTTACGGCAAGCGTTACAATAGCGTACTCGGCAGGTACATATAAATGGAAGATACCTAGCAGCCAGGTAGCTTTTGAATTGTTATCATGATAGAGTCTGCAAATAAAAGGAAGGGTTTGATGTCGGAGGAGGTGAAGAAAAGAAAACGTGAGCATGAAAGAGAAAGAGCTCGAACTAGATTGAACATTGGACCGGCTTACACTCGTTGGCGAGAGCTGAAGGAGGCTACAAGATGCAAGACTGATGATTACTTGACTTTGTTGTTAAAAAAGAATAGCAAGCAATGTCATTATTTTGTTTTTCTTCGTTTCTGATGTCGCAATACATCATACTTTCATAAAATCATGTAACATACTCTACCTTGTCTGTGGACATCGTTATTTCCAAAGCTGGTGCTGGATAAACAAATAGCGTGCATGCAACGGTAGGCTAAATTATTTACGACCGAGGTAATGGACAATTCCGCTTCCAACCTGTAGGGGGACCGAAGAGGAAAAGTGCTCTGGTGTTGCTTTAAACATTAAACAAGATAACTCAGGATTCAGTTTATGCGGGGTTTAGAATGACCCAGAATGAACTTGTTCAAGTGTAAAAACCCTATTGTTTTTTTTTTTTTTAATCTCATGAAAGTTGAGCATTGCTTGCATAGAGTCAGGAAATCCTATCATATACAACCCCTGCTTCATACGTCTGTTCAGTCTTCAAACTCTCCATTTGCACTTTGAGTGCTAGTGAAGAAAGCTGCTGCGAACAAGGTATGAGAGTTTTTACATATTACTTGATGAGTTTGTAAAATGTAGGGCTATGAAAGAGAAGAAATGGATAGCTTTTGGGACAAAATGTTTGTGTGTTGGTCGCTTGGAGCAGGTTATACCACACAGGACCTTAGTGGACCCTTATTTCACAGGATGCTGCATTTTAAGCTTGGTAAATAAGTTCAGGAGACACTAAATTGATTAATGTGAAGTATGCAAACATGTAGATATAAAATATTATGATGTATACGATTTGGTGGAAGGCCAGCTGGGCAATGTAAGAAGCTGTAAAGCCCTCATTCATTGTTAGTGTTTGAGTCCTGTTGACTTACTGTTACACCAGATGTGAAGCAACAAAAGCCAATAGAACCCAGACAGCAACATAGTGTCGGCCCAGATCCGGCCCACATCTGGGCCGTGTGGAATCCAAGTGTACCAGATGTGGGCCCATAATAATCAGCCATACTGTCTACACTGGATGAGGCATGAAGCATCGTGACACGACAAATCTCCAACAGTAAACTGACGCCTTGTTTTATTTCCGACAAGTACGTGCTTCTCCTGACATGAAAGACAGATGATTTTAGCAATGGTCGCTTCGTCACGTCCAGTGTAGACAGTCTCAAGCTGGTGTAGACATGCTGTGGGAACACTAAAGACACAACAATCTGATGTTGCAAAAAGAAGAGAAATTGTTGTCCAGAGAAAAGGTTTAATCTTGCTTGAGACTAATTCTTAGCATGCATGAGCAATGTGAGCACAGTTCAGCAGTGCAACACCTCCATGCCACCCTGATCTTATCAGTCCTTTGGGTGTCGATGAGTCACTAAAACTGTTTCTGAGCAGCGCTTAAGAATTGTTATTTTTGTACTAACCAAAGACGAAAACAAACTATTTTCAGAAGCTTTATTATAGGTATGGAGTGCATGAAGTGGATGTGTGTATTTATATGTTTGTCTATAGAGCTGTGATGGTTCCTGTGGTCGTGAGCGCCAGAATGACTCTTCTTCTCTCTCCAATCTTTCTGCTCTTGACTTCTGGTGAGTCACAGTTGTCATAGAGCTGTAAGCTTTTTTAAAGAGTGCATTATTTATCTATTTTACGGTCCACCAATCAGAAACACACTCAGTCTGTCAGTAATTTTAGCTGACATTGGGTTGGTTGACACGTAGAAGACGGGCTTTGGGGAGAGCGTGTGGTTACGCTGACAAAATGGCTGAAATCGCTTAAAGCGCCTGTGGATGTGTTCGCTTTTCACAGTTCTGTGTCAGCGTGATCATTTATGCTTTTCAGCAACACCCCTCTGCAGGACTTTTCACACTTCTCTCACTGTGTGTCATCTCTCCAGCAACAAGTGATAGATTTTATTTTAGCTGCATTTACACATAACTTATACTTGACCATTTATCTTCTTTGTATTTTGTGTTTCAGGAGTTTTGGGAGAAAACTGGAGTGTGATTTATGAAACTAAATCAATATGTGCTCTCAAAGGATCCTCAGTAAACATGTCATGCACATATAGATTCCCTCAGCAGTATAAACTCACAGATACATTTTGGATCAAGATACCAGATGTAGATATCAAAAGTTTAAAAGAATATCCAGAGTATAAAGACAGGGTTGAATACATTGAAGACAGACAAAACAAAACTGCCATCCTCAGACTGCACAATGTCACTGAAAACGCTGAGATAGAGTATTGTTTCAGATTAATAACTGCAAATGAAGGACAAAAATGGATCGGTCAACCAGGAATTCAACTTCATGTTTCTAGTAAAGCACTTTTGTCCTTCATTTCCATTATATTTAACAAAAAGTTATTAGTTTTAGGACAAATTTGGAAATTCACATGAGAACAAGCTTCTCTAAAGGTTTTCACATTTAAACAGAATTGAATTGACTGTGTCACAGGTCGGGGTGGAGCGCCAGCGGGCCGCCCACCCCTCCACTTGCGTGCCACCCCTGAGGAGCGGACCGTGGACACAAAGGAAAAGGCAGACACAGACTTCAAAATAAATATACTTTATTAAATAAATAAAAAGTCTCTTAAAAGTCTCTTCGGCATTCTCTTCAGGGCTCAGGCAGAGAAGAGGTTACGCATCTCACCAGCGTAGCTGCACACTCACAGGGCTCAGGCAGAGAAGAGGTTACGCATCTCATCAGCGTAGCTGCACTCTCACAGGGCTCAGACAGAGCAAAGGTTACGTATCTCACCAGCGTAGCTGCACACTCACAGGGCTCAGGCAGAGAAGAGGTTACGTATCTCACCAGCGTAGCTGCACTCTCACAGGGCTCAGGCAGCGAAGAGGTCACGTATCTCACCAGCGTAGCTGCACACTCACAGGGCTCAGGCAGAGAAGAGGTTACGTATCTCACCAGCATAGCAGCGTAGCTGCACATTCACAGGGCTCAGGCAGAGAAGAGGTTACGTATCTCATCAGCGTAGCTGCACACTCACAGGGCTCAGGCAGAACAAAGGTTACGTATCTCACCAGCATAGCAGCGTAGCTGCACATTCACAGGGCTCAGGCAGAGAAGAGGTTACGTATCTCATCAGCGTAGCTGCACACTCACAGGGCTCAGGCAGAACAAAGGTTACGTATCTCACCAGCATAGCAGCGTAGCTGCACATTCACAGGGCTCAGGCAGAGAAGAGGTTACGTATCTCATCAGCGTAGCTGCACACTCACAGGGCTCAGACAGAGCAAAGGTTATGTATCTCACCAGCGTAGCTGCACACTCACAGGGCTCAGGCAGAGAAGAGGTTAATCGTATTTCACCAGCGTAGCTGTACACTCACAGGACTCAGGCAGAGAAGAGGTTAATAGTATTTCACCAGCGTAGCTGTACACTCACAGGGCTAAGGCAGAGAAGAGGTTAATCGTATTTCACCAGCGCAGCTGTACACTCACAGGACTCAGGCAGAGAAGAGGTTAATAGTATTTCACCAGCATAGCTGTACACTCACAAGGCTCAGGCAGAGAAGAGATTAATCGTATTTCACCAGCGTAGCTGTACACTCACAGGACTCAGGCAGAGAAGAGGTTAATAGACAGCTGTGACTGCGTGTGAACAGCAGAAACACAACTCCCACACCTGCACACCCACCACACACCGTTCACCCGCGCCCATCCCCACAATAGAACCGCAACTCAACAGACCCAAGGCGCAAACAACGGCCCACACACGCAATCCAGCCGAAATCCCTTGTCTCTGTCCCTCTCCCTCCCCCGCGGCCTCCCGCCGCATCAGCGGCCGCGGCCGCCCACGTGCCGCGCGCCCCACATCCCCTCGTGCCCTCCTCGGGCTTCTCTCTCCGCTCGTGCCTCTCTCTCCGCTCGTGCCTCTCTCTCCGCTCGTGCCTCTCTCTCCGCTCGTGCCTCTCTCTCGCTCGTGCCTCTCTCCCCCTCGTGCCTCTCTCTCCCCCGCTCCTCACCACCAAAGTGTCCTTTTATGAGCCCCCCTTCCTCCTCCATGTCCCAATCACCATCCTGTATCCTCTCCTCTCACACCTGCCGCGAGTTTCCCTCATCAAGCCTCGCCCGCCGCCATGACACTCACGTGAGAACCCGGAACCGTCCTGATGTTTCCGCAGAAGCGCTCCCCGGGGGAAACATTCTCAAAAAAAAAGGTTCCTGCCTTCGTCACCCCCGTGACATCCTCCCCCACCAATCCGCTCCAGTCCCTGGACCGGGACGCCGTAGAAAAGAAAAAAAAGAAAAAAAGGAAACAGAGCAAAACCAAAAAAAGGGAAAAAATAAAATAAAAAACTGGTCGCCATACCTTCGGCCCACGGTCGCTCAACTCAGGGCGGCATCCTGCCGACTACGCCATTTATGTCACAGGTCGGGGTGGAGCGCCAGCGGGCCGCCCACCCCCCCACCCGCGCGCCACCCCTGAGGAGCGGACCGTGGACACAAAGGAAAAGGCAGACACAGACTTCAAAATAAATATACTTTATTAAATAAATAAAAAGTCTCTTAAAAGTCTCTTCGGCATTCTCTTCAGGGCTCAGGCAGAGAAGAGGTTACGCATCTCACCAGCGTAGCTGCACACTCACAGGGCTCAGGCAGAGAAGAGGTTACGCATCTCATCAGCGTAGCTGCACTCTCACAGGGCTCAGACAGAGCAAAGGTTACGTATCTCACCAGCGTAGCTGCACACTCACAGGGCTCAGGCAGAGAAGAGGTTACGTATCTCACCAGCGTAGCTGCACTCTCACAGGGCTCAGGCAGCGAAGAGGTCACGTATCTCACCAGCGTAGCTGCACACTCACAGGGCTCAGGCAGAGAAGAGGTTACGTATCTCACCAGCATAGCAGCGTAGCTGCACATTCACAGGGCTCAGGCAGAGAAGAGGTTACGTATCTCATCAGCGTAGCTGCACACTCACAGGGCTCAGGCAGAACAAAGGTTACGTATCTCACCAGCATAGCAGCGTAGCTGCACATTCACAGGGCTCAGGCAGAGAAGAGGTTACGTATCTCATCAGCGTAGCTGCACACTCACAGGGCTCAGGCAGAACAAAGGTTACGTATCTCACCAGCATAGCAGCGTAGCTGCACATTCACAGGGCTCAGGCAGAGAAGAGGTTACGTATCTCATCAGCGTAGCTGCACACTCACAGGGCTCAGACAGAGCAAAGGTTATGTATCTCACCAGCGTAGCTGCACACTCACAGGGCTCAGGCAGAGAAGAGGTTAATCGTATTTCACCAGCGTAGCTGTACACTCACAGGACTCAGGCAGAGAAGAGGTTAATAGTATTTCACCAGCGTAGCTGTACACTCACAGGGCTAAGGCAGAGAAGAGGTTAATCGTATTTCACCAGCGCAGCTGTACACTCACAGGACTCAGGCAGAGAAGAGGTTAATAGTATTTCACCAGCATAGCTGTACACTCACAAGGCTCAGGCAGAGAAGAGATTAATCGTATTTCACCAGCGTAGCTGTACACTCACAGGACTCAGGCAGAGAAGAGGTTAATAGACAGCTGTGACTGCGTGTGAACAGCAGAAACACAACTCCCACACCTGCACACCCACCACACACCGTTCACCCGCGCCCATCCCCACAATAGAACCGCAACTCAACAGACCCAAGGCGCAAACAACGGCCCACACACGCAATCCAGCCGAAATCCCTTGTCTCTGTCCCTCTCCCTCCCCCGCGGCCTCCCGCCGCATCAGCGGCCGCGGCCGCCCACGTGCCGCGCGCCCCACATCCCCTCGTGCCCTCCTCGGGCTTCTCTCTCCGCTCGTGCCTCTCTCTCCGCTCGTGCCTCTCTCCCCCTCGTGCCTCTCTCCCCCTTGTGCCTCACCACCAAAGTGTCCTTTTATGAGCCCCCCTTCCTCCTCCATGTCCCAATCACCATCCTGTATCCTCTCCTCTCACACCTGCCGCGAGTTTCCCTCATCAAGCCTCGCCCGCCGCCATGACACTCACGTGAGAACCCGGAACCGTCCTGATGTTTCCGCAGAAGCGCTCCCCGGGGGAAACATTCTCAAAAAAAAAGGTTCCCGCCTTCGTCACCCCCGTGACATCCTCCCCCACCAATCCGCTCCAGTCCCTGGAGCGGGACGCCGTAGAAAAGAAAAAAAAGAAAAAAAGGAAACAGAGCAAAACCAAAAAAAGGGAAAAAATAAAATAAAAAACTGGTCGCCATACCTTCGGCCCACGGTCGCTCAACTCAGGGCGGCATCCTGCCGACTACGCCATTTATGTCACAGGTCGGGGTGGAGCGCCAGCGGGCCGCCCACCCCCCCACCCGCGCGCCACCCCTGAGGAGCGGACCGTGGACACAAAGGAAAAGGCAGACACAGACTTCAAAATAAATATACTTTATTAAATAAATAAAAAGTCTCTTAAAAGTCTCTTCGGCATTCTCTTCAGGGCTCAGGCAGAGAAGAGGTTACGCATCTCACCAGCGTAGCTGCACACTCACAGGGCTCAGGCAGAGAAGAGGTTACGCATCTCATCAGAGTAGCTGCACTCTCACAGGGCTCAGACAGAGCAAAGGTTACGTATCTCACCAGCGTAGCTGCACACTCACAGGGCTCAGGCAGAGAAGAGGTTACGTATCTCACCAGCGTAGCTGCACTCTCACAGGGCTCAGGCAGCGAAGAGGTCACGTATCTCACCAGCGTAGCTGCACACTCACAGGGCTCAGGCAGAGAAGAGGTTACGTATCTCACCAGCATAGCAGCGTAGCTGCACATTCACAGGGCTCAGGCAGAGAAGAGGTTACGTATCTCATCAGCGTAGCTGCACACTCACAGGGCTCAGGCAGAACAAAGGTTACGTATCTCACCAGCATAGCAGCGTAGCTGCACATTCACAGGGCTCAGGCAGAGAAGAGGTTACGTATCTCATCAGCGTAGCTGCACACTCACAGGGCTCAGGCAGAACAAAGGTTACGTATCTCACCAGCATAGCAGCGTAGCTGCACATTCACAGGGCTCAGGCAGAGAAGAGGTTACGTATCTCATCAGCGTAGCTGCACACTCACAGGGCTCAGACAGAGCAAAGGTTATGTATCTCACCAGCGTAGCTGCACACTCACAGGGCTCAGGCAGAGAAGAGGTTAATCGTATTTCACCAGCGTAGCTGTACACTCACAGGACTCAGGCAGAGAAGAGGTTAATAGTATTTCACCAGCGTAGCTGTACACTCACAGGGCTAAGGCAGAGAAGAGGTTAATCGTATTTCACCAGCGCAGCTGTACACTCACAGGACTCAGGCAGAGAAGAGGTTAATAGTATTTCACCAGCATAGCTGTACACTCACAAGGCTCAGGCAGAGAAGAGATTAATCGTATTTCACCAGCGTAGCTGTACACTCACAGGACTCAGGCAGAGAAGAGGTTAATAGACAGCTGTGACTGCGTGTGAACAGCAGAAACACAACTCCCACACCTGCACACCCACCACACACCGTTCACCCGCGCCCATCCCCACAATAGAACCGCAACTCAACAGACCCAAGGCGCAAACAACGGCCCACACACGCAATCCAGCCGAAATCCCTTGTCTCTGTCCCTCTCCCTCCCCCGCGGCCTCCCGCCGCCTCCCGCCGCATCCCGCCGCATCAGCGGCCGCGGCCGCCCACGTGCCGCGCGCCGCGCGCCCCACATCCCCTCGTGCCCTCCTCAGGCTTCTCTCTCCGCTCGTGCCTCTCTCTCGCTCGTGCCTCTCTCCCCCTCGTGCCTCTCTCTCCCCCGCTCCTCACCACCAAAGTGTCCTTTTATGAGCCCCCCTTCCTCCTCCATGTCCCAATCACCATCCTGTATCCTCTCCTCTCACACCTGCCGCGAGTTTCCCTCATCAAGCCTCGCCCGCCGCCATGACACTCACGTGAGAACCCGGAACCGTCCTGATGTTTCCGCAGAAGCGCTCCCCGGGGGAAACATTCTCAAAAAAAAGGTTCCCGCCTTCGTCACCCCCGTGACAACTGTTTTATTTTACTGTTTAATATTTTATATCACATATTATACCAAGCAGAAATTCAAAGTAAATTATTTATTAATGTATTAATTCACACTTTCTTTCTTTCTTTCTTTCTTTCTTTCTTTCTTTCTTTCTTTCTTTCTTTTTCTTTCTTTCTTTCTTTCTTTCTTTCTTTCTTTCTTTCTTTCTTTCTTTTAGACTGACAGGAAGAGGCTGTAGAATATGAGCTTAATGGTTAAACAGAATCACGTTTGTATCTTAAAAAGCCACAAACTCATATAAAACGGCCCAGATCTCATGTTTGGATGTTAGATGTCTGAAGACAAACATGTAAAGCTTCAACAAAGCTTAAAGTAAAGCTTAAAACAATGTGTGATGTGAAAAGTGCCTTACAAATAAAATGGTGTTGAAGTGACATTTACAGTAAAGGCAGAAGGCCATTTTGTGAATATGGAGAAGTGTTTATCTCTGTAACTTACATGGAAAACACATTTACATTAAGTTATTATAACCATATTCAAAGTTATTCAGCGTAACTCGTCTAACATGTTCAGTCTCCAAACTCAACATTTGCTCTTTGTGTACTAGTGATGAAAACTACAATGCCAAGGTATGAGAGTTTTTACATATTAATAAAGAGTTGTAAAATTCAATTTAAAGTGTGTAAATATGTAGACACTTAATGTTGTAATGAATATAATGTGGCTGATCTTCATAAGAAGTTGAAAAGCTTTCATTCAGCAGAACTGTTATGATGATTATAGATTTGTCCTTTGTAGACAATAACACACTTTTTTAAAAGCTTTATTGCTAAACGCAACAGAGTCACAGTACAGGATTAAATATGATCACTGTTATTCATGAAGAGGTCATCGGATCTCTGATATAATAAAACTCTTTAATAGACAAATACATAAGCCTCTGTTTGTTGGATAACAGATTCATTTCAATAAATAAATGAGTTGAGTTTCCTGCTATTATTATACTAATGTGCATAACTACTAACATAGTGATTCTTATACTGTACCTATAACTATATTAAGTTATCGTCTGTGAAGTTTGGTGTGTTGGTGAAAGTCAGAATGGCTCTTGCTCTTCTTCTCATCTTTCTACTCATGAATTCTGGTGAGTCCCTGATTACAACACTTTAATATTATATATTTTTGTGTAATAGCACACATAAAATGTCCCTTATTCCAGCAGCTCACTTGGGGAGCTTGACGTTTTCAGCCAATCCAGAATTTTCAATCCAGAATTTTTCTCAGCCTGTCAATCACTGTCTGTTATAATGCCTGCTGACATCAGATTGGCTCACATGTCTTTAGAAGGCGGGGCTTAAGAGAAGGGGTGTGGCTAAAGTTAGTGTAATGTTGGGAGTTAGCAGAACAGTTGACATTTACAAATTAAACGATTATTCTCTTTCCTTCTTTGATCATAGTGGAGTCTTAGTTGGAGTTCATATTTTGGCCTTTATGTTGATGTTGCTCTTTTCAGTTTTTACCTTTCTGTGTCGTAATGATCATCTCTTTTCTGCAACACCCTTTATAGTCGTCTGCAGGACATTTTAAAACACTTCTCACTCACTTCACAAAAACTGATTGATATTATTTAACTTGTGCAAAAACACAAGTTTTGACACTTTTGTGTGTGTGTGTGTGTGTGTCTGTGTGTGTGTGTGTCTGTGTGTGTTGCAGTAGTTTACTGATTTTCTGTATTTTGTGTTTCAGGAGTTTTTGGAGAAGACTGGAATGTGATTTATGAAACTAAATCAATATGTGCTCTCAGAGGATCCTCAGTAAACATGTCATGCACATATAGATTCCCTCAGCAGTATAAACTCACAGATACATTTTGGATCAAGAACCCAGATGTAGAGATCAAAAGTTTAAAAGAATATCCAGAGTATAAAGACAGGGTTGAATTCATTGAAGACAGACAAAACAAAACTGCCGTCCTCAGACTGCACAACGTCACTGAAAACGATGAGAGGATATATTATTTCAGATTCATAACTGATAAAGACAAATGGTTTGGTAAACCAGGAATTCAACT
This sequence comes from Abramis brama, assembly GCF_963993115.1. Classification (NCBI taxonomy): domain Eukaryota; kingdom Metazoa; phylum Chordata; class Actinopteri; order Cypriniformes; family Leuciscidae; genus Abramis; species Abramis brama. The sequence goes on along the minus strand of NC_139964.1, from coordinate 25,038,662 downwards.
TATTGTTTCTGGTAATCCACTTCGGTCCTTCATTTCCATTATTTATTTAACAAAAAGTTGTTACCTTCAAGACATGGTTAGAAAGATGTGTTTCCTTTGGCTTGCTCAGTTGGGGATATTTTGGGGATATTTAATTTTATTCTATCAATCAATAAATTCCACTAGAAACAAACTTTGTTGTATTATTTATTTATTTTTTTTAATACTGTGAAGCTGCTTTGATACAATCTGTATTGTGAAAAGCGCTATACAAATATACTTGATTTGATTTGATTTGATTTCCTCAGGCCTTCAGGTTCAGGCTCCACAGCTGGTGCTGGAGAAAGAAACGCTCAATCTGACATGTAGAACCACCTGCAATCTGACAGACAGATTCATCTGGTACAAAAATGGACAGGCTTTAAACTTCACCAGCGACATCCTTCAGTTTCAGTCAGTCCGCAGTGATTCTGGCAGATACAGCTGTGCCGTCAGAGGACATGAACATCTGCCTTCTCCTGCTGTCAGCATCAGTGTCGTGTGTGAGTATTCATTTATATCAGACAACTGATTACAAATATCATGGATGGAGTACTTATCACAAATACATACATTCATTATATATCAAGCAGTAGTCAGTCTCCACAAAATGACATGAATAAAGGAGACCATGTTGTTTTACGTCTAGATCCCCCCCAAAATACGTCAGTGTCGGTCAGTCGGTCTGGTGTAATAGTGGAGGGAGATTCAGTGACTCTGAACTGCAGCAGTGACTCAAACCCTCCTGCTCTGAACTTCAGCTGGTTTAAGGAGAATGAAACCTCAGCTGTTGGATCTGGACAGAGTTTCAGCATCTCCAGCTTTGACTCTAGTTTCAGTGGACGCTTCTACTGTGAGGCTCAGAATAAACATGGATCTCAGAGATCAGCGTCTGTTTCACTCACTGTTAAAGGTATTCAAGACACTTCTGTGCTCATCATGTTTAAATGTAAGGGTGAAGTTCATTCACCCCCTAATTTATCATTACATGTTCATAGACTTTACTGAAAATAAATTATCTTGATTTGTCTTTCCTCTTAGGTGTTCAAGGATCGGGTTGGAATATCATGTATGTCATTGCTATTTGTGCCACTTTTGCAATTGCAGCTGGGTTTGGGCTCTTGTTTCTCATCATTGTGTTCATAAGGTTAGTGAGAAATATTTATTTAAGCATATGCCTACAAATGTGTATATATTTGGCAAGCCATTTTTTTGCAGAAAAAGCAGTCTGTTACGGTTTTAACTTTCATATATGCATGCATCCTTATATATTTAGCAACAGGAATAACAGAAGAAATAATGACCCTAAAGACCTTGAGCAAAAAAAGGTGAGATTCTAGCTGATGTTAAATCACTTCATATTTCATTGATCATGTATCACAGACTTTTCTGCTGACATTTTTTGTCCCTTTCTAAAAGGTGGTGTAAACTTTGTACAACATACAATAGCTCATTGATGCCACTAAAACTTTACATTGATATATTGTTTGTTTTTTACTAGCCAATCAAAATGTATAAAATATTAATTCACATAAATGCATGAATGGTAACATCAGCTCATGAATTTAATGACGTTCTGTAGAGTTGCAGGTTAATTATCGTACACTTATGATTCACTTATCGTACACATTATCATTAAATGTGGAGAGATGAATGTTTACAGGTTGCTGTAAGTTTAAATGTATGCCACATTATATTGCAGCCGTCTACAGAAAAGACCTCTGAATCTGGTGCTGGTAAAAATGCTTCTGTTCAAGATTGCAGAGATGAAGACACAAAGAAACCTGAGGAGGATGAGGTTCAGTATGCCAGCATTGCAGTTCACCATCCTGCTGCTGAAGCCAAGTGAGCAAAAACTGAATTATTTTGCTTCATAAGTCAGTTTTATTCGCAAAGTAGCCTATTTTTCACAATGTCTTTACAGAAAATTGCACATTAATAAAATATATACAAGTATTAAAAGCTGAACCTTGTACAGCACCTTTAAAAATATATTTTGGGCTTCAGCATGTTTAACGCTCTGTGTTGATCTCATTCTCAGTTAATTATGTATTTGTCATTTTTGCAGATCTACTGCAAGCCAAGACAAGGAATTGTCTGTGATTTACAGCAGCATCAGATAATGCAGACTTACTTTTTTTTTATTTATTTTTTTAAACAGCATCTGAAAACATATCTAAACCAGACTATAATAATACCTTTTCTTGCTTTAGTATTTGTGTTTCTTTTAATCATGATTATATTTTGAGTGTATCTGCTCCAAATTAGTTCAATCTAAAGCATTTGCATTCCTTGTAAACCAAAGCCAAATAAGCAAACAACCTGATAGTGGTGCAAAGGAGGCTCCACCTGTCCTGCAAAGCTCTCTTTACAGAATGTATTTGCCATTTCCTGTGCTAATAAAAAGTGAAAGATTTGTCAGTTAATATCAGGTACTTCTTGTGTGACTGAGTCTTTTGTAAATTACTAAAAATATGTCAAAAATGAACTTACCATGAGAAATACCAAAATAAAAAGTGTTAAAGCTAAATGCAGTCTCGCCTGTGAAGAAAGCTAGAGTGATTTTTTCCTTCGATTTATTAATAATTAATTGTATTTCACAATGTATTTAGTCATGTGCTTATAGCCCATATTCTCTTATATAATAATAAGCGAAATTTTTAAACTTTGCTGTTAAACTGCTGTTTTGTTAAACTCAACCACTAGAGGGAGCTGAAACCGTCCGAGCGCGTGACAGCGGCTGACTGAGAGCGCGCGCAGCTTCACTCCTCCACAACTCAGCGGGATTTGCAGTTCGAGTTTTTCCGATTAAAATGGCGGGGAACTCCTTTAAACAAAGTAAAGCTTTGGAATTGATTTAACATCATGTTCAAGTTTACGTTTCTTTGAACACGGGTTTTGAGTTTGAACACGGGTTTTGAGTTAGGGTCAGTAGTTTGAACCAGTGGTGTAGTCTAGTTTTTTGTAGTGAGTATACTCTAATACCCCCGCCGCCGCTGCATACTCACCCATCCCAGAGCGTCACCCCATAAGCACCACCACACTCACTAATGCATACAGTATGCATCGACATGTAATTGAGAGCATTATGAAATACTAAGTGTTATCAACATGTCAATTTATTATAAGCAACACAAGACTTTAACAGCCAATGACATTTACAGCTGGGGAGACTGGACTGATTTTCTACTGTTTAGTGTTAATCACCATCTAACTCAGTCAGTTAAGAGCTACATTTAGCCTTAGATGTTATATGAATATGGTCCCTGAAGCACAGGTTTTATCAGCTGACAATTTTCAAAAAAATTTTTTTTTAAACATTATAGGCACAAATACAAATTTACTTTTAGAAATGGTGTTTTTGAAAAAAAAAAAAAAGTGTTATTTTAAAATACATTTTACTGTGCAATTTCTTTCTAATTAATTTGAGTTAGACCGAACTTTTATTTTGGTGGGTTGTAGACATTTGAGTTTCTGTGTGTTTTAATAAACTATTATTATTATTATTATTATTATTAGGCCTGAAGCAATAGTAATATATTTCTGTTATAATTTCTTCAAGTTATACCGAACTTTTATTTTGACAGGTTGTCGTAAAGACATACATTTCTGTGTGTATATTAAACGAATGAATGACGATAGTTTTATCAAATGAAATGGTGAAATTCTCGTGCAGTGACTCTCATAGCAGCTCTGCGATGAAATGCACATGTGTAGCTGTAGCCTACATCATGTCTCAATACAGTGAAACGCTGAAAACACCACGAGCGTGAGTCACCCGTGCTTCTCTGTCTGTCTGTCTGTGTGTGTGTGTGTGTAGTGGAGCACACATTGAGCGCTCATTCCCAGAGACGCGTATCTAATTGCAGTCTCTTTTAGCTTTAATATTTATAGACACTAGTCCATATCGAGATTTGATTCATTGTACAGTTTTGATTTATTCATTCAAAAATAGCCAAAATCTGTGACGTTCTGCTTTATACAGCAAGTTCCATTTGTGACTGGATTCCGCGATTCGATCCGTCGCTTCGCAAACAGAGACGGGGTGAATTTATGAATGAAAGTGTGAAAGTTCTGACACAAAACGAAGTTGATACGTATCCTCACGCTTTTTTTAAGTGGGTATACGCAAATCCTTGGCATTTTCTAGTGGGTATACGGCGTATACCTGCGTATCACGTAGACTACACCACTGGTTTGAACGTTACGTCGAGTGTTAGCCTAATATTGAGGTAAGTTGATCCGTCTGTCAGGAGGACGAGGCAAAATGACGCCTTTGTGTATTTTTTTTATTCATACATTTTAACAAAAACAACAAGAAATTAACTTTCCCAAAATAAACTAAATACATAATATTTTTAAAAATCACTGAAAAAAGAAAAATACATTATGAGTGCAATAAAATAGCCTACAATTCTAGAATCCTAATACAGTAATTGGACATGGGATATACAGAGGAAATGGCTGACAGTGAGACAAAAATAGCCTCTGAAAGGGAGACAGAGCAGAGAAAGTCCAGAACATGGATTAGAGAGACTGATCCAGAATGACACCAGTCACAGTCTGGGTCAATAGAGGAGTTCTTAAAAATAATTTCTCCTCCCCATGTCAGTGGGGAAAATTATATTCATACTGCTTTCTCTGAGCAACTGTCCTTATGCAGCACTGCAAACCATAGTGGAGACTACAATTTTAAACCTAAAATGATGCCATAGTATAAATAGTTTTAAATTTTTTAAGACACCATTTTTAATTGTTTCTTAGTCTGTTCATTTGTGCGGACAATTGCACAACCTAACATTTTGGGAGTTTAAGATAACCAAACAGAAAATAATATATAATATTTAAATGTACTAAAAGTAAATTCAGGGGCAGCTGGGCGCCCTCTATTTTGGCATGACAGTTTATGAGCCACGCTCATTAAATAAATAAGTAAATACATACATAAATCATATATACAAATTGTCAGTTTTTGTGTGTGTTTGAGATATTAAATGCACCCAGTTTATGTGAAAAATATGATAGAAATTCAAAATGTCTGCTTTTTCTACACGTCTCCTCCAGCTGTGTGCACGTCTCAGGAAATAGGAAATAGGTGTGGTCCGGATAACCGTATAGTACCAGTAGTAGTTTTTTATTTTTATTTAAAGCATTATTTATTTTATAAAGGTATTTGTAAAGGTAAAAATGCACTGGAAAAATCGATTTAAGGGGGCAAATAGTGTCCCTTACTGAAAAAGGTGTGACTGAAGAGTGTGGGTGCGCAGAAGGATGTTAAAAGCCTCATGGGCTACAACTCTAAAAAGTTTGAGAACCACTGGGACTGGGTTAAGGAATAGAACAAAATAAACATCAACATCAAAGCACAATACACACACCAAGGGCAGAAAGTAGGCCTAATATTCAGAGGTCACTTACAAAGGTAGGTTAAAGATACAAACAAAGAGGGATTCAAACAAATAGCATATCAATAACAATGTAGAATTTACTGACTGAGCTGAAGAGTAATATTCAGCTAAAAAATGTGTTTTTGAAGGAGAGAAGGGTGGATGTTTGACGGATGTCTTGAGGAAGAGCATTCCACAACCTTGGAGCCACTACGCTAAAAGACTCCCTTGGTAACCAGACTATTTAAACTGACTGAATATATATATATATATATATATATATATATATATATATATATATATATATATATATATATATATATATATATGTGTGTGTGTGTGTGTGTGTGCATATACTTTCTCATAATGCGCACATACTTTCTCTCTCGTGTGCTCTACGGTCACAACGCAGCAAGCAGGCACGCAAACTGTATATGATAGGTAGCAGACCTCTACTCTGCGGACATCAGATACTTATTTTACATCTTGTAAAAAGGGCTATTATGCCATCCTTTTAAAGGTGACAATCTTTTTCCGTGTTTAAGTGCTATAATCGGGTCCCCGGTGCATCTACCAACCCAGAAAATGTGAAAAGTGACAACCCAGTAACTTTGTTTTGGTAAGCCTTTCTCTGCAAGCATGTCAAAAATAAGCAGATCAGATTTCACTTCCCTTCTGGATCTTATTATAATATTACAGCCCCTTAATCTGCACATTTACACCCATGGCGCCGCCATTTGGTTTACACAACCGACAACAGTGTAACCAGTTCTAACGCAATGGCAAAAGTTCCAGCAAAGCATGCAAACTGTTCTGTCGTTGCTGCACAGACGAGCACTGAACATTATTTAGGGTCCCAGTCTCAGATGAGACAAAATAGCAGTGGATACATTTTATTTTCAAAGGAAATCCCCCAGAAACAGATGAATCAATGTAACTCCACAACAACTACATAAATGTATCCACTAAACATTCAGAAACGTCCAGGTGCGTCTAAAAGTTGCAATCTCTTCTTGAGTCTCTCTGTAAGGCTGCAATCCACTACTGGTTATTTCTGAGATGTTGGATGACTGAGATTTGCATGTTTTGTTATTGTATCTGAAGCTCATGTAAAGGATCGTCCCTCTTCTGAACGGAGGCGGGGAGCAGCAGCTCATTTGCATTTAAAGGGACACATGAAACAGAGCACAGGCGAGCCCTGCACGGGTTCTGCTACCTTCACTTTTAAAAATGCATCACGTGATCTGCTTGCAGTCGTCGAGATGGATGCTGAGGAGTTGAAGAAAAGAATAGCCTAGCTAGTGGAGACAAACACACTGTCACAGCGGCCAAAAAATACAATAGATATAATAAGAGTTAAGAGCCCAACTAATGGACACACTAATCACTGTTATGGTGACTTCAAATGAAACACAGAGTTAAACCTCTGTTACATTTACATATTTGGCAGACGCTTTTATCCAAAGCAACTTACATTGTATTCAAGGTACACATTTTACATTTTGTCAGTTCTTGCTTTCCCTGGGAAACGAACCCATGAACTTGGCGTTGCTAGCCTAGCGCCAATGCTCTACTGTTTGAGCTACAGGAAAGCCTCTCTTAATTCTCAATAAAACTTATGTAGACGTCTGACAGAAATAAAGTCAGTCTGGTTAGTAATAAGTGAAGCTGGTAATGCTGTTTGTGGAGTTGTTTAATCCTCCTCTGCTGAGATCTTCACAGATTTAATGTCTTCTTTTCTCTTCAGTTGATTTCATCTGAGGCTGTGGCTGAAATTACTCCATATTTAATATACTACGATAAGTTCTGGTTTAGGTCCAGTTCTAGTTCTGGTTTATTTCTTTGCTCTTGGCTGACATGTGGCCAGAGGTGTAAAGTCCAGGTTCAGAAAGTAAAAGTCCTCCTCAGTATTTTGTTCCAATCACCTGGATTTGCTAATTCAGACAGGAGAGAGAACTAATTAGTGAAATCAGCTGACTGAGTTCATGGGTGGAATAAACACATGGCAGGACTTTTACTCTTTGGCCCCTGGATTACCCACCTATGTACCTTTGAGGGACTAATATGTACTCTTTAGGTACAAAAGTGTACTTTTTGAAAAGGTACCGCCACAGCAACAGCTTTTGTACCTTTTTTTCTGGGAGTGTAAAGTTGTCGACAATACGTCATCAAAAATCAAGTCCAGTGTGTGGGAGAAATTTGGAGTTACGTGAAGAAAAAAATATTGTAAAAGGCTTTGCTGCATGCATTTTCATGTTGGAAAGCCGCAAATGTGGAACTTCATCGCTAAAGAAGCACGCAGATAACTGTGGTAACAAACCAAGCAGTTCTATCGAATGGTATTTTTCAAATTTAACACTGTTAAGTATGTGTGATGTGTGGTGTGCAGGGCATGTTTGAACCCAAAATTGTCAGATGTAGGCTAGACGAAATTGCATGGCAGATATAGTGTTGTAGCCGCGTCTGCTAGATTGGTCAAATGTTATTAGGCTACTCAGTTTTGTAATAACGTTAGCCATGTTCTTCATGTACCAGCCTTTTGACAGCTTCGGCTCAAGTTCTCCTTGTGTTAATTGTCGTATAATAACTTCTGTATGACCTGGAAATAAACATTTTTGTAAGTGTGTCTATAATGTTATAGTCTAAACTGATTTTATTTCGGTTGCGGGTCGGGTGCTCAGTTTTATTTTAAGTGGGTCGGGTCGGATGCAGACTTTTATTAGTGCTGCTGTCGGAAAACGGGTCAGATGCGGCTTTAAGCACTGCAGGTACGGGCAGGTGCGGATTTATAAAATCGGACCCGTGCAGGACTCTGATAGAGCGTTTTTGCTCACACCCAAAAAGGGGCAACTTTGACAAGCTATGATCTGGGGGGTGTTTTTTAGCTGAAATTTCCGACACATTCTGGGAACACCATAGATTTATGTTAATCTTGTGAAAAGGGGCATAATATGTCACCTTTAAATACCCAGACTAGAACGAAAGAGTTGTTAATATTTACTTACAACACAAATATTTTTAGATTTGTGGCCTACTCTTGTGCCCCAAAGGGTCACACCTGGTTTTACCTGGTATTGACTACACAACAAGAAGTTGCTTTATTGCCAAGACATGAGGGAAAAGAGAGAGAGAGAGTGGGGAGACGAGGCTCAGCTCGGGAAGAAGAGATAAAAATGAGCCAGATGGATTAGATTCAGATTAGCAAGATTTACTGTTTTATTACAGATTAGGATTCTCAAATTCAGTCTTAGTGGAAATACATCCTTACAATTTCAGTGGCACACTGGCAATGTTTGCATATTGATAGAGGTTGAACTGATGTCTAGTAGTGACATTGTCCAAGATATAAGAAAAAATATTTTAAAATAGCCATGCAAAATATGATTATACAAACTATAGCTAAACAAAAAGCTAGCAAAATTAATATAAAAGGAGATAAACAAAATCCAACCTGGCACCCCTTGTGGTCATATGAGGAAGTTACAGATAAGTTACAGAAAAGTTGTCACTTTTGATCTTATACATATCAGGTTTTCACTGGTTGTTTAATATCCTTGCTTAAAGGGGTCATGAATTAAGAAATTTAATTTTCCATAATCTTTTGACATAAAATAGGTTATTAAAAACATCCTGTACATTTTTATTGAAACCAAGCTCAGAAAACAACTCGTTTTGGAATTTGTGACATTATGATGTAATAGTGTGACGAAAGACCGCCTCTGCAGAGGAAAATCAACTCCTACTTCTACATCATTGCCTCTTTAGCCCCGCCCACTGATTCACGCATGTCATGTAGTAAATACGAGAGATGTTAACACAGGATTACTCCGGCAACAAAACCAGAGACGCCTCTGAGGTTTACAAGACATCTTTGCATTGCCATCCTTGTGATCCTACAATTAAGTAAGCGTAAATTAACTTTATTTTTAATATTTGTAGTATTTACACATTTAGTGGGGATTTTGAAAAATATTTTAATATGCAAAACTGTTACCCAATCATAGAAGTGGGCGTTTACTTCCAAGTCTTGACTGTGATGCGCCTATAAAAAAGTGTTTCAAAGAGAAGGTCAAAAACAGAATAGAAAATAGATTATACTTCTATTAGGATGTTTTGTGGTGTTAAAATCTTGATAACATTACGAGTGAACTTCAGAGAACATTAAAAATACACCCTTTAATATTCATGACCCCTTTAATAATAGGATCAGAGATTTTCACAGTGACTGGTCCATGTTGAGCTGTACATTCCCATAGATTGCATGTACTTGGCTCTTTGGGACTTCAGGTCTGTTGATAGGTTTCACTTTAGTGCTCTTGTCGTACACATTCTCCTGCATCAGGAAAACAAAAGTGCACTAGTAATATGTCTGCTGGGTCATTGCATACAGAATAATAAGTTGGGTTTTTAAGTTATTTTTTAAGGTCAGAAAGCGACTTACAGAATCTCTGGCATCACTCTTCTGTTCATCTCTGCCTTCATTAAGCTTGTTGAGAGGCATCACACTGCCTATGGAAATATCAAAAAAGAAAAAAGAGAAAAGAATGGTTTTAAAAATACATTGGTCAAATCTTTCTATTGTTTTAATTATGCTGATAGTAGACATGGCTTGTTTATTTATACTTGTACTTGCTGATGTCTTGCGAACAGCGATCAATCCAACTACAAGTATGATCACCACTATGACCAGACCACCGACAGCATATAGTATGTATACTGTAGTGTTCGAGAATGCTGAGGAAGAGATAGAAAGATATTTTTGTATCATTAAAGTCATTCAATTAGTCATTATCTGCATTATTTCCTCCAATTAAAGGAGCATTGACTTGTTGATGTACCTAAAAGATCACCAGGAATTAAAAGGATCAAAGAGTATTATTATTTTACAATAAATGAATGTAAGCACTGTAAGAAATTACATTGTTTAATTGATTTGTAATTGGATTTACCATAATGGTGATTGTTTATTCATATTCATATTTGTGATCTAGTCAGAAGAGTGACAAATGAAAACATTTGTTAAAATAATGACAAGCTAAAATATGAAATAAGCTAATGGGATGATTATAAGTTTATCTTATTTCAAATTCATAATTGTTTGGAGATGGATGTTTTAACAGATACTAACATTCATCTTTGAAAGATGAGACATGACTAAAACAAATCTTTGCAAGAAGCTGCCGTCAGCAAGATTTTTTTAATCATATTCACTGAAACCGACACTATGCTCCGACAGAACAACATAAATCAGCCGGTTTTAGAAAAAAACCCTGCGCTTCTACCTCCACCTAGAGCCTGTTATTTGTTTTGCAAAAATCCACCGCTCCCAGTTCTTCAAGTCCAATCAGCGCAGGGCTGTGTGCGATCTGACTGTCAATCACAGTTCGTGCACACGCCACAGATCCCCCCTCCCCTCTCGCGCACGTTGCAATATCACATGCACACGCCTGAAGTTCGCAGGTGTGTTGGATTGTACGAAGCTTGATGGCGGAGAGAAAATCTACTAACAAGCTTCCAATTCCTCGGAAAACAACCAAGGAAAAGAAAATGATGCTCTGATGCTGAAGAGACGGGTGCGTTCACAGAAAATCTGGTGCACACGCACTGACGAACACAAACCCAATGGGAGGGTGCTCAGTGGCAGTGGGGGAGGGGCATGAGAGTTGTAAACATTCAAAATTTGGGCTAAGTCCCCTCAATCTGCCAGACTTGCCGACTGCAGCTTTAAGAGTTTTTTCTTCCATCAGCTAATGATGCACAGACATCAATACTCTACATACAAAACACAAAAATGGTGACAAACACTCAACAAATAATAATAATAATAAAGACAAATTCTGAACATTAAAAAAATAATCAAACAACACAAACACAAAGAGAATGTATCCAGGTGATGTTGGTTTGATATTAATAATAATAACAACATAATCATAATAATGCATGCAGTTTTTGCTGTATGTTATTTATTTTATATTTTGAATTATAATAGTCCTGTGATTAGACATTATGAGATCCAGCAGTGTTATGATCATTTATGGAGGATTTTGAATGCATAATAAGACACAAACATTTGAACTACTATGTCATTTAGACACAAAGAGAGACCAAGAATCAGCGTATGAATCTCAACAATGGTGACGATCATGCTGCAATGCATGCTGGGTATCTAGTCTCTGTGTGCAATTTGACCTCACATTGTGACCATAGTATGAGCACACAGTGAGAGCGCCTCAGATTTTAGTGACCTCAGATTGTGACCACATCACAGTATCCTGTGAGCTCATGGTGAGATCACTGAGAGATCTAATTGTTGACTGGGTTTCATATTGAATTACTTTTCAAGAGAAAAGAAATCGCAGACAACTCTGTCTGGTCTGCAAACTACGTTTCACAACCAAACATGCGAGAAGTGATAAGAAAATACTGCAAGATCACAAGTGCGTGAGACCGGAGTTCTCGCGTGAGACTGAAATCATTATAAAAAAATGATAGCCCACAATAAGCTTATGATCCAAATTGTGTGTGCGCTGATTTGTAGCGAAAAGGAGAAAAAGAAAAAAAAACATATGTAGGAGGAATGTAGTTTTCAGTCAAAACACATTCACACTGCAGCATTTTGAGTCATCAATTCTCTCAGTTCGCGTCTTTGATAATTCACATGGCGTGATTGTCACTCGCGTGAAAGAGCACCGATTTGCCTATGATTTCGGGAATTTGTCAGCAATTTCACAAAACCTGTCGGCGAGTGAAAATCGGGCCTAAAATCGTGCAGTGTGAACTCGGAATTAGATGAAATCAACTGAATATAAAAAAAAGACATTCAATCTGTGAAGATCTCAGCAGAGGAGGATTAAACAACTCCACAAACAGCATTACCAGCTTCACTTATTACTAACCAGACTGACTTTATTCCTGTAATTTCTGTTTTAATGGAAACAATAGGTTAAAGTCCCCATGATGGAGATCAGTGGTTTCTTTATTTTGGGTCTTGACCCTTGTTTTCAACTAATGTGTTCAGTCTATAGTGTTTTATTGCCATCTAATGGCGCGGCAGCAAGAAAACAGCGATTTTATTTGTTTTCACGGATCCGTGTGAATGGGTATTGTTTTGACATTGTTTTGAGTATGTACGTGTAAAACTCAAAGGAAAAACTTCTCTGTTTTAAGCATATTGTGTTTGTGAAAATATACCCTAAATGTCTTTTACCTTCAGGTAATTTCATCTAAGGCGGTGGCTAGAAGTTTCCCTTTTTTCTGTTCGTGTTTCTCTTCATTCAGTGATTCTGCTTGTTAACAGCAGGTGTTTATCATTGATGCTCAATCATCACTTAATTATCACATTAACTTCAACACTGCTTAAATGCTACTTTAACTCAGTAGAGTGCAACAGGCAGTGTTCAATTATCATTGTCATTTTGCTGTGTATCATTTTCATTAATCTTTTGTTTAATCTGGCGTAGTCGGATGCAGAAATGGTACATTCAGTCTTAGAATTAATTTACCAGGTTAGCTATATGATCGTTTACCTACAATAATTAAGAAAATATTTAAGGATGGCGCATGTAAGAGATCGCCAGGTAGGCTGTGCTTTACATACATGTTCATTTTATATTTTAGTTGTTGTTGTTATTCTCATACTGTACTCTGAACTGTACCACAAACGTGTTGTATTTGTCTTGTACTTTTTGCACTGTAGCCCTTGTCTATAATGGAACTAAATATACATATATAAATGTATAAAAAGGTAGGCTGGGCATAGCGGTGACAGGTCAAAGTCCTAAAGTCTTCAGACGGGTACAATGGCAGTTTTAAACTTATTTTTGTAAAGAAAATGTAACGTTTCAAAACTGCAGGGAGTTTCACAGCAGCCTTAGCATGTTAACATCATGAGCCAAATAATATTAACACCAATTACCAGTGTTCACTTAAAAATTCTCATGTATCTAAAAAAAGAGGAATATAAGTATTTGTATTAGGGCTGCACGATTTGGGGAAAATGTCATATTGCGCTTATTTAGGTCAATAATGCGATTGTGATATAATAAACAAATGGTTTCATGAGTCAACTTGTTTACTTCTCAAGGAATATGCACACACAGATTTTGTATTTCTCAACTCCGTGTTTGCAAATTAAAATAATATTTTTTACTAAATTTAATAATGAGATCTTTGCATTACTGCAAACTTGTTATTGTCTCAATAGTACAATAGTATAAAATAAATAGAACAATAAATAAGAACATTTGTATGCTCATGAAAATAAGATAATTTGAACATTCTGTCCAGACAAACAGGGACATTTAAGCAGGATGTGTATTGTGATTGTCAAAACATTTGGTAACTAAACAGAATTGTGTTAAGTTTAGTGACAGTATGTACAATGACTGGTAGACTACTAGTTTTATTATTGCTTGATCTTGTGATTTGATTCCGATATTGATTCAATATGGATTCATTTGGATAAATATTAGGTACCAAATATTGATACATGTTGATTTTTCTCAACAAAAAAAAAAAAAAAAAAAAAAAACTCATGTAATGCTGTAAAAATAGAGAGCAGCTGGTATTATTATTAAAGGTTAAAAATAACAGCTCAAATTAAATATAATTTGTTTTTTACTAGGCTATAATAATAACGTTACAATATTTTAATGATATTAACAATATAATAAATATTTAATATAGTGCACATATTTAGCAAAATACTCTCTATATATAATTTGCCTAGCCAACTAATGTGCTGTCAAATAGCTTTCCTGAGGTAAAGGTAACGTTATGTGACATAGCCTATTGCTCTCCAGCTGTTTTATTGACCTCTTTCTGCGGTTGAAAAACACTGATTGATCGATATTATGTATGAAGCATAAACATTTTGGTAAGTTGTACTGTATCTTTCAACACACCTATTGTTCATTCATGTTTATTTAATATTAAAGCTCCAATATGTAACAATTTTGTAATAAAATTTCCGAAAATAACTTGCACAGTGTGATATATTTCCTCCAGTTGTGTACTTACAATATCTCAAAAGTCTCCAAAGATTTTTTATTTCAGAGAAATTCCGATTTTAAATAACTGTCCGTCCCGGAAAAGAAATGTCGCCTCTCAGTGACGCAATGTCCGCACTATCCTTTTTACCCATTCCGGTGTGGTGGAATATCACAAGGTCCACACCGGAATATCACATGGTCAAATGCGGAAGTGGTGGTTATAGCGTTATAGCCATAGACTGTATGGTTATAGCTGTTATGGATCACAATTACTCTTTGGCGAGTATTGAAGTGCCAACAAAACGAAAGCATCCATATTCAGACACACGCAGACTGTGTGACAAACGGAGGAATAAAACCCGGATAAATAACGGCCAGGCGAGTGTATTGATAGACAGGTAAGCAAATCGATTTTTTTTTTTTATTGTACAAGTAACGTAATAGTTACAGTAAAGATGATTTTAATAGAATTAATGACAAATAGCTGTAAGTTGTAACGGGATAATATAGCATAACATTTCACGTTCCTTGCAGTTCATTAATTATAATGACATAAAATAATACGATCAGACATAGGCTACAGGTAATACAAAAACGAATAAATTACCTCATCCGTGATCATGATTCAATAATTCCATTTAGATACATCGCTAGATGGTGAAAACCAGTGAAAACGCATTAAAAACGACATCTCCCATCGTCACCTCCTTCATAGCGTCATCAAGCTTCGCCTTTGTTATTGTTGGAAACTGCGCCCTCTTGTGTTCAAATTTGTTTAAATATTGGAGCTTTAACTAGTAGTAAAGAGGCTAAGAGATGGTCGGTTCACGACCCCGATCTGTCACGTCACATTTATAAGCGCCAAAACGCTATTGTTTGAATTTTGTAATAAAATTGACAGAATCTGAGAGCTGACGATTTGTTTCATATCAAAAGTAACCTGCTCTGTCTTGTCTGTTGGTGTCAGTGTTTTCTTTGCTTCGCGATTTTTCTCTGCGTAAGAAAATGGATGTGTGGCATGAGAGCGTGTGTGAAAAGTGTGAATTGGGTGAGTCTCGCACTGAATAAGTGAGAGTTGGCAGCCCTGCTCTTTCTGCTCAGTGTCGGTTATCTTATAGCCAAAATATCGCCATATAACAGAGGTAGAGGTTTTCTGGCCACCAGATCAGTGTCCGTCTGCTCGGCATCCATCTTCACCTGTTCTCCACGCTGCACACCGGAAAAAGTGTGCCACACGTGCCACTGCCTAAACTGAAACTGACTGGTCTTTTTATTAGCGGTGTAGAAAATGGGCAAACAGCTCTCAGAGAGAATGGGTTGTCACGTCCACACACATTTATTTATTTCATAAAATTGCAGCATATAATCGCATAGGCTTTACATCGCGATTGCGCTATGATTATGATTAATCGTGCAGCACTAATTTGTATATATCCAGAGTTCAGATAGCTTTACTGCTTGAAAGTCCCTTTAAAGTTTCAAATTAAATTGTTGTCTTCCCCTGTGTGAGTGAACATCCACCATGAGTCGCATTGGAGTGACGTCTACTCCCCTCGTCGATTGATTGGCTAGAGGAGGAGCTGGCAATCTAGAACTAGTGGACCAATGCTTAAGCCCACCCTAATTTACATGAAACTCCAACTGCAACAATTTGAAAAGCAAGCGCAGAACATGGAAAAAGAGCGAAGAGAAAAACGCCACAAGCGTACAAAAGAGTAAAATATGAGTAGAAAATGTAAAAGATCACAAAGTACTAAAATATTAAAACCAAGGAAAACATAATTTTTAAGAAAACATGAACATAATTTTAAGTTTTGTACAATTTAAATTTTTTATGTTTAAAGTTTTTATTCATGCTTATTATTTCTTGATTCACGCTTATTATATTTTGATCCATGAGCACGTTGTTTGCTATTCTGATAATTGTGCATTATTTTTTTCAGTTTGTGTAATAGCACAGAGTCCTGACCTTGTGAGGTCAGGCACTGATGTTGGACAAGAAGGCCTGGCTCACAGTCTCCACTCTAATTCATCCCAAAGCTGTTCTATCGGGTTGAAGTCAGGACTCTGTGCAGGCCAGTCAAGTTCCTCCACACCAAACTCGCTTATCTATGGCTTTATGGACCTGTGCGCAGTCATGTTGGAACAGGAAGGGTTCATCCCCAAAATGTTCCCACAAAGTTGGGAGCATGAAATTGTCAAAAATGTCTTGGTATGCTGAAGCATTAAGAGTTCCTTTCACTGGAACTAAAGGGCCGAGCCCAACACCTGAAAAACAACCCCACACCATTATCCCCCCTCCACCAAACTTGGCACAATGCAGTCAGGCAAATACCGTTCTCTAATAAATGATCCTGAAATATTTAGTAGCAGAGGTGGGACAAAGTCATTGTTATGCAAGTCACAAGTAAGTCTCAAGTCTTTGCCCTCGAGTCCCAAGTCAAGTCGAGTCAAAGATGATGCAAGTCCCGAGTCGAGTCAAAAGTCAAATCCAACAAGTCTCAAGTCGAGTCCAAAGTCCTACCATTTTAGTTTCGAGTCATTTCAAGTCCTCTTACCACAGAAATAAAATGTATACAAATCATGTATGTCTGTAACATTTGTATTTATTTAAACCTCTTTTTATACAATGACATTAATCAAATACAGTAAAAAACAGAAAATGTAATTTTCACAAACAAATTCACATGAATTTCTTTCTTCTGCTGAACAGAAAGGAAGATATTTAGAAGAATGTCAGTAACCAGGCAGTTTCTGGGTCCCATTGACTTCAATGGGGGATGGGTGGGGGGTGCAATTGTGATGCAATTATTAATAATTGTGATGTAATTTTTGCATCACAATAAGTGTATTGTGATTGTCAAAACATTTTAGTAACTAAACTGAATTTTATTAGGTTTAGTGACAACATGTTACAATGTTTACATGGTTCAATTTCTGGTAAGCTACGCTTTTATTATTTTTTTAGTTCAATTCAATAATTGTGATTTGATTTAATATTGACTCATTTGGATAAATATTAGGTAGGCTACACAAGATGGGCATTATTTTTTCTCAAGAAAAAAACAACTCCTCTAATGCTGTAAACATACAGAGTGCCCTATCAGCTGGCAGTATTATTTAAGGTTAAAAATAACACAAATTAAATATAATGCGTTTTTTTTAATTATAATAACAACTTTATTTAATGATACAAGTAAAAATATAATAAACATGCAATATAGTACACATATTTAGCAAAATACTCTCTATAGCTCTTTTTTTCTAGCCAACTAACTTTCCTGAGGTAAATGTTATGTGACATAATTGTTCTCCAGCTGTTTTATTGACCCCTTTGATTGATTGGTCGATATTATGTATGAGGAATATACATTTTGGTAAGTTGTACTGTATCTTTCAACAGTGTTCATTCGTGTTTAACGTTATTTACTATCAGCTAGAGATGACCGGTTCACGTGCCGCTAGGGATCTGTCGCGTCACATTTACAAGTGCCAAAACGGTATTTATTGTCTGAATTTCGTAATAAAAGAATCTGAGAGCAGAGATTTTTTTATATCATAAGTAACCTGCTCTGTCTAGTCTGTCGGTCTCCGTGTCCTCTTTGCTTCGCGATTTTTCTGTGCGTGAGAAAATGTATGTGTGGCGTGAGAGCGTGTGAAAAGTGTCAATTGCGTGTGTCTCACGGTGAATGCGTGAGAGTTGGCAGCTATGGTAAATATGTAGCAGCTAGTAAGTTACAGTACATCCGATAAGGTGCTTAGCATTCGTTCAAAACTTACCTTTCAGGTGTCGAACAAAGTTGGACGTTGTGGCAGCTCCGTCTGTAATCTTCGACCCGCATGTTTTGCAAATTGGAACTCGTTTTTTGTCGACTACCTCGTAATTTTTATAGCCAATAGAAAAACTCTCTTCGGTATCATTTTGCCAACTGGCGCGTTGTTGCGCTTCATTGGTTGTCTTGCAATGTGCCTGCTTAGATGCTGTCGAATCAAAACAACGTGGGACTACAGTGATTGGATGTCATGCAGAAAGCGCGCGCGCTCTCTGCATGCATACAGGTGGTGCACATTTTTTCACAGATGCAGATAAACTGAGAGCGGCGCGGCCGTGTGAACATTTTTTCCCCAGTTTTCATGGGAAGTAGCAAGTCTTCTCGAGTCAAAAGGCGCAAGTCCAAGTGAAGTCACGAGTCATTGATGTTAAAGTCCATGTCGAGTTGCAAGTCTTTGTACATTTTGTCGAGTCGAGTCTGAAGTCATCAAATTCATGACTCAAGTCCAAGTCACATGACTCGAGTCCACACCTCTGTTTAGTAGTGATGAAATTTCACGAATGGACTTACTGCACAGGTGGCAAACTATCACGGTACCACGCTTGAATTCACTGAGCTCCTGAGAACGACCCATTCAGTCTGCATGCCTAGGTGCTTGATTTTATACAATTGGGGCCATGGACATGATTGGAACACCTGAATTTAATGATTTGGAGGGGTGTCTCAATACTTTTGGCAATTAAGTGTAGGCTATATTATATATTATAAATTAAATATATATATTATAAATATATTATGAAAACACCAGTCATTGTCTCAATATAAATATATATATATATATATATATAAATACAATTTCCTAATGCATAACCTAATTGATATTCACAAAATGTTATTCCCTAAAGCAAGACTGGTCACAATAAAAAAAAAAAAAAGATTTTACATTTCCTGCATTTGCAAGTTGTCACATATTTGTAAATCACCCTGAATTTGTGTGTAAATATTTTACCAAGTCAACACGTTGATCTCACAGTGATTTCTCCATATGACCACAATGTGAGTTCACAATGAGCTTAAAGTGTAACCTCACAGCGCACTCTCTGTGTGCTCATATTATGGCCACAATGTGACTCACCCCAGCAAAAAAAAAATATTGGACATGGACTCCAACATCACTCAGACGTCAAATTTTGGTTTAAAATAAAAATCGGGTTGACGTGTAAACATTGGATGTCAGACTCCAACTTCATTAAACAACTCCACAAACAGCATTACCAGCTTCACTTATTACTAACCAGACTTTATTTCTGTCATTTGTGTACAAAAGTCCTATTAACTGAGGTTTAGATGTTGATGATTTATTAAAAATTTATAGTTTGGTTTGATGTCTCCATTATGGTGATCGGTGTTTGCTTTAGTTCGGCAGTTTGACCCTTGATGTTTTAATGTTAGTTTTTCTCTGGCTGCTGTAACTGTTTGTCATGACAATAACAGTAAGACATTTTTTTAATCAGATGATGTCAGCTACTTGATGACAATAATGATATAATCATCATGTAGTGCTGATATGATCATCATCATGTAATTTCTTATAGACAATTATGTTTTTTATTAATTACATATAATTGTTTATAGTAATGTTTCTACAGCTTGACATCCAATTGTTTTATGATACGAAAATCTGTAATAATAATAATAATAATAATAATGTATAAATCATATTCTTGATGTTATTGAGATTCACGTGCTGATTCTTGATGTGTGTGTGTGTGTGTGTATATATATATATATATGTGCCCAGAATACATTGTGGCATGAAGCACGTCACCGTTATTGAGATTCACAGGCTGATTCTTGAGGTTTGTGTTAGCCTTAATGCAGGGTTTTAAAACTTATTGTACACTGATCTTGATTGTAATAATATAAATAGCCAACATACTTGACCACATTTTCTCTTGCTATAATAAACAACTACAGCAGCCAGAGAAAGACTAACATTAAAATGTCAAGGCCAAAGAGGCAATGGTGACCAAACCAAACTATTATCTTAAAAAAAACTTCAACATCTAAACCTCTTAAACATAATTTCTAAACATCGAAACTTCCCGCTATAACTGTCTAAGAATGTTAGGGGATAATGTTCTATCAATGTCATCACTAAACATGTTTGAAATGTTTATAGTGTTAGAGTGTTATCCTACCTTTTAGGAGAACATTCTGGTAACAAAAATAAAATTAGCTACAGAAAACATTACAAGAACATAAGATAATGCTCTCAAAACATTCATAGAACAATAACATTTCTAGTTGGGATGAGCTCATATTGTGGTCATAGTTTGAGCACACAGTGAGAGCGCTGTGAGGTTACGCTTTTAGATCACTTTGAACTCAGATTGCTGACGTTTTGACCACATGGTGACATCACTGTGAGATCATAGTGTTGACTGGGTAAACAACTCCAAAACAAACAGCATTACCTTCTTCAATTATTACTAACCAGTTTGATTTTATTTCTGTTAGACGACTACAAAAGTTCTTACTTTGAATTAACAGAGGTTTAGATGGTGATGTTTTATTGTTTCATTGGAAGTCACTATTATGGTGATCGGTGTTCACTTTAGTTGAGCTCTTGCCCCCTGACTTTATAACATTAGTTTTTCTCTGGCTGCTCTAACTGTGTTTATAAAGCACATTTGTTCCAGCAAGAAAGCCAAGAGGAAATATGTTCTGGTGATGCTGGCTACATATGTTAATATTGCCCAGTCAACACGTTGATCTCACAGTGATCTCTCCATATGACCATAATGTGAGTTCACAGTGAGTTAAAAGTGTAACCGCACAGCGCACTGACTGTGTGCTCATATTATGGCCACAATGTGACTCACCCCAGCTAGAAATGTTATTGGACATGGACTCCAACATCGCTCAGACGTCAAATATTGGTTGAAAATGAAAATTGGGTTGACGTATAAACGCGTCAGGCTCCAACGTCATTAAAAAACTCCACAAACAGCATTACCAGATGCACAAAAAAGCGTTATGACATAACTTAGACATCAACAATCAGCATATGAATCTCAACAATAGTGACAATAAAATATTCAGATTAAATATTCAGATTAACGAATCAACTATAAACATACAAAAACAGGCTACTTAAAATCACAACAAAAGCACAAATTAAAGCAAGTAAAGAAAATAGATCATTCAGCTGCATAATTTATTCATGCTGCAATGCATGCTGGGAGTCATCAATCTGTTCAGGCCACTAAATCAACAGTTTCCCAAAATCACCTGATCATATTTTCTCTTTTCTTTTTTTTCCCCCTGTAACAAACATTTGTTACAGGAAAAAAAAAGAAAAGAGAAAATATGATCATTAACACACAGTTACCAGAAAAAGAGTTAATGTTATGAAGTCAGGTCAAGTGCCCAAATAAAGCAAACACTGATCATCAAATCAAAAAGACATAATATGATTTGACAGAAGTCAAACTGGTTTGTAATAAGATGGCAAAGCTGTTTTTGGAGTTGATTTTTTTTGCCATGTTAATTTCAGCCTTTATGGCCTCTGATTGAAAGAAGTCACAGACAATGTGCAAATATAAATAAGACATACAACTGTATGTATATATATATATATGGCATAGAATCCTGCTCTACATAAAGCAAGATTGAATTGTTAGTGTTTCAATGTTGATTCAAATGTAAATGAAATTATTTAAAGTTGAACAAATCTCGATTTTATGTTTATCTTGATCTATTTTTCATCATTGAAATAACATTATTTCAGGGTGTAAGCCTGATGAAAAATCAATGTTAAGTTTCAACAATGATTCAATGTTGATCTGCTATCAGGGATATAGTTCTTTATAATGAAAAACACAACAAGGACTGTTTTTGACTAAGTGTTGCATATTCAGAACTACTGTACAGTGAATGACAGTCAGGAAAAAACCTGAAAACAATCTCCAGTTTCATACATTTCTACCAAAAAAAAAAAAAACTTTCCTTTTCCTTTAAATCCTCGCTTATCGGGCTGATGCTACTCTGAATAATGCCTGACCTTCGTATTTTGAGCACTTCTTGCGTTATTTTTGCCTCTTCACTATGACTCGCTTAACTTAGTCCTAATTTGTAAGTCGCTTTGGACAAAAGCGTCTGCTAAATGACTATGGTCATATTCATATTCAATTCATGTTCAAATTTACCATAACATATCTGTAGCCTACATACATTAGAAAACATTCAGAAAATAAGCCAATAGAGACACAGTGTGTAACATTACCAGGTGAGATGGTCACAGCTGTAGGGCTGGTGTTAATGCTGCCAGTGTCTGAAAGTTTGGATAAATAGTGATTAATGAACAGAGACACAAATATCATGAGTGTGTAGAAAGAGCTCATGTGAATATAATTACCTGCACAGTATGCTGAATTGCAGAGAGTTGGACTAACCAGCTCATAGACATAATAATTGCCTGGACAGGCTTTGACTTTAATGGGAAAAGACCCGTAATAGCAGCAGTAACTCCCAGTGTTACCGCAGACATCTCGAGTGACGACTCCATCTGTTACTGTTGGGTGTCCACCACGCATCCACAGTGCAAGAACAGTGCCACAGCTGGACTGAGCAACACATGTGTCTGGGATATGAGCGCTAGTGTTGTTAATGAAGAGACGATACCAGCCGCTCCAGGAGACAGACGTGTCACACTTTCTGACTGAAGCATGTGTATTATTGATGGATCTCCATGGATTGTCCAGCACAGTGTAGGTGTAGCAGGGGTCAACAGGGAGATTAGCTGTTATAAAAATATATTAAGAAATTAACAAGTGTCTGAAAAACATTTGTTATTATAAAATGTAACCATAAATCCAGCTTTTGGTACAGCTTCTAACCAGTTTGATTTTTATTTCTGTCAGATGACTACAAAAGTTCTTACTGAGAATTAACAGAGGTTTATATGTTGACGTTGTATTGTTTCATTTGAAGACACCATTATTGTGATCGATGTTCACTTTAGTTGAGCTCATGCCCGCTGACTTTATAACATTAGTTTTTCTCTGGCTGCTCTAACTGTGTGTTTATAACGCACATTTGTTGATCAGGAAACCACAACCAAGAAAAAGTATGATCAGGTGATGCTGGCTATATTCTAATGATGACCTAATTATGATAATAGTTATGAAATAAGCATGACTCGGACTATTTAATTCCATATGGAAAGTGTAATATTATTAATACATATTACAGTAATCAGTTATGAGTGATGCACAAAAAAGCATTACAGCATAACTTAGACATCAACAATCAGCAAATGAATCCCAACAATAGTGACCATAAAATATTCAGATAAACAGATCAACTCTAAATATCCCAAAAAAGGCTACTTAAAATCACAACAAAAGCGCAAATAAAGAAAATAGTAAGACCATTCAGCTGCATAATTTATTCATGTCTCAGTGCATGCTGGGAGTCATCAATGTGTTTTGTTCTCTGCTGGCTCCCAGATTGCAAACACAAGAAGTACTGTTTTTGACTTAAGCCCCTTTTACACAGAGATTCCAGAAAATACACGAATAAAGTGACCTGGGTTCGTTTGATTTTGGCTCATTCACACTGCCAGTTATTTTCCGGAATCAGAGAGTGCGTTCACACACAACCTGTAAAAATCCCGTAAAGACACGTGACATCGATGTGACTTGTAATCTCAGCAGGGTCTTAATGGGATAGTTCACTCAAAAATGAAAATTCTGTCATCATTTACTCACCCTCAAGTTGTTCCAAACCTGTATGAGTTTCTTTGTTCTGCTGAACACAAAGGAAGATATTTGGAATAATGTTTGTAATCAAACAGATCTCGGTCCCCATTGACTTCCATGGTATATTTTTTTCCTACTATGGAAGTCAATGGGGACCGAGATCTGTTTGATTACAAACATTCTTCCAAATATCTTCCTTTGTGTTCAGTAGAACAAAGAAACTCATACAGGTTTGGAACAACTTGAGGGTGAGTAAATGATGATAGAATTTTCATTTTTAGGTGAACTATCCCTTTAAGTTTGCTTATGAGCTGCGATTTCATTATTACGGCTTTTGTTCACACAGCGCGCGTTCCGGGACTGAACACGGCAATGTTACTAGGTCCCCAACACGGCATCGATCCCGGCATAAATCCCGGGTCGAGTTTGCGTTCACACAGAAGGCACTCTGGCAATTCGCCGGCAATGTCCCGGGTTCAAAGCGCTGTGTGAGAGGGGCTTAAGTGTGGCATATTCAGAACTACTGTACAGTGAATGACAGCCAGACACCCTGAGAACAATCTACAGGTTTCATACATTTCTACCAAAACATTTCCATGACTTTTGAGGCAAATATTCATGTTAAAATCCATGTTCAAATTTACCATATATATTAGAAAATTCAGAAAATTCAGAAATTCAAAACATTCAGAAAATAAGCCAATAGAGACACAGTGTGTAACATTACCAGGTGAGATGGCCACTGGTGTGACAGTTGTAGGGCTGGTGTTAATGCTGCTAGTGTCTGAAAGTTTGGATGAATAGTGATTAATGAACAGAAACACAAATATCATGAGTGTGTAGAAAGAGCTCATGTGAATATAATTACCTGCACAGTATGCTGAATTACACACAGTTGGTCTAACCAGCTCATATACATAATAATTGCCTGGACAGGCTTTGACTCTAATGGGAAAAGACCCGTAAAAGCAGCAGTAACTCCCAGTGCTACCGCAGACATCTCGAGTGACGACTCCATCTGTCACTGTTGGGTGTCCACCACGTATCCACAGTGAGATATCAGTGCCACAGCTGTACTGAGCAACACATGTGTCTGGGATATGAGCGCTCACACCATTAATGAAGAGACGATACCAGCCGTTCCAGGAGACAAAGTAGTCACAGTTGTAGTATGAATGTAAGCCATATCCATTACTGATGGATCTCCATGGATTGTCCAGCGCATTGTAGTTGTAGCAGGGGTCTGCAGAGAGATTAGCTATATTAAAGGGTAACTAAACCCTAAACCAACTTTTTTTAGTCAATGATCTGTAAGAATGGGGCTTTATTAGTGCTGTTCATTGATTCGAGTAACTTTTTTGACATTTGGGTATAAAGTGTTTTTTACAATATATGGTGTAAAAACGTCTGAGTGCTGCCCTCTTCAGGTTGAACGGTGGCTACTGCAGTTGAATTTTCCTATTGGATGTTTGCGGTACTGCGAGACATAAGCAGGTTCCAGCTCACCACGCCCTTGGCAGTATAAAAACCCTCGTTTCGTCAAAACCACTGTAGCGAGTCAGGAGTTGGAATTACGAGTATTTTAGCATATATTTAGCATAGCATTTATATAGTTATTTCGATTATTTTGTGTAGCCTAGCATAGTTGTTAGTGTAGTATTGTTAGAAGCATAGTTAGTTAGTAGCATAGTATTGCATCAGTTAGGATAGCTTCAAGTTTGCGTAGATTTATCTGTATTTAGTACAGTGGTCAGGATGGGATGTAGGTGTAATGTTCCTGGTTGCAACAGCACTGCTGGATTGCATAGCTTTCCAGCAGACTTGTAAATTAGGCACCGGTGGTTGCATGCACTGCTGGATTTTTTCACATAGCGGCAAAATATGAATATGCCTACAGAGAGCGCGCACTATTGACATCAACTCGATAAAACTCATCTGATGCATGTACTTTACGTCGTCTTGCGACCCTGTGAGGAGTGAAGGTGGGGGAGAAAAGTCCTCGATTTCAAATGCTACAGCTCTGTTGCGTCACTCCAATCACTCTCCATTTTAGAGTCTGACAGCAGCTGTCAATTAATCCTAATAACTGTGTGTATATAAAGCACATTTGTTAAAACAAGAAAAACCAAGATAAAGTATGATCAGATGATGCTGGCTATATATATATATTGTCCCATTTTTTAAGGGCGCAAGAATAGCATAACTTAGACATCAACAATCAGCAAATGAATCTCAACAATAGTGACAATAAAATGTTCAGATAAACAGATCAACTCTAAATATCCCAAAACAGGCTACTTAAAATCACAACAAACAGATATTCTACTAACTATAAGTAACTTTTCAACAACATGTCAACTAACTCTCATTAGAGTATTAGTAGACTGCAGTAGACCGTAGTAGACTGTCAGTAGACTGATAGGTTATGGTTAGGTGTTAGGGTTTGGGTTAGGAGAATGAGTTGACATATAGTTGCCAAGTTACCTAGCCTGATTACATCAGACTTCATACTTCCGCTCAATTCAGTTCGCTTCTGTACTCAGTCTGAGATAGCGACCGTTTCCCCGTTTTCCTTCCTCCGCTCGATGGTTTTGTTTTGCATCGTACATGTGTTACAGTGGAAGTTAGATGCGGCCGAGCATGCGCATAACACAAGCCATAACTAAATGTTATGTGATTGGCTTACGGGTAACCAATGATTTTAAACTTCAGACAAGCGCCCTGTGATTCAACAGCATGAGATCCAGCAGTGTTATGGTAACTAGTTATTATAAAGAAATTTATAGTATATAAATGTATATTCTATATCTGGCAAAGTTACGACGCAACAGGAAATATTTGCTTTTAAAGAAATAGATTTTAAGGACTACAGCAAACGGCTGGTAGGGACTATACGACATTCCTCCAGGGTTAGTGATGTCACCAACCCTATAATTTACATAAACCCCGCCCCCTGGAACACGATTTATAGATTATCGAGACAGAATATGCTAATCAATGACTAGAAGATAACTACACATAAGCTACATAAATTCATCAATTAACCATTCAGAAATGTCCTGTTGCTTCTACATGTTGTCACTTCGAGTCTCTCCATCATTGTCTGACTCTGGTTTAAACATAAAAGGCTTAAAGTGTTTGAAATTTTCAGTGACTGTCTGTGTGAGTGCAAGCTGGTGAAGCTCCACCCTCTTTTGCTCACCTTCAAAAAGTGACAAATTTAACATTCTATGTAAAAATATCTGTGGGATATTTTGAGCTAAAACTTCACATACACACTCTGGGGACATCAGAGACTTATTTTACATCTTGTGAAAAGGGTATTATATATTGTTTCAATGTTGATTCAATGTAAATGAAATGATTTAATTTAAGTTGAACAAATATAGATTTTCGGTTGATCTTGATCTATTCTTCATCATTGAAATTACATTATTTCAGGGTGTAAGTCTGATGAAAAAAATCAGTGTTAAGTTTCAACCTTGATTCAATGTTGATCTGCTATCAGGGATATAGTTCTTTATAATGAAAAACACAACAAGGACTGTTTTTGACTAAGTGTGGCATATTCAGAACTACTGTACAGTGAATGACAGCCAGACACACCTGAGAACAATCTACAGGTTTCATTCATTTCTACCAAAACATTTCCATGACTTTTGAGGCAAATATTCAAGTTAAAATCCATGTTCAAATTTACCATATAGCCTACATGCATTAGAAAACATTCAGAAAATAAGCCAATAGAAACACAGTATGTTACATTACCAGGTGAGATAGGGCTGGTGTTAACGCTGCCAGTGTCTGAAAGTTTGGATGAATAGTGATTAATGAACAGAAACACAAATATCATGAGTGTGTAGAAAGAGCTCATGTGAATATAATTACCTGCACAGTATGCTGAATAACAGATAGTTGGTCTAACCAGCTCATATACATAATAATTGCCTGGACAGGCTTTGACTCTAATGGGAAAAGACCCGTAAAAGCAGCAGTAACTCCCAGCGTTAGCGCAGACATCTCTAGTGACGATACCATCTGTTACTGTTGGGTGTCCGTCACGTATCCACAGTGGGTAATAGGTGCCACAGCTGTACTGAGCAACACACGTGTCTGGAATATGAGCACTCACGCCACTAATGTAGAGACGATACCAGCCGCTCCAGGAGACATACGTGTCACAGTTGTAGTTATATCCACTTTTGATGGATCTCCATGGATTGTCCAGCACATTGTAGGTGTAGCAGGGGTCTGCAGAGAGATTAGCGGTTATGAAAATATATGAAGAAATTAACAAGTTTCTGAAAAACATATTTTATTATAAAATCAAGATTCATTTGTTATTGTTTCAATGTTGATTCTATGTAAATGAAATTATTTAATTTAAGTGGAGAATTTTTGATTTTATGTTGATCATGATCTATTATTCATCATTGAAATAACATTATTTCAGGGTGCAAAGCTGATGAAAAATCAATGTTAAGTTTCAAACTTGATTCAATGTTGTTTCAATGTTGATCTGCTATCAGGGATATAGTTCTTTAAAATGATCTCTCTTTTTCTGTGGGTCTATGGAATTGTCAGACAGCAGTCAACAAAGCTGACTTTATTCCAGCCTTTGCAACTCAATGCTGCATCAACATGCAGTCAGACATCTTTAAAGTTTGTGATGGTTTGCTTGCTGTCAAGGACAAAATGGAGTATTTGGAGAATCCAGGCATAATAACCTCGTTTTAGAGGGAATACAGGAGGCACCAGGAGAAACCTGGGCTGAGACGGAGGAGAAAGAGAAGAAAGTACTGGCTGAAAAGTTACAGTTGCAGCGAGAGGTTGAAGTGGAGAGCGCCCACCGTACAGGGAAACCTGGAGGAGATAGAACAAGGCCAATTGTTGTGAAATTTCTGAGGCACAGGGACAGATCTGCCATACTACAATGTACCAAGTCACTGAAAGGAAAAACCTTTATCAAATAGGATTTTACAGATACTGTCAGGAGAAAAAGCAAGGAACTGATGCCGGATATGAGAGCTGCGAGAGAAAGGGGGGACATTGCTTATCTATGACAGGAGAAGCTGATCATTCATGCCCGGTCCAGTACACCAAAATAGTTAATCAACTACAACAGAGGATTGTTGATCATGATAAACTAGAGTTGAACATCTTTCAATACACTGAACATCATTCACAGGACCTGGAAAATGATACTGATCCTGTAAACAACTTTTTCCTCAACACCAACAGCAACTGTTTTTATTACACTAATGAACAGTTTAATAGTTCAGTTAAGACTTAAAATCAACTATCAATAATCCACCTTAAAGGACAAGTTCGGTATTTTACACTTAAAGCCCTGTTTGCAGATCGTTTCTGATGAAATAGAACGGTTAAGATTAAAATTTGGACACATGCTGCTGTCCCGAGAATTTTAAGTTTATTTCGCTTCTCCCCCCCCCCCACCTATACAATGGCAGCCTATGTGCACTGGAACAATCCTTCATAAAACGCATTAAACTTTCGATTACAAAGACGTGAAACTAACCGAGTAGTCAGGGGTGTTCACTGATATGCTCACACAAAAATCGCTGCAAAATATGCTTTCCAACAGGTTTTATAGTAGTTTTTGTCGAACTCCATTGACTTGTATTGAGTGAGCTGTGTGAGGTACGGTATTACTCCGGCTTCTTCTTCTGCTTCTTCTGTGTATTCAATTAAATGCCAGTGGTTTGCTTGCAATTGGCAAAGGTGCATTATCGCCACCAACTGGGCTGGATTGTCTATTATTCAAGCTCTCAACGGAAGAATCTACGGGTGTGAGACGTTTGGAAAAATAGATCCACAGTTTTACAACGAATGGTAAAACACCTGTTGGAAAGCATATTTTGCAGCGATTTGTGTGTGAGCATATCAGTGAACACCCCTGACCACTCGGTGAGTTTCACGTCTTTGTAAACGAAAGTTTAATGCGTTTTATGAAGGATTGTTCCAGTGCACATAGGCTGCCATTGTGTAGGTGGGGGGGAGAAGCGAAATAAACTTAAAAATTCTCGGGACAGCAGCATGTGTCCAAATTTTAATCTTAACCGTTCTATTTCATCAGAAAGGATCTGTGAACAGGGCTTTAAGTGTAAAATACCGAACTTGTCCTTTAATAGCAGAAGCCTATAGGCTAACTTTCACAACATTAAATATTATCACTTTAAACAGCCTTTCAATATAATTGCTATATCTGAAACTCGGATAAATAGTGAAACGGACTTAGATTTAGAAATGAAAGGATATGAAATGTTTTGTATTGACAGAGAAAACAAGAAGGAGGGTGGTGTGGTTTTGTACATGGACAAGGAATTTAATTACAGGGTGGTGGAAAAACTTTCTACAATGGTGGATGATTTACTGAATTATGAAAAAAAAAAATGTTTTATTGTAAGTTGCATCTATAGATCACCTGGTTCTTATATTGATTTATTTAAGGATTGGATGGAGGAAAAATTTACAAAAACAAATCAGAAAGTCATGTTTATCTGTGATGACTTCAACATTGATTTGCTGAATCCAAATAAGCACAATATGACGGAGGATTTTATTAATACAGTGTATACTCTGGGCTTTTCCCCAAAAATTGCCAGACACAGTATGATTACTTCCCACTGTGCAACACTAATTGATCATATTTTTTACAAATGATATAGATAAAAATACAGTGAGTGGACTAATAAATTATATTAGTGACCACCTACCAGTTTTTACAGTTTACAACAGCAATTACACATCTAAAAAAGGCAATAAACTTCTATTCAGACGGGTCAGAACAGAAGAGTCTATGGTTGCATT
Organism: Abramis brama; assembly: GCF_963993115.1. Taxonomy (NCBI): domain Eukaryota; kingdom Metazoa; phylum Chordata; class Actinopteri; order Cypriniformes; family Leuciscidae; genus Abramis; species Abramis brama. The sequence goes on along the minus strand of NC_139964.1, from coordinate 25,007,898 downwards.
TAAAGATGATTTGCTTTCACAAGACTGGGAAATAATATATAAGGGAAAAGATATTGATAAAGTATATGTTGAATTCCTAAGAATATTTAAATTATTATATGATAAGAATTGTCCGATAATAAAATATTGCTTCGCCTGTGCTTCCCCCTAATATAGTCCTAAGTCAGTATCTGCCTAGGAAATCGCCTAGTGTTAATCTGCATCGCTATTTGTACTCGTTGTCAATACGCAGGCCACAAGAAGTAATTATGTGTTTGTTTTATTGTTTTTTTTATCACTTTTATTCAGGACATGCTAGCTGGCAACAAAGGATTCCATTCATTGTGCTAAGCTAAGCTAGCGCCGACCCTGTCAAACTAAAACAATGCATGCGCTGAGACAAAAATGCATTTACCCACTTATCTAAATGTTGGAAAGAAGGTGACTAAGCCCTATTTCAAAAAACGGTGGAGACTAAGCCCTATATCAAAAAACGGTGGAGTGTTCCTTTAAACACTGGGGATTTTGCTGGATGAGAAATTGAAAGAACCATTAAAAGCACAGAAAATGGGTTCCTAATCTTTCCTATTGTTGATTTTTAAAGAGGGATTTTGTGATTTTGTTCAAGAATAATTATGCCAGCAGTCGAATTAAAAGGGAGTAGAAACAAAATCCCCAAACCAGTTCGAGGTGTCGTTGAAATTCAGTTAGTTGGCCTACATTTCGATTGACGCAACACTTCCTTATGATACATCCCAAGATTCCAACAATCTTCCTGATGTACTCGCAAGGATTGAATCTCAACCTAT